>NC_012875.2:20792007-20837835 GCF_000003195.3 Sorghum bicolor | reverse complement strand
GAGGCTCAAGAGGAAGCTCGATTCGGTCTATTTGGAGATAGTGCTAATCTTGATGCAAGATAGTTGCAAGGTTTGCATGGAACGTATCATATGCTCAGAATTCAATTTGGACGCACCCGACGGAACTCCTAGCTGAAGAGGCTCAAGTGGAAGCTTGGTTCGGTCTGTTTGGAGATAGTCCTAATCTTGATGCAAGATAGGTGCACAGTTTGCATGGGACATACCATATGCTTGAAAATCAATTTGGATGCACGTGATGGAACTCCTAGATGACGTGTGTCGTATGGAATCTCACTTTGTCCGTTTGGAGACAATATTAGTTTTGGTGCAAGATAGGTGCAGCGTTTATGCCTAATGCACCATAGCCTAAGAAACAATTTTGGGCGCACCTGTTGGTACTCCTAGATGAAGAGGCTCAAGTGGAAGCTTGGTTCGGTCTGTTTGGAGATACTACTAATTTTGATGCAAGATAGGTGCACGATTTGCATGGAACGTACCATATGCTCATAAATCAATTTGGTCGCACCTGATGGAACTCTGAGATGACGTGTGTTATATGGAATCTCGCTTTGGTCTATTTGGAGACAGTGTTAGTTTTGGTGCAAGATAGGTGCAGAGTTTGCGCCTAATGCACCATAATCTAAGAAACCATTTTGGACACACCTGTTGGTACTCCTAGGTGAAGACGCTCAAGTGGAAGCTTGGTCCTGTCTGTTTGGAGATAATGTAAATCTTGCACAATTTGTATGGAATGTGCCATATGCTAAGAAATGAACTTGGACGCACCCGATGGAACTACTAGATGACGTGTGTCATATGGAATCTCGCTTCGATCCACTTGGAGTCAGTGTTAGTTTTTGTGCAAGATAGGTGCACAGTTTGCGCCTAATGCACCGTAGCCTAAGAAACCATTTTAGACACACCTGTATGTACTCCTAGGTGAAGAGGACCAAGTGGCAGCTTGGTTTGGTCTGTTTGGAGATACTACTAATCTTGATGCAAGATAGGTGCACGGTTTACATGGAACATACCATATGCTTAGAAATCAATTTAGACACACACGATGGAACTCCTACATGATGTGTATGGAATCTCGGTTTCATCCATTTGGAGACAGTGTTAATTCCGGTGCAAGATAAGTGCACACTTTGCGCCTAATGCACCATAGTCTAAACAACCATTTTGGACGCACCTGTTGGTACTCCTACGTGATGAGACTCAAGTGGAAGATCAGTTCGATCTGTTTGGAGATAGTGCTAATCTTGATGCAAGATAGGTGCACAGTTTGCATGGAACGTACCATATGCTCGAAAATCAATTTGGATGCACCCGATGGAACTCCAAGATGACGTGTGTGATATGGAATCTCACTTCGGTCCGTTTGGAGACATTGTTAGTTTTGGTGCGAGATAGGTGCGCAGTTTGTGCCTAATGCACCATAGCCTATGAAACCATTTTGGACGCACCTGTTTGGTACTCCTAGGTGAAGAGGCTCAACTAGAAGCTTGGGTTCGGTCTGTTTGGAGATAATGCTGATCTTGATGCAAAATAGGTGCATGGTTTGCATGGAACGCACCATATGCTCGGAAATCAATTTGGACACACCTGATGGAACTCCTGGATGTCATGTGTCATATGTAATCTCGCTTTGGTCTGTTTGGAGATAGTGTTTGTTTTGGTGCAAGATAGGTGCAAAGTTTTCTGCCTAATGCACCATACACTAACAAACCATTTTGGAAGCACCCGATTGTACTCCAAGCTAAAGAGGTTTAAGTGGAAGCTCGGTTTGGTCTGTTTGGAGATAGTGCAAATCTTTATGCAAGATAGGTGCACGGTTTGCATGGATGTACCATATGCTTTGAAATCAATTTGGACACACCCAATAGAACTCCTAGATGATGTGTGTCATATGTAATCTCACTTCGGTCCATTTGGAGATAGTGTTAGTTTCGGTACAAGATAGGTGCACGGTGTGCACCTAATGCACCATAGGCTTAGAAACAGTTGTAGAAGCACCTAATGGTACTTCTAGGTGAAGAGACTCGAGTGAAAGCTCGGTACGATCTGTTTGGAGATAGTGCTAATCTTCATGTAAGATAGGTGCACAGTTTGCATGGAATATACCATATGCTTAAAAGTCCATATAGACACACCCAATAGAACTCCTAGATGATGTGTGTCATTTGATATCTTGCTTTGGTCTGTTTGGAGATAGTGTTAGTTGTGCAAGATAGGTGCGCGGTTTGTGCCTAATACACCATATCTCTAAACAGACCGAACCGAGCATCCACTTGAGCCCCTTCACGTAGGAGTACCAACAAGTGCGTCCAAAATGGTTTCTTTGACTATGGTGCATTAGGTGCAAACTATGCACCTATCTTGCACCGAAACTAACAATGTCTCCAAATGGACCGAAGCGAGATTCCATATGACACACGTCATCAAGGAGTTCCATCGGGTGCATCTAAATTGAATTCCAAGCATATGGTATGTTCCAAGCAAACCATGCACCTACGTTGCATAAGGATTAGCACTATCTCCAAACTGAGCGAACCAACCTTCCACTTAAGCCTCTTCACCCAAGAGTACCAAATAGTGCATCCAAAATGGTTTCTTAGTCTATGGTGCATTAGGCGCAAACTGTGCACCTATCTTGCACTAAAACTTACAATGTCTACAAACGGACCGAAGCAAGATTCCACCTGATACACGTCATTTAGGAGTTCCATTGGGTGCGTCCAAATTGATTTCTAAGTATATGGTATGTTCCTTGCAAATCATGCACCTATCTTGCATCAAGATTAGCACTATCTCCAAATATATCAAACCGAGCTTCCACTTGAGCCTCTTCACCGAAGTACCAACAGGTGCTTCCAAAATGGTTTCTTAGACTATGGTGCATTAGGCGCAAACCATGCACATATTTTGCACCGAAACTAACATTATTTCTAAACAGACCAAAGAAAGATTCCATATGACACACGTCATCAAGGAGTTCCATCGGCTGCATCCAAATTGATTTCCAAGCATATGGTACGTCACATGCAAACAGTGCACCTATCTTGCCTCAAGATTAGCACTATATCCAAAGAAATCGAACCGAGCATCCACTTGAGCCCCATCACCTAGGAGTACCAACAAGTGCGTCCAAAATGGTTTCTTAGGCTATGGTGCATTAGGTGCAAACTGTGCACCTATCTTGCACTGAAACTAACAATGTCTACAAATGGACCGAAGCGAGATTCCATATGACACACGTC
Organism: Sorghum bicolor; assembly: GCF_000003195.3. Taxonomy (NCBI): domain Eukaryota; kingdom Viridiplantae; phylum Streptophyta; class Magnoliopsida; order Poales; family Poaceae; genus Sorghum; species Sorghum bicolor. The sequence continues at coordinate 20,834,575 of NC_012875.2, read as the reverse complement.
GTCAAGGAGTTCCATCGGGTGCATCTAAATTGAATTCCAAGCATATGGTATGTTCCATGCAAACCATGCACCTACATTGCATAAGGATTAGCACTATCTCCAAACTGCCCGAACCAAGCTTCCACTTAAGCCACTTCACCCAAGAGTACCAAATAGTGCATCCAAAATGGTTTCTTAGACTATGGTGCATTAGGCGCAAACTGTGCACCTATCTTGCACTAAAACTTAGAATGTCTACAAATGGACCGAAGCAAGATTCCACATGACACACGTCATCTAGGAGTTCCATTGGGTGCGTCCAAATTGATTTCTAAGCATATGGTATGTTCCTTGCAAATCATGCACCTATCTTGCATCAAGATTAGCACTATGTCCAAACATATCAAACCGAGCTTCCACTTGAGCCTCTTCACCGAAGTACCAACAGGTGCTTCCAAAATGGTTTCTTAGACTATGGTGCATTAGGCACAAACCATGCACATATCTTGCACCGAAACTAACACTGTTTCTAAACAAACCAAAGTGAGATTTCATATGACACACGTCATCAAGGAGTTCCATCCGGTGCATCCAAATTGATTCCCAAGCATATGGTATGTTCCATGCAAACCGTGCACCTATCTTGCATCAAGATTAGCACTATCTCCAAACAGACCGAACCAAGCTTCCACTTAAGCCTTTTCATCTAGGAGTACAAACAGGTGTGTCAAAAATGGTTTCTTAAACTATGGTGCATTAGGCACAAACTATGCATCTATCTTGCACCGAAACTAACATTGTCTTCAAACAGACCGAAGCGAGATTCCATATGACACACGTCATCTAGGAGCTCCATTGGGTGCGTCCAAATTGATTTCTTAACATATGGTACGTTGCATGCAAACTGTGCAACTATTTTGCATCAAGATTAGCACTATATCTGAACAGACCAAATCGAGCCTCCAGTTGAGCCTCTTCAACTACGAGTACCATCGGGTGCGTCTAAAATGGTTTCTTAGCCTATGGTGCATTAGGTGTAAACCGTGCACATATCTTCTACCAAAACTAACAGTCTCTAAACGAACCGAAGCAAGATTCCATATGACACAAATCATCAAGGAGTTATATCAGGTGCGTCCTAATTGACTTCTAAACATATCGTATGTTCCATGCAAACCGTGCATCTATCTTGCTTCAAGATTAGCACTATCTCAAAGAACAGGCCGAACCAAGCTTCCACTTAAGCCTCTTCATCTAGGAGTACAAACAGGTGTGTCAAAAATGGTTTCTTAAACTATGGTGGATTAGGCACAAACTATGCACCTATCTTGCACCGAAACTAACATTGTCTCCAAACAGACCGAAGCGAGATTCCATATGATACACGTCATCTAGGAGTTCCATTGGGTGCATCCAAATTGATTTCTTAACATATGGTACATTGCATGCAAACTGTGCAACTATTTTGCATCAAGATTAGCACTATATCCGAACAGACCAAATCGAGCCTCCAGTTGAGCCTCTTCAACTACGAGTACCATCGGGTGCGTCTAAAATGGTTTCTTAGCCTATGGTGCATTAGGTGTAAACCGTGCACATATTTTCCACCAAAACTAACACTGTCTCTAAACGAACCAAAGCAAGATTCCATATGACACAAATCATCAAGGAGTTATATCAGGTGCGTCCTAATTGCTTTCTAAGCATATCGTATGTTCCATGCAAACCATACATCTATCTTGCATCAAGATTAGCACGATCTCCAAACAAACCGAACCGAGCATCCACTTGAGCCCGTTCACCTAGGAGTACACACAAGTGCGTCCAAAATGGTTTCTTAGACTATGGTGCATTAGGTGCAAACTGTGCACCTATCTTGCACCGAAACTAACAATGTCTCCAAATGGACCAAAGCGAGATTTTGTATGACACACGTCATCTAGGAGTTCCATCATGTGTGTCCAGATTGATTTCCAAGCATTTGGTATGTTCCATGCAAACCGTGCACCTGTCTTGCATCAAGATTAGCACTATCTCCAAACAGACCGAACCGAGCATCCACTTGAGCCCCTTCACCTAGGAGTACCAATAAGTGCATCCAAAATGGTTTCTTAGACAATGGTGCATTAGGTGCAAACTGTGCACCTATCTTGCACCGAAACTAACAATTTCTCCAAATGGACCGAAACAAGATTCCATATGACACACGTCGTCAAGGAGTTCCATCGGGTGCATCCAAATTGATTTCCAAGCATATGGTATGTTCCATGCAAACCATGCACCTACCATAAGGATTTGCACTATCTCCAAACTGACCAAACCAAGCTTCCACTTGAGATTCTTCATCCAAGAGTACCAAATAGTGCGTCCAAAATGGTTTCTTAGACTATAGTGCATTAGGCGCAAACTGTGCACCTATCTTGCACTAAAACTTACAATGTCTACAAACAGACCGAAGCAAGATTCCATATGACACACGTCATCTAGGAGTTCCATTGGGTGCGTCCAAATTGATTTCTAAGCATATGGTATGTTCCTTGCAAATCATGCACCTATCTTGCATCAAGATTAGCACCATCTCCAAACAGATCAAACCAAGCTTCCACTTGAGCCTGTTCACCCAAGTACCAACAGGTGCTTCCAAAATGGTTTCTTAGACTATGGTGCATTAAGCACAAACCATGCACATATTTTGCACCGAAACTAACACTATTTCTAAACAGACCAAAGTGAGATTCCATATAACACACGTCATCAAGGAGTTCCATCGGGTGCATCCAAATTGATTTCCAAGCATATTGTATGTTCCATGCAAACCGTGCACCTATCTTGCATCAATTTTAGCACTATCTCCAAACAGACCGAACCGAGCTTCCACTTGAGCCTCTTCATCTAGGAGTACAAACAGGTGTGTCAAAAATGGTTTCTTAGACTATGGTGCATTACGCACAAACTATGCACCTGTCTTGCACCGAAACTAACATTGTCTCCAAATAGACCGAAGTGAGATTCCATATGACACACGTCAACTAATAGTTCCATTGGGTGCGTCCAAATTGATTTCTTAACATATGGTATGTTGCATGCAAACCGTGCATCTATCTTGCATCAAGATTAGCACTATCTCCAAACAGACCGAACCAAGCTTCCACTTAAACCTCTTCATCTAAGAGTACAAACAGGTGTGTCAAAAATGGTTTCTTAAACTATGGTGCATTAGGCACAAACTATGCACCTATCTTGCACCGAAACTAACATTGTCTCCAAACAGACCGAAGCGAGATTCCATATGACACACGTCATCTAAGAGTTCCATTGGGTGCGTCCAAATTGATTTCTTAACATATGGTACGTTGCATGCAAACTGTACAACTATTTTGCATCAAGATTAGCACTATATCCGAACAGACCAAATCGAGCCTCCAGTTGAGCCTCTTCAACTACGAGTACCATCGGGTGCGTCTAAAATGGTTTCTTAGCCTATGGTGCATTAGGTGTAAACCGTGCACATATCTTCTACCAAAACTAACACTGTCTCTAAACGAACCGAAGCAAGATTCCATATGACACAAATCATCAAGGAGTTATATCAGGTGCGTCTTAATTCCTTTCTAAGCATATCGTATGTTCCATGCAAACCATGCATCTATCTTGCATCAAGATTAGCACTATCTCCAAACAGACCGAACCGAGCATCCACTTGAGCCCCTTCACCTAGGAGTACACACAAGTGCGTCCAAAATGGTTTCTTAGACTATGGTGCATTAGGTGCAAACTGTGCACCTATCTTGCACCGAAACTAACAATGTCTCGGAATGGACCAAAGCGAGATTTTGTATGACACACGTCATCTAGGAGTTCCATCATGTGCGTCCAAATTGATTTCCAAGCAATTGGTATGTTCCATGCAAACCGTGCACCTGTCTTGCATCAAGATTAGCACTATCTCCAAACAGACCGAACCGAGCATCCACTTGAGCCCCTTCACCTAGGAGTACCAACAAGCGCGTCCAAAATGGTTTCTTAGACAATGGTGCATTAGGTGCAAACTGTGCACCTATCTTGCACCAAAACTAACAATTTCTCCAAATGGACTGAAACAAGATTCCATATGACACACGTCGTCAAGGAGTTCCATCGGGTGCATCCAAATTGATTTCCAAGCATATGGTATGTTCCATGCAAACCATGCACCTACCTTGCATAAGGATTTGCACTGTCTCCAAACTGACCAAACCAAGCTTCCACTTGAGCCTCTTCATCCAAGAGTACCAAATAGTGCGTCCAAAATGGTTTCTTAGACTATAGTGCATTAGGCGCAAACTGTGCACCTATCTTGCACTAAAACTTACAATGTCTACAAACGCACCGAAGCAAGATTCCACATGACACACGTCATCTAGGAGTTCCATTGGGTGCGTCCAAATTGATTTCTAAGCATATGGTATGTTCCTTGCAAATCATGCACCTATCTTGCATCAAGATTAGCACTATCTCCAAACATATCAAACCGAGCTTCCACTTGAGCCTCTTCACCGAAGTACCAACAGGTGCTTCCAAAATGGTTTCTTAGACTATGGTGCATTAGGCGCAAACCATGCACATATCTTGCACCGAAACTAACACTATTTCTAAACAGACCAAAGCGAGATTCCATACGACAAACGTCATCAAGGAGTTCCATCGGGTGCATCCAAATTGATTTCCAAGCATATGGTATGTTGCATGCAAACTATGCACCTATCTTGCATCAAGATTAGCATTATCTCCAAACAGTCCGAACCGAACTTCCACTTGAGCCTCTTCATCTAGGAATACAAACAGGCGCGTCAAAAATGGTCTCTTAAACTATAGTGCATTAGGCACAAACTATGCACCTATCTTGCACCGAAACTAACATTGTCTCCAAACAGACCGAAGCGAGATTCCATATGACACACGTCATCTATGAGTTCCATTGCGTGCGTCCAAATTGATTTCTTAACATATGGTACGTTGCATGCAAACTGTGCAACTATTTTGCATCAAGATTAGCACTATATCCGAACAGACCAAATCGAGCCTCCAGTTGAGCCTCTGCAACTACGAGTACCATCAGGTGCGTCTAAAATGGTTTCTTAGCCTATGGTGCATTAGGTGTAAACCGTGCACATATCTTCTACCAAAACTAACACTGTCTCTAAATGAACCGAAGCAAGATTCCATATGACACAAATCATCAAGGAGTTATATCAGGTGCGTCCTAATTGCTTTCTAAGCATATTGTATGTTTCATGCAAACCATGCATCTATCTTGCATCAAGATTAGCACTATCTCCAAACAAACCGAACCGAGCATCCACTTGAGCCCGTTCACCTAGGAGTACACACAAGTGCGTCCAAAATGGTTTCTTAGACTATGGTGCATTAGGTGCAAACTGTGCACATATCTTGCACCGAAACTAACAATGTCTCCAAATGGACCGAAGCGAGATTCCAAATGACACTCGTCATCAAGGAGTTCCATCGGGTGCATCCAAATTGATCTCGAAGCATATGGTATGTTCCATGCAAATCGTGCACCTATCTTGCATCAAGACTAGCACTATCTCTAAACAGACCGAACTGAGCCTCCACTTGAGCCTCTTCACCTAGGAGTACCAACAGGTGCTTCCAAAATGGTTTCTTAGACTTTGGTGCATTAGGCGCAAACCGTGCACATATCTTGCACTGAAACTAATACTACCTCTAAGCACACCAAAGCAAGATTCCATATGACACACGTCATCAAGGAGTTTTATCGGGTGTGTCCAAATTAGTTTCTAAGCATAAGGTACGTTCCATGCAGATCGTGCATCTATCTTGCATCAAGATTAGCACTATCTCCAAATAGATCAAATCGAGCTTTCACTTGAGCCTTTTACCTAGGAGTACCATCGGGTGCGTCCAAAATGGTTTCTTAGCATATGCTGCAATATGTGGAAACCTTGCACCTATCTTCCACCGAAACTAACACTGTCTCCAAACAGACCAAAACAAGATTTTGTATGACACACGTCATCTAGGAGTTCGATCGTACGCGTCCAGATTGATTTCCAAGCATTTGGTATGTTCCATGCAAACCGTGCACCTATCTTGCATTAAGATTAGCACTATCTCCAAACAGACCAAACCGAGCATCCACTTGAGCCCCTTCACCTAGGAGTACCAACAAGTGCGTCCAAAATGGTTTCTTAGACAATGGTGCATTAGGTGCAAACTATGCACCTATCTTGCACCGAAACTAACAATTTCTCCAAATGGACCGAAACAAGATTCCATATGACACACGTCGGCAAGGAGTTCCATTGGGTGCATCCAAATTGATTTCCAAGCATATGGTATGTTCCATGCAAACCATGCACCTACCTTGCATAAGGATTTGCACTATCTCCAAACTGACCAAACCAAGCTTCCACTTGAGCCTCTTCATCCAAGAGTACCAAATAGTGCGTCCAAAATGGTTTCTTAGACTATAGTGCATTAGGCGCAAACTGTGCACCTATCTTGCACTAAAACTTACAATGTCTACAAATGGACCGAAGCAAGATTCACATGGCACACGTCATCTAGGAGTTCCATTGGGTGCGTCCAAATTGATTTCTAAGCATATGGTATGTTCCTTGCAAATCATGCACCTATCTTGCATCAAGATTAGCACTATCTCCAAACATATCAAACCGAGCTTCCATTTGAGCCTCTTCACCGAAGTACCAACAGGTGCTTCCAAAATGGTTTCTTAGACTATGGTGCATTAGGCGCAAACCATGCACATATCTTGCACCGAAACTAACACTATTTCTAAACAGACCAAAGCGAGATTCCATACGACACACGTCATCAAGGAGTTCCATCGGGTGCATCCAAATTGATTTCTAAGCATATGGTATTTTGCATGCAAACTATGCACCTATCTTGCATCAAGATTAGCACTATCTCCAAACAGTCCGAACCGAACTTCCACTTGAGCCTCTTCATCTAGGAGTACAAACAGGCGCGTCAAAAATGGTTTCTTAGACTATGGTGCATTAGGCACAAACTATGCACCTATCTTGCACCGAAACTAACGCTGTCTCCAAACAGACTGAAGCGAGATTCCACATGACACATGTCATCTAGGAGTTTCATTGTGTGCGTCCAAATTGATTTCTTAACATATGGAACATTCCATGCAAACTTGGCAACTATCTTGCATCAAGATTAGCACTATATCCGAAAAGACCAAATCGAGCCTCCACTTGAGGCTCTTCAACTACGAGTACCATCGGGTGCGTCTAAAATGGTTTCTTAGCCTATGGTGCATTAGGCGTAAACCCTACACATATCTTCTACCAAAACTAACACTATCTCTAAACGAACCGAAGCATGATTCCATATGACACATCAACAAGGAGTTATATCAGGTGCGCCCTAATTGATTTCTGAGTATATCGTATGTTCCATGCAAACCGTGCATCTATCTTGCATCAAGATTAGCACTATCTCCAAACGTACCAAACCGAGCTTTCACTTCAGCACCTTGACCTAGGAGTACCATCGGGTGCGTCCAAAATGGTTTCTTATCCTATGGTGCATTCGGTGCAAACCATGCACCTATCTTGCATCGAAACTAACACTGTCTCTAAACGGACCGAAGTGAGATTCCATATGACACATGTCATCTAGGAGTTCCATCTAGTGCGTCCAAATTGATTTTTGAGCATATGGTATGTTCCTTGCAAATCGTGCACCTATCTTGCATCAAGATTAGCACTATCTCTAAACAGACCGAACCGAGCCTTCACTTGAGCCTCTTCACCTAGGTGTACCAACAGGTGCTTCCAAAATGGTTTCTTAGACTTTGGTGCATTAGGCGCAAACCGTGCACATTTCTTGCACCGAAACTAATACTGTCTCTTAGCACACCAAAGCGAGATTCCATATGACACACGTCATCAAGGAGTTCTATCGGGTCTGTCCAAATTAATTTCTAAACATCTGGTACGTCCCTGGCAGCTTGTGCATCTATCTTGCATCAAGATTAGCACTATCTCCAAATAGACCAAACCGAGCTTTCACTTGAGCCTTTTACCTAGGAGTACCATCGGGTGCGTCCAAAATGGTTTCTTAGCCTATGTTGCATTATGTGCAAACCTTGCACCCATCTTGCACTGAAACTAACACTGTCTCCAAATAGACCGAAGCAAGATTTTGTATGACACGTCATCTAGGAGTTCCATCATGTGCGTCCAGATTGATTTCCAAGCATTTGGACGCACCCGATGAACTCCTAGATGACGTGTGTCATATGGAATCTCACTTCGGTCTGTTTGGAGATAGTGTTCGTTTCGGTGCAAGATTGGTGCATGGTTTTCGCCTAATGCACCATAGGCTAAGAAACCATTATGGAAGCACCCGATGGTACTCCTAGGTGAAGAGGCTCAAGTGAAAGCTTGCTACGATCTGTTTGGAGATAGTGCTACGATCTGTTCGGTGCAAGATATGCTTGAAAATCAATTTGGACACACCCGATAGAACTCATAGATGATGTGTGCCATGTGATATCTCGCTTTGGTCTATTTGTAGAAAGTGTTAGTTTCAGTGTAAGGTGGGTGCACGGTTTGTGCCTAATGCACCATACAATATGAAGAAATTGCAAGGTTTGTGACTAATGCACCATACTCTAAGAAATGATTTTGGACGCACCCGATGGTACTCCTAGGTGAAGGGGCTCCAGTGAAAGCTCAGTTTGGTCTATTTAGAGATAGTGCTAATCTTGATGCAATATAGGTGCACGGTTTGCATGGAATGTACCATATGCTCAGAAATTAATTTGGATGCACCCGATAGAACTCCAAGATGACGTGTGTCATATGGAATCTCACTTTGGTCCATTTGGAGATAGTGTTAGTTATGGTGCAAGATAGGTGCACAGTTTGTGTCTAATGCACCACAGGCTCAGAAACCGTTGTGGAAGCACCCAACGATACTTCTATGTGAAGAGGCTCAAGTGAAAGCTCAGTACAATCTATTTGGAGATAGTGTTAGTTTTGGTGCAAGATAGGTGCACGGTTTGTGCCTAATGCACCATACTCTAAGAAAACATTTTTGATGCACCCGATGGTACTCCTAGCTGAAGAGGCTCAAGTGGAAGCTCGGTTCGGTCTATTTGGAGATTGTGCTAATCTTGATGCAAGATAGTTGCACGGTTTGCATGGAGCGTACCATATGCTCAAAAATCAATTTGGACGCACCTGATGGAACTCCTAGATGACATGTGTCATACAGAATCTGTTTTGGTCTATTTGGAGACAGTGTTAGTTTTGGTGCAAGATATTGCACGGTTTGTGCCTAATGCACCATAGGCTAAGAAACCATTTTGGACGCACCTATTGGTACTGCTAGGTGAAGATGCTCAAGTGGAAGCTCGGTTCGGTCTGTTTGGCGATAGTGCTAATCTTGATGCAAGATAGGTGCACGGTTTGCATGGAATGTCCCAGATGCTTGGAAATCAAATTGGATGCACCCGATGGAACTCATAGATGAAGTTTGTCATATGGAATCTCGCTTCGGTCCGTTTGGAGACAATATTAGTTTCAGTGCAAGATAGGTGCACAGTTTATGCCTAATGCACCATAGTCTAAGAAACCATTTTGGACACACCTGTTGGCACTCCTGGGTGAAGAGGCTCAAGTGGAATCTCGGTTTGGTCTATTTGGAGATAGTGCTAGTCTTGATGCAAGATAGGTGCATGCTTTGCATGGAACATACCATATGCTTGGAAATCAATATGGACGCACCTAATGAAACTCCTAGATGACGTGTGTCATATAAAATCTCGCTTTGGTCTATTTAGAGATAGTGTTAGTTTCAGTGTAAGATATATGCACGGTTTGTGCCAAATGGACCATAGGCTAAGAAACCATTTTAGAAGCACCCGATGGTACTCCTAGGTGAAGAGGCTCAAGTGGAAGCTCGGTTTGGTCTATTCAGAGATATTGCTAATCTTGATGCAAGACAGGTGCACTATTTGTGTGGAACATATCATATGCTCGGAAATCAATTTGGACACACCCAATGAAACTCCTAGATGACGTGTGTCATATAGAATCTTGCTTCGGTCTGTTTAGAGATAGTATTAGTTTTGGTGCAAGATAGGTGCAAGGTTTGCGCCTAATGTGATGTGTGTCACATGGAATCTAGCTTCGGTCTATTTGGAGATAGTGTTAGATTCAGTGCAAGATAGGTGCATGGTTTGCGCCTAATGCACCATAGGCTAAGAAACGATTTTGACGCACCCGATGTACTCCTAGGTAAAGGGGCTCAAGTGAAAGCTCGGTTTGGTCTGTTTGGAGATAGTGCTAATCTTGATGCAAGATAGGTGCACGGTTAGCATGGAATGTACCATATGCTTAGAAATCAATTTGGATGCACCCGATAGAACTCCTAGATGACGTGTGTCGTACGGAATCTCACTTTAGTCCATTTAGAGATAGTGTTTGTTCTGGTGCAAGATAGGTGCACGGTTTCCGCCTAATACACCATAGGCTCACAAACCATTGTGGAAGCACTCGATGGTACTCCTAGGTGAAGAGGCTCAAGTGAAAGCTCGGTACGATCTGTTTGGAGATAGTGCTAATCTTGATGTAAGATAGGTGCACGGTTTGCATGGAACATACCATATGCATGAAAACCAATTTGGACGCACCCGATAGAACTCCTAGATGATGTGTGTCATCTGATATCTCGCTTTGGTCTGTTTGAAGATAGTGTTAGTTTCGGTGCAAGATGGTGTATGGTTTGTGCCTAATGCACCATACTCTAAGAAGATATTGCACGGTTTATGCCTAATGCACCATACTCTAAGAAACAATTTTGGACGCACCCGATGGTACTCCTAGGTGAAGGGGCTCAAGTGAAAGCTCGGTTTTGTCTATTTGGAGATAGTGCTAATCTTAATGCAAGATAGGTGCACAGTTTGTGTAGAATGTCCCATATGCTCGGAAATCAATTTGGATGCACCTGATGGAACTCCTACATGACGTGTGTCATATGGAATCTCACTTCAGTCCGTTTGGAGACAATATTAGTTTCAGTGCAGGATAGATGCACAGTTTGCGCCTAATGCACCATAGTCTAAGAAACCATTTTGAATGCACCTATTGGTACTCCTAGGTGAAGAGGCTCAAGTGAAAGCTCGGTTCGGTCTGTTTCGAGACAGTGCTAACCTTAATGCAAGATAGGTAAATAGTTTGCATGGGACAAACCATATGCTTGGAAATCAATTTGGACGCACCCGATGGAACTCCTAGATGACATGTGTCATATGGAATCTCGCTTCGGTCTATTTGGAGACAGTGTTAGTTTCGGTGCAACATAGATGCACGGATTGCGCCTAATGCACCATAGGCTAAGAAATCATTTTGGATGCACCTATTGGTACTCCTAGGAGAAGAGGCTCAAGCGGAAGCTCGGTTCGGTCTGTTTGGCGATAGTGCTAACCTTGATGCAAGATAGGTGCATGGTTTACATGGAATGTCCCATATGCTCGGAAATAAATTTGGATGCACCCGATGGAACTCCTAGATGATGCGTGTCATATGGAATCTCGCTTCAGTTCGTTTGGAGACAATATTAGTTTCAGTGCAAGATAGGTGCACAGTTTGCACCTATGCACCATAGTCTAAGAAACCATTTTGAACGCACCTGTTGGTACTGTTAGTTGAAGAGGCTGAAATGGAAGGTCAGTTTGGTCTGTTTCAAGACAGTGCTAATCTTAATGCAAGATGGGTGCACAGTTTGTATGAAACGTACCATATCCTCAAAAATCAATTTGGACGCACCCATTGGAACTCCTAGATGACGTGTATCTTATGGAATCTCGTTCGGTCTGTTTGGAGAGTGTTAGTTTCAGTGCAAGATAGGTGCACGGTTTGCGCCTAATGCACCATAGGCCAAAAAACCATTTTGGACACACCTGATGGTACTCCTAGGTGAAGAGGCTCAAGTGAAAGCTTGGTTCGGTCTATTTGGAGATAGTGCTAATCTTGATGCAAGATAGGTGTACAATTTGCATGGAAAGTACCATATGCTCAGAAATCAATTTGGACGCACCTGATGGAACTCCTAGATGATGTGTGTCATATGGAATCTTGCTTCAGTCTGTTTGGAGACAATATTAGTTTTAGTGCAAGATAGGTGCACAGTTTGCACCTAATGCACCATAGTCTAAGAAACCATTTTGAACGCACCTATTGGTACTCCTAGGTGAAGAGGCTCAAGTGAGCTCGGTTTGGTCTGTTTCGAGACAGTGCTGATCTTAATGCAAGATAGGTGCACAATTTGCATGAAACGTACCATATGCTCAGAAATCAATTTGGACGCACTCATTGGAACTCCTAGATGACGTGTATCATATGGAATCTCGTTCGGTCTGTTTGGAGAGTGTTAGTTTCAGTGCAAGATAGGTGCAAGGTTTGTGCCTAATGCACCATAGGCGAAAAAACCATTTTGGACACACCCGATGGTACTCCTAGGTGAAGAGGCTCAAGTGAAAGCTCGGTTCGGTCTATTTGGAGATAGTGCTAATCTTGTTGCAAGATAGGTGTACAATTTGCATGGAAAGTACCATATGCTCAGAAATCAATTTGGACGCACCTGATGGAACTCGTAGATGACGTGTGTCATATGGAATCTCGCTTTGGTCTGTTTGAAGACAGTGTTAGTTTTGGTGCAATATAGGTGCATAGTTTGCGCCTAATGAACCATAGTCTAAGAAACCATTTTGTAAAATCTGTTGGTACTCAAAGGTGAAGAGGCTCAAGTGGAAGCTTGGTCCGGTCAGTTTGGAGATAGTGCTAATTTTGATGCAAGATAAGTGCATGGTTTGCATAGAACGTACAATATGCTCGGAAATCAATTTGGACGCACCCGATGGAACTTCTAGATGATGTGTGTCATATGGTATCTCACTTCGATTCGTTTGGAGACAGTGTTAGTTTCACTGCAACATAGGTGCACAGTTTGTGCTTAGTGCACCAAAGTCTAAGAAACCATTTTGGACGCATCTATTGGTACTTCTAGGTGAAGAGGCTAAAGTGGAAGCTCGGTTTAGTCTATTTGGAGATTGTGCTAATCTTGATGCAAGATAGGTGCACAGTTTGCACGGGACATACCATATGCTTGAAAATCAATTTGGACGCAACCGTTGGAACTCATAGATGACGTGTGTCATATGGATTCTCATTCGGTCTGTTTGGAGAGTGTTAGTTTTAGTGCAAGATAGTTGCACGGTTTGCTCCTAATGCACCATAGGCTAAAAAACCATTTTGGACACACCTGATGGTACTCCTAGGTGAAGAGGCTCAAGTGAAAGCTCGGTTCGGTCTATTTGGAGATAGGGCTAATCTTGATGCAAGATAGGTGTATAGTTTACATGGAAAGTACCATATGCTCAGAAGTCAATTTGGACGCACCTGATGGAACTCCTAGATGACATGTGTCATTTGGAATCTCGCTTTGGTCTGTTTGAAGATAGTGTTAGTTTTGGTGCAAGATAGGTGCACAGTTTGCGCCTAATGCGCCATAGTCTAAGAAACCATTTTGGAAAATATGTTGGTACTCAAAGGTGAAGAGGCTCAAGTGGAAGCTTGGTCCGGTCTGTTTGGAGATAGTGCTAATCTTGATGCAAGATAGGTGCACGGTTTGCATGGAACGTACCCTATGCTCATAAATCAATTTGGACGCACCCGATGGAACTCCTAGATGATGTGTGTCATATGGTATCTCACTTTGGTTCGTTTGGAGACAGTGTTAGTATCGCTGCAAGATAGGTGCACAGTTTGCTCTTAATGCACCAAAGTCTAAGAAACCATTTTGGATGCACCTATTGGTACTTCTAGGTGATGAGGCTAAAGTGGAAGTTCGGTTTAGTCTATTTCGAGATTGTGCTAATCTTAATGTTAGATAGGTGCATAGTTTGCACGGGACATACCATATTCCCGGAAATCAATTTGGACGCACCCGATGGAACTCTTAGATGACATGTGTCATATGGAGTCTCGCTTCGGTCTGTTTGGAGAAAGTGTTAGTTTTGGTGCAAGATAGGTGCACAATTTGTGCCTAATACACCATAGGCAAAGAAACGATTTTGGACGCACCCGATTGTACTCCTAGGTAAAGGGGCTTAAATGAATGCTCGGTTTGGTCTGTTTGGAGATAGTGCTAATCTTGATGTAAGATAGGTGCACAGTTTGCATGGAATGTACCATATGCTTAGAAATCAGTTTGGATGCACCTGATAGAACTCTTAGATGACGTGTGTCATATGGAATCTCACTTCGGTCCACATGGAAATAGTGTTACTTTCGGTGCAATATAGGTGCTTGGTGTGCACGAAACAAAACATATGCTTGAAAATCAATTTGGACACACCCGATATAACTCCTAGATGATGTGTGTCATCTGATATCTCACTTCAGTCCATTTGGAGAAAGTGTTAGTTTTGGTGCATGATTGGTGCACGGTTTGTGCCTAATACACCATACTCTAAGAAACCATTTTGGACGCAACCGGTACTCTCCGCTGAAGAGGCTCAAGTGGAAGCTCGGTTCGGTTTATTTGGAGATAGTGTTAATCTTGATGCAAGATAGTTGCATAGATTGCATGGAACGTACCTTATGCTCAGAAATCAATTTGGACGCATCCGATAGAACTTCTGGATGACGTGTGTCATATGTAATCTTGCTTTGGTCCATTTGGAGAAAGTGTTAGTATCGGTGCAAGATAGGTGCACGGTTTGCGCCTAATGTACCGCAGGCTAAGAATCTATTTTGGACGCACCCGATGGTACTCCTAGGTGAAGTGGCTCAACTGAAAGCTCGGTTCAGTCCATTTGGATATAGTGCTACTCTTGATCCAAAATAGGTGCACAGTTTACATGGAACGTACCATATGCTTGAAAATCAATTTGGACGCACCTGATGGAACTCCTAGATGACGTGTTTCATATAGAATCTCGTTTCGGTCCATTTGGAGACAGTGTTAGTTTTGGTGCAAGATAGGTGCATAGTTTGTGCCTAATGCACCATAGCCTAAGAAACCATTTTGGGCGCACCTGTTGGTACTCCTAGATGAAGAGGCTCAAGTGCAAGCTGGGTTCGGTCTGCTTGGAGATACTGCTAATCTTGATGCAAGATAGGTGCATGGTTTGCATAGAACGTACCATATGCTTAGAAATCAATTTGGACGCACCCGATGGAACTCCTAGATGACGTGGGTCGTATGGAATCTCGCTTTGGTCCGTTTGGAGATAGTGTTAGTTTCGGTGCAAGATAGGTGCACAGTTTGCGTTAAATGCACCATAGTCTAAGAAACCATTTTGGACGCACATGTTGGTCCGAGGTGAAGAGGCTCAAGTGGAAGTTTGGTTCGGTCTATTTGGTGATGGTGCTAATCTTGATGCAACATAGGTGCACGGTTTGCATGGAACGTACCATATGCTTAGAAATCAATTTGGACGCACCCGATGGAACTCCTAGATGACGTGTGTCATATGAAATCTCGCTTTGTGGTGCAAGATAGTTGCACAGTTTGAACCTAATGGCTCTCAAAAAAGTTTCCGCCTAATGCACCATAGTCCAAGAAACCATTTTGGACGCACCTGTTGGTACTCCTAGGTGAAGAGGCTCAAATGGAAGCTCCGTTTGGTCTGTTTGGAGATAGTGCTAATCTTGATGCAAGATAGTTGCACAGTTTGCATGGAATGTGCCATATGCGCAGAAATCAATTTGGACACACCCAATGGAACTCCTAGATGACGTGTGTCATATGGAATCTCGCTTCGATCCGTTTGGAGTCAGTGTTACTTTTGGTGCAAGATAGGTGCACAGTTTGCACCTACTGCACCATAGCATAAGAAACCATTTTGGACGCACTTATATGTACTCCTAGGTGAAGAGGCTTAAGTGGAAGCTTGGTTTGGTCTATTTGGAGATACTGCTAATCTTGATGCAAGATAGGTGCGCGGTTTGTATGGAACATACCATATGCTCACAATTCCATTTGGAGGCACCTGATGGAACTCTTAGATGATGTGTGTAATATGGAATCTCGCTTTGATCCGTTTGGACATAGTGTTAGTTCTGGTGCAAGATAGGTGCACAGTTTGCGCTTAATGCATCATAGTCTAAGAAACTATTTTGGACGCACCTGTTGGTACTCCTAGGTGATGAGGCTCAGGTGGAAGCTTGGGTTCGGTCTATTTGGAGATACTGCTAATCTTGATGCAAGATAGGTGCATGGTTTGCATGGAATGTACCATATGCTTGGAAATCAATTTGGACGCACCCAATGGAACTCCTAGATGTCATGTGTCATATGTAATCTCGTCTTGGTCTGTTTGGAGATAGTGTTAGTTTCGGTGCAAGATAGGTGCACGGTTTGTGCCTAATGCACCATACTCTAACAAACCATTTTGGAGACACCTGATTGTACTCCTAGCTGAAGAGGCAAAAGTGGAAGCTCGGTTTGGTCTGTTTGGAGATAGTGTTAATCTTGACGCAAGATAGGTGAACGGTTTGCATGGACATACCATATGCTCGAAAATCAATTTGGACGCACCCGATAGAACTCCTAGATTACGTGTGTCATATGGAATCTCACTTCGGTCCATTTGGAGATAGTGTTAGTTTCGGTGCAAGATAAGTGTACAGTTTGCGCCTAATGTACCATATTCCAGGTATCGTTATTTATAATTTTGCTTAAGAGGACAAGGGTGAAATGAAAATAAGGATTAAATCTATCAAAGCATAGACAAGAGATAAACTTGCCAGAACATGATTACTAATGAGGAAGTCGTCACACAGTCACTTACTTTGGCAGGGGGTAAGCCATAATAATAATGATAATGAAATATAAGCTCATGGGTAAATAACACAACGATTAGAAAATAGACTACTCCTCATATATGTAAGGTGACGTCGGATTAGCTAGAGAATGGATTCTAAGTTATCTACTATCTACTAAGTCATAATCTACTCTAGTTATCTACAAGATCATATATAGTATAAAGACTCTTTATTCATGTATAAGGAACATTGCTAAAGTAAATCAGAGCATCGCAAGACTTACTCCGCAATACAAATTCTGCCTGTCCTATCAACGGAGGGTGGACTATATAAGAATCAACGAAGCTGTCACTATCACGAACTACCACACGACCCGGCCAATAGGATACATTTGCAGTTAAATAACATCTAAGCACCACACCTACATGTGATCTACCACTTAACTCCCACATGTCAAGAGCTAAGCGCTTTGCAAACTTATACATAAACTCATTATCAATCATAACTATATCAAATATAGAACTAGAGCAAACTAAGAACATAATAAATAGAGACATAATGCAATTAGAATAAAGTAGTAGAGAAAGATATGAAATAATACCAATCTTTATTAACGAAGATCCAAATCCAGAGCGTAGTGCTCTACTTCTGTAATTCTATCTAATCAATCCTCTAAACTTGAAGGATTAGGGAGTAGCTAATTCTAATTCTCTGTGGGAGAGAAGTTCTATACCCTAACTTTGATGGCTTCCTCTGATAATGATTTCTCCTCTCTCCCCCTGGGGTGGAGAGGCCTTGATTATATAGTCCTTTCAAGGGAATTTGGGCCGTCGGATCAAACCGACAATGATCGCACGGTTTTCCTTGATCCTTTAGGTCGGTGGAGCATAATCCGCGAAGTTGATTGTGATTGGCCCCGAGGCCAGGGCGGGCGCCCTGCCCCCGAGCCCGTTCGGTCTCCCGTTCGTTCCCGTGGCTTCTGGACTCTTCTAGATTAAGGAAAATTGCACGGCACGTAATTATCTCGTTGTAAACATGACATGTGGGCCTTCTCTCCATATTTTCTGATAACCCCCTGCAGAAATAGACAAACACCAAAGCTCGTGGAATTCTATCAGATAAATCCCTAATTATAGGTGTTTGGTGCATATTGATCCTTTTCCATGTTTAGTTGACAGTTAAATTTAGTACTTAAGGACCGTCAACAAACTCCCCCAAGCTTACCCTTTGCTCGTCCCTGAGCAAACAGCTAAACTCAGATGGATCAGGAGTTGCTTCGATGTTTTCTTTCCTGACAGGCACACATGCTTTCATATAAAAATTCTTCCAGTTTAGAGTGAAGTGTCATGGAGGTTAGTACCTGCACTTAAGTCGTAAGTAGTCGAAAGACAAAATAATTAAGTCAAGCACTATTCCTCCTGTCTATACTTCACCTTTGTTCCAGAGTTTTGTATAAGTTTTCAAAACTAAAACTCAGAGTTCCCAGCAATGATTCTCTCAAGTCTCTCTATATGTGGTATTTGTGGATCCTTACAAAAAAATGTCACTTACCTATAGCTAATGGAATATTTAAGTGGAGCTCATAGGAGTGAAAAACAGCTCATATATATGTTGTCTAATCGAGCCATGGATCCAAAGGAAGTCAGCATATAATTAAATCAAGATGTGCATGTGTGGTGAAGTAAATGATAGTGATGTATAAGTGATGATAAAACTTACTTCTCAGTGCTCCTTATATTGCTATCTCTCCTCTTCTTTGATCTTTGCTTTGGGAGAACATGGGCCATCTTTTTCTTCTTTTTTTTCAGGTGGGTAGTAGACACCCCTAATTCTAGTGTCGGACACTTGTCCATTTTTACCTCTCGTCTCACTCTTTTTTTCTTTCTTTTTCGAGGTTCCGGACACTTGCCCCTTTTTATTTCCTCGCGTATTTTTGCATAACCCAAGTCTCTTCTGCGTTGAATCTTTTTAGAGAAAGAGAATAACAGTACTTGGGATAGTGAGTGATAATATTTTTAGTAATTTTAATGAATGGTGGTGGATGTTGTAGTGGATGTGTGCAAGTGAATATCTTAATTTAACCAAATGAAAAGCTCCTAAGGGTCTATACAGCTCGATCAAACTCAATGTGAATAAGTAGCAAAAAAAGATGTTATAACAAGTATGGCTGTGGTAGGAAGTTTGTAATGCTAGGAACTCATCATATGATTTGTAAGTTTTCAAAATAAATCTCTAGAACTTAGTGTAGTAGGAACAAGATAAACAGTAGCTCAAACTTTATATCATGCCTTTCTCTTACCTAGACTTTAGTTTTATGTTTCCCATAGATAGTAATTTTAGTTTTAATAATTCATGGAAGAACTCTAATATAAAAGCTAGGTATTTGAAAGTAAGCAAACAGAGCAACTGTTCATCATTTCCATCATGTATATTATTGGTCTTTTACCTTTTCTAGAGATTAAACTTAGCAGGAAAAATAAAGCACACTTATCTACACACTCTTTCTATTTTGTTTTCATGTTTATAAAATGTAGTAATTTAAAGAAAAAAATATTTATTGGGTTTTCTAAGTTTTTTTTTCTCTTTAAAATAAAATACTAAAATAGAAAAGAATAAATAAGAAGTGCGAAAAAAACTTACTTGATAAAATGGGGAGGAACTCCCCCAAGCTGGATGTGGTTGTCGGTCTTACCCAATGTTCCAGAATAATAATCATGGTGGTAATGTTGTCGTTCATTGTCGTAGTGTCTTGTCTCAGTTCTTGTACTGCAGTGGCATGGTCCTGGTTCCATTTTTGTTACTGTTCCAGGAGTCGTCCATGTTCCGCTTGTGTATTCTAGATGTCGAGGAGGGTGTTCTCGGTACGGGTGAAGAAAGCGTCGGCCTCTTGGTAGTAGTCGTTCGTGAAAGCATAAGAGGCGTCGGAGTATCATCCTGCATCGAATTGGGGCGGAGGTCTGGACCCTGAAGATCCATATAGATCAGTGGAGTGTCTGCCTGTATGGAAAGGCGGGTTTGTCCACTGGTGATCTTGGCTCTTCGGCCATGTCTCCTGTGTTGGCTCTTGTGGTTGAGCATGTCGAACCCATGGGTCCCGAAGGACTCGGGGGTTGTAATCGCAATAATGTAGGTGCGCTGCTTCTTCCGGCCCGGGATCAGCTCCATGCCAGGTGCGTTCTTGATGGGTTGTCATCCTTTGAGATGCCACTCGTTGTGGAGCTCTCTGGTTTACCGGTGTCACTGCAATCTCAATCAAAAAATTTTGAACAACATAGAGGCCAAGGTTCGGGTTAGGTAACCGAATCTTGCCTTTATTATCGTATAACATATACATTATGTTTCCCTCTTTTTTCAACATCCGAGCATGCATAAATGTGTCATAGCCCTGATAAATTCGTAACTCGTCAATGAATTCCAATGACGAGTTTTCTAGCAAATGAAGATTAGAGGCTAGATGAGTGATAAGTGAAGTACAACCGACAGGTCCCTGAAGGCTAGGTATACTAAGCCAATGAGAAACCAAAAGTGTAACGGGTGAAGTGGGTACTTTATTTATAGCAGCATATAGAAGTTGTAAATATCCTACTCTTACTTTTCTAATATCATCATGATGGAAAAGATTGTACCCGAGCCATTTGTGGAACATCCTAAGAGTGGGGTGTTCCATGTCACTGGTTTAGGCTTGACTATAAAACTCATCTCTGGATATCTCTCTCCAGAACTAGTGTCTCTCAAAATTGGGTAAGTCGGAGTCAATGTCCAAGATGCATCTTGAGGAGAACCGAGATGGTCGCTCAGTTCTCTCCAAGACAACATAATGTCCTATTTGAACATCCGAAAAGCAATTCCCCCCTCATAATATTGTAAAGTGCAAACAAATTCAAGGCTGAGATGACGGGAACCCAGCTCAGTTATGTTCCAAAAATTTGTCCATCCCACCATCTGGAAAATCAAATCGAATTCAGTATCCATACCTGTTTCTTGTAGCAAGATAGGATCAAGAGTGGGGGTGTGAATGAAATCCTTATTCTTTAGCTGCTGGTAAACTTCCTTTTCCCTACGGTCTTCAGTCCAAGGTCTCCTATCTTGAGAAGGACCTTGACTTGTGGATAAGATGAAGATGACGGAGCTTGCGGGGGTGTCGGGTCGATGCTCATCTCTGACGGGTGCGAGGAGTGTCGAGATGAACTCCTTGTACCTATGTTCTTGAGGGCCTTCCCTGCGTTCTTTACCTTCTTGAACATCCTGTAGACAAAAGTTGACACAAACACAACTAATGGAAAATGTGAGAGAAAATGTTAGTGGTCAGCTGTCTGAAATGTCAGTAGTCCAGGGGTTAGTTGTTCAAGACAAGTTTTTTTATTTTGGCAGCACCTCCCCCTAAACAACTTTTACTTCGACTCTGGACAGCGGGATCACTACTTACTAGGTGAACCTTACTCTCTCACTCAAAGACTACCAACCTCTCTTCCACTCTTCTCTTCCACTCTACTCTCTTCTTACTTCATTACAAGAGCTCCTTCTCTAGAAACTGAAACTTGCGTGGTTTTCTGGAATGCTTGTGTGAAGAAGTTTGAGGCAGGAAGTGGCAATTTATAGGAGGAAAGGGGGACAGGGCGGGCACCCTCTGTAGGTGGGCGGGCGCCCACCTTTGGTGGCCATCCTGGCTGCCTTTTCTCCACTCCCTCCTTTGCTTGGTTCTTACACAGAATAATAGTTCATGGGTGGTGGTTGGTCGGTGGAAAAGTGCTGGCGAGTGGAGTTATGTTGGTGGATCAAATAATGTGATGGGTGTTGACACTTGCTAACACCACTTGAATACTAGGTTGTCATCCCCAGCATGGCACTAGCGCACGGATACCGTTGTAGCTTTTTCCCGGTCAAAGGTTTTATCATATCCACAGGGAAACGGGAGAGCTGATCTACGCTCTAACTTAACCTAGATAGATAGGTAGGTGTGAATAGGAAAGATGGTAGAATTGAATAAGAACAATATTAAAGGTAAGATAACAATGGGTGATAATATGGGAGTAGAAAGTAGAGCAATTCTAGTATATGGGCGATGGTAGGAGAATAGAGAGGGTAACTATGGTTTCTCTACATCAAAGGGGTATGTCTATGTCTCGGACAAACCACGTGATAAGAATACACCACAAAGGATGCTTATCCATAGGCCGATAAACCCTACCCGTCCTGCTAACAGGAGGTGGACTACAGGGGACCAACGTAACTGTCACCTACGCGGCCTACCACACAATCTAGCTAGACAGGGGATATCCACAAGTAATCTATGTCTAAGCACCTCGCTTACACCTATACTACAACTCTCACCTATAGCGTCCTATAGATTAAAGTACTCAAAAGAGTTGTGAACCAGAACATACATGGATAGTAATTGCATAATGAAATATAAGTAGATTACCAGAGTCATCCCATGAGCAAGCTTGATTAGAACTTGATCATGGCGAAGTACAACTGGAGGAAGAACCGACAGGCCGACTGTTGACGGTTCTTAAGTATCAATTTTAATTATCAAATAAACAAGAGAAAGGACCAATATGCAACCAACACCTAGAATTAGGGTTTGATCTGACAGAATTCCACGAGTTTTGTTGTTTATCTGTTTCTGCAGGGGTTATCAGGAAATAAGGGAGAAAGGCCCACATGTCGGGATTACATAGAGATATCAACGCACCTTGCAATTTTCTACCATCTAGAAGACTCCAGAAGCCACGGGAAGAAAGCAGAGGCCGAAAGGGGCCAGGCCCAGGGCGCCCGCCCTGAGGACCTGGGCGCCCGCCCCCTGCTGGAAGTCTTTCGGGACTCTCTTCGCACACAATGTTCCACCGACCTAATGGATCAAAGATAACGTAGTACCACCTCGCCTACCGACCCAAAAATGCATAGAGGAGGAGGACTATATAAGGAGACCCCCTGGCCCCTGGAGAAGACAAGAAGTTATCATAGAGATTGAGGGGTGCCCTCGAAGGAAAACCTCTAGTCTAAATAATATTTCTTTTTAGGCTTAGCAACCAATGTAAGTAGAAATAGATCTTCCAGTTTCTACTAGATTGAGAGAGATAGAGTGGAGGTGTAGATCAGAGGAAGGCCGGCCTGTCGGTGTCTACTCCGAGCTTGTACCTGCGGGATCAAGTTCTCCTAACCCGAGACTTGCTCCTAGGATTCTTCAGTATTTCGACTTCTAAATTCGAGTAAGTTCTTGTTTTATTGTTCTTATGGTTTATGAGTTTACTTTAAATCTCTTCTCGTAGAGTTTAGAGTAATCATTGCTGGCGTAAACGTGGTGTTTAAGCTGGGGTACTCATAGATATTTTCTGACTAGCTAGACCGTGGTAGTAGTGAGGAACGTGACAATTCCGAGTTACCTTTGCAGACCATATCTCGTTAGGAGGAAGGATAGGTTTTATAGGTGCGGGTTGAACATCCTTTGTGGTGTCTAGATTCCGTTAGCCTCCCCGATAGAACAGTAGATCATCCTTGCCAAGGTTAGAAGGAGACTACGGTTGCAGTCTTCTCTATTTATCACTCACATCGAGAACATTCTTTGTTGCCTAAAGGGTTAGTAGTAATAGACCGGTTAGTCAGATGCACTCTTTCTCCTAGTGGTAAAAAAATAAATATGATACTCTAGATAATTTCTCGGGTGAAGTGCTCACCGATATCCGTGCGCTTGCGGATCAATTCCTTATTGCGTTCCCAAATATCAACAAGCATTTCTGGTGCTGTTGCCGGGGAGAAAGACGGTTTGTTGAGATAACCTTGAGTCTTACTACTAGCTTGTATCTATACTTTTATCTTTTCTTATCTTTTATATTCTGTATTTATTTTCTCTACTCTTACCTTATGGAAACCAAAATTCTAAATCGATCCATGAATCTGCAATCCCTTCTGTAACTGACCTTTTACCATGGGAATCATCACAGCCTATCCAAACATCCTAGTATAAGTTAAGTTCTAGGTTGATTGCCATGATTCAAAACCTATCTTTTTCGGGAAAGGAAGACGAAAACCCTTAAATTCATATTAGAGATTTTGAGCAAACATGTGATTGTCTTCGCATTGAAGGCATTTCTGATAAAATTTTACGTTGGAAACTTTTTCCTTTTTCCTTAAGGGGAGAAGCTAACAATGGTACAGTCAGAAGGTGAGTCAACAACGAGGTGAATGGGGAGTTTTACGAGCCAACTTTTGTCAAGATTTCTATTCCCTCAACCGTATAGCCGACCTTAGACTCGAAGTCCTATCTTTTAAACAAAAAGATAATGAAACTTTGGGAAAATCCTGGAAATGTTTTTCTGATCTTTTAGAATCTGGTCCAAACCTTAATCTTGAAGACCCTGTACTTTTATTTCACTTTTTTCGAGGTCTTCAGAAAAATCACAAACAAATGCTACACACAATGTCTAGAGGTTCTTTCTTTCGCATCCCTACTGATGAAGCTAGAGTTATCCTAGATAGAATCCTAGAAGCTGAGATGGATAATACCCTTCATGATGAAACCGACGAAGCCGAAGTAGACACTCTGCCAAATTCTTCATCTACTTTAGCTATCCCAAGTTCTGAGCCACAAGAGGAAGAAATTCCACCACCGGACTTCATGCTGGATATAGAATCTGATCTTTTTGCCAATTTCGGAAACATTTCAAATTACCATTCTATTGACAAACCCCAAAACAGCCAGTTTAGCATTTATTTGCCAAGTGAATATCAATTGAGAGAGCTTATCTCAGTCATGAGTAGCGAATGGTTGGAGGAATCAGAGCTTTCCTCTGATGTCATCCGTTTGGACACACCCTCTATAACTATACACTGTGCTTATAATTCTGATCGATTTAATGCTCTCTATAATCTTGTTATGGGGATCAACATCATGTTTGAATCTTTTGCACTTAAACTATTTAAAAATCTTGTCTTAACCCCCACAACAAAGGTCATAAAGGAATCTTCGGGACGATTAGTCCCCAGTCTTGGAATTATTAATGTCCTACCTCTTACAGTAGAAGGCTCCATGGTTCATTTGAACTTCTATATCTTTGATACATGGGACTTCGACCTGTTGATAGGACAACCCTTTAGAAGACTCCTTTATGAAGGTCATACTGGAAAGCTACACATTTCTTTCGGAAAAGCTTTTAAATTCCCAATAACAATTTCACACTCCTTGAATAATAAGGCCGAGTCATATCTTTTGCCTGATCCTATGGAGGAGGTAAAGGTTGCATCTCTTGAGCTTTTAGAAGAATTAGACTTAGAAGACGAAACTCCTTTCTTCATAGAAGAGGAAGCCGAACCTTCTGAACCTGAACCCTTAGATGTGTTTGCAGAAACACCTAGACCCCCCATAGAGCTTAAAACTTTACCACCCGGTCTTATCTATGCTTTCCTAAACAATAATCCAGAGTTCTCTGTGATCATTAGCGATAAACTCACTCAGGAGCAAACTCTGCGATTAATGACCATTCTTGAGAAACATCACTCAGTTTTCGGCTACTCACTCCAAGATCTTAAAGGAATCAGTCCTATGATTTGTACCCATCGTATTCCAATAGATCCTTCTGTTTCACCTTCTCGAGAACCCCAACGTAGACTTAATAACACTATGAGAGATGTAGTTAAAAAGGAAGTTATAAAGTTGCTGCATGCAGGGATTATATATCCTGTGCCGCATAGTGAGTGGGTACGCCCAGTTCAAGTTGTGCCTAAAAAGGGAGGCATGACTGTTATTATGAATGAAAAGAACGAGCTAATTCCGCAACGCACCGTCACAGGATGGCGGATGTGCATAGACTATAGAAAATTAAACAAAGCCACTAGAAAGGATCACTTTCCTTTACCTTTTATAGATGAGATGCTAGAGCGGTTAACAAACCATTCGTTCTTCTGTTTCTTAGATGGATATTCAGGGTATCACCAAATCCCGATCCATCCCGATGATCAAAGCAAAACCACTTTTACATGCCCATATGGAACTTATGCTTACCGTAGAATGTCTTTTGGGTTATGTAATGCACCAGCTTCTTTTCAAAGATGCATGATGTCTATATTTTCTGATATGATTGAAGAGATTATGGAAGTTTTCTTGGATGATTTCTCTGTTTATGGAAAAACTTTTGATAGTTGTCTTGAAAACTTAGACAAGGTTTTGCAAAGATGTGAAGAAAAGCACTTAGTCCTTAATTGGGAAAAATGTAATTTTATGGTTAGGGAAGGAATAGTGCTGGGACACCTAGTGTATGAAAGAGGAATTGAGGTAGACAAAGCTAAAATTGAAGTAATTGAACAACTACCTCCACCTGTGAATATAAAAGGAATTCGAAGCTTTCTTGGCCATGCTGGTTTTTATCGTAGATTCATAAAAGATTTTTCATTCATTGCTAGACCACTTACTCTTCTGCTAGCCAAGGATGCTCCTTTCAAATTTGATGATGCATGTCTAACATCTTTCAATTTATTAAAGAAAGCACTCATCTCTGCACCAATCATTCAACCCCCTGATTGGTCGCTGGCTTTTGAAATTATGTGTGATGCCAGTGATTATGCTGTGGGGGCAGTATTAGGACAAACTAAAAATAAGAAGCATCATGCAATTGCTTAAGCCAGTAAAACTTTGACAGGAGCTCAACTTAACTATGCAACCACTGAAAAAGAGCTTCTGGCTGTTGTCTTTGCCATTGATAAATTTAGATCTTATTTAGTTGGAGCTAAAATAATTGTTTACACTGATCATGCTGCACTAAAATATTTGCTCACTAAAAAAGATGCTAAACCTCGCCTGATTAGATGGATCTTATTACTCCAAGAATTTGACTTAGAAATAAAAGATAAAAAGGGAGTAGAGAATTCTGTTGCTGATCACTTGTCTAGAATGTATTTTAAGAATCCACAGGAAACCCCCATCAATGATTCACTCCGGGACGACATGCTCTACGGGATTAACAGGTCTGACCCCTGGTATGCAGATATTGTTAATTTTATGGTTTCAGGGTATGTACCACCAGGAGCAAACAAGAAGAAGCTTATTCAAGAAAGTCGTTCACATATATGGGATGAGCCATACCTCTTCCGAGTATGCTCTGATGGCTTACTCAGGAGGTGTGCGACCACTGAGGAAGGATGGAAGATCATCGACAGATGTCATTCATCACCATATGGAGGTCACTATGGAGCATTCCGTACACATTCAAAGATCTGGCAGTGTGGATTCTACTGGCCTACAATGTATGAAGACACTAAGCAATATATCAGAAGATGTGGGCCATGTCAAAGGCATGGAAACATAAATACAAGGGATGCAATGCCACTCACCAACAACCTTCAGATTGAGCTCTTTGATGTCTGGGGAATAGACTATATGGGTCCATTTCCTCCATCAAAGAAGTGTGAGTACATCTTGGTGGCAGTTGACTACGTCTCCAAGTGGGTAGAGGCATTACCTTGCAAGCATGCCGACAACATCAGTTCAAAGAGGATGTTTGAAGAAATTATATTTCCAAGATTTGGAGTCCCCAGAGTAGTGATAAGTGATGGAGGAGCACACTTCATCGACAAACGCTTCAAGCAATATTTATCAAAACATGGAATCTGTCACAACGTCGCTACCGCCTATCATCCTCAGACAAGTGGCCAAGCAGAGACTTCCAACAAACAAATCAAGAATATTCTTCAGAAGACAGTAAATGAAATGGGAACGGCGTGGAAAGTCAAGTTACCCGATGCACTCTGGGCATACCGGACAGCATACAAGACCCCAATTGGAATGTCTCCATACCAATTGGTGTACGGGAAGACTTGCCATCTACCTGTTGAAATAGAGTTCAAAGCACACTAGGCCATAAAGAGATGGAATATGGACCTAGATGTTGCTAGAGATTATAGAAGAATGCAACTATCAGAATTGGAAGAATGGCGAGAGAAGGCATATCACAACTCAAAGATCTACAAAGAAAGAGTCAAAAGGTGGCATGACAAGAGAATCAAGAAGAAGGAGTTCACACCCGGAGATAAGGTATTACTTTTTAATTCTAGGGTGAAGCTTTTTGGGCATGGAAAACTCCGGAGCAAATGGGAAGGACCATTCAAGGTAATTAATTCATCATCCCACGGAGCTATCACACTTCAAAATGACGAAGATACGTCATTCAAGGTAAATGGTCAATGTCTTAAATTATTTTTAGAGCCCAATATAGAATTAGAAGAAATAGACGTAGTCCATTTTTACCTTCCCATGGAGAATTAGAGCCTGACCTTTTTAGTCTGATGTTTTTGGGTCATATATATTTTTCTAAATAGTTTTGCATCTAGAAACGCGCTCGAGAAAGTGGTCCCACAGAGGGACCAGAGAGAGGGCGGGCGCCCAGATCAGGTGGGCGGGCGCCCAGCTCCTGTTCCCCCTCGGTTCCGATTTTCTCTGATATGGAAAATGCACTTATGGTAATCCAAATAATCCCTCAGATGGAAAGTTTCGCACGCACATCGACGGGAGCAACCCGAACAACCCATAGAGGCACTTTTTGACCGCTATATAAACAGACTTCTGACCTCAGTTTTCAAACACCAAACCACCAAGCCTTCTTCTTCTTCAATTAGAGCTTGATTAGTTCCTTGCTGCTCCAATGGCCGAGAAGTACCACGATGATTGGGAAGTCGTCCCCTTCAACCTCAACATGGAGCCTGTGGAGGACCCCGATGCCCGTGCTCTCGTCCTGGCCAACACAGAGCGACAGCTAGAAGCCATGCCATTACGCCAACGCAGCTTCGCCCAATCCTACCATGCTCAACCAGTTCTCACCACACCGCCACAACCCCTACTCCTCAAGGGATCATCATCCAAGACAAAGACCACCATCAAGGTGCCATCCGGCACAAGGATCCTTCCACCTAGACCCAATGAGAGGGTCGTTGGAGTCAAGACCAACCGGAGCGGCGAGATCAGCAGTATTCAGTACACTACGAAGGAGGAAAGGCCTTACTTCGAAGGGATTAGAGCAGCCAAAGTCCGTTTCATCCCTCCAAAGGAAGCCCCGAAGCATGCTCTCAATGCTTTTGAGACACCTCCTAAGCGTCGCAAGACTATAATGGATATTGATGAGGACGTTCGCAGACTAGACAGAGTTATCATAGACCTCCAGTCCTCGATTAATTCCCTCACTAGACAGCTCTCTAACCACAACACTGTTATACTAGGCCTCAGGCAGGATCTTGCTAGTGCCAACAAGAAGATTAAGGAATTAGAGCACCGCTAAGTTATCTAGATTAGACCTTGAGGCAATGCATCTTAGTCATCTATCTTTAAATTCGGTTTAGTATTACTATTATCATCAGTTTGCTATTAGTCTTTTGTAATAAATGCCTCAAGATTAATAAAGAGTATTATTATTATTATTATGTCTTGTGTGTCTCTACTTTATTTTTGTGCAAGAAAGCAGAAAACAAGTATGGGGGAGATCCCTCAACATGCCAAACACACTCCGACTACACCACTCCACGATTCAGGTACACACTCTGCACACTTTACTTTACACATACACATATCTTGGATTATGCAGAATATTGTTTCCAACATGATAAAGATTAAAATGTTTCTAATTATGATTAATCTCACTCTGTGATATTTCCTGAAAACTTACAACCATTATAAAATTATTTTAAAACCCTGTGTTACTTAAGACAGTATGGAATATGAGATGGTAGAGTATGAGTTCCTTATTCTTGATATCATTGTTTCTTGGATAATTTATTTCAAATTCTTCAAAATTCTAGCTACCATCCTCAGTGTTTTATATGCCTAATAAAAACTGAAAATATTAATTATGATTATAAAAGCTATCTACTCTGTATTGAGTTTATTCAAAATGAGTTAGACCCTTGTTGAGAGATTTATCATGCTCCTAAGATCAAGACATTTATTCAGAAAGATTCACTCTACCGAAGTATTATTGCATTAGAGGCATGGGCTATGCAAAAATAGAGATATTTCAAGGAAATAAAAAGGAGCAAGTGCTCGACAACCTCGCAGAAAAATGGACAAGTGTCCGGCAGAAGAATTAGGGATACCTCGGTATCCACTTAAAGAAAAAAAGAGAAAATGATAGCCCATGGTCCCTCTAATAAGCAATATGCCAGCAAGAGTTGACAAAGATTTTAATTTCCAAAGTCTTTGATCTAAGAGTATGACATTCCCCTCCTCGGATCCCGTTTTGATCAGGCAATAAATGCAAAGTAAGTATGCTTGAGAATTTTTGCAAATTAAAACAGCCTCAGTGAGATATATATAAAAGATAATGAGTGATCTGAGAGAACCTATGAGGATAAAAAGGTATGCTAACTTTCTTTTAAAAATATACAAAAAAACTCCAAGTGACAAGATTGAGAAGAAAGGATCTTTACTCTTAACCATATACTTCCCTGACTATAGTACACAGTGGAATTTTAACACCCTGCAATTATGAAAAGAATGTTTTAAAATGTTTTACCCCAAATATTTTTCTTCACCATCCTTTTCTCGAGGACGACTAAAAGCCTAAGTATGGGGGTATTTGTTGACGGTTCTTAAGTATCAATTTTAATTATCAAATAAACAAGAGAAATGACCAATATGCATCCAACACCTAGAATTAGGGTTTGATCTGACAGAATTCCACGAGTCACTTGTCGGGATTACAAAGAGATATCAACGCACCGCGCAATTTTCTATAATCTAGAAGACTCCAGAAGCCACAGGAAGAAAGCAGAGGCCGAAAGGGGTCAGGCCTAGGGCGCCCGCCCTGAGGACCTGGGCGCCCACCCCCTACTGGAAGTCTTTTGGGACTCTCTTCGCACACGATGTTCCACCGACCTAATGGATCAAAGATAACGTAGTACCACCTCGCCTACCGACCCAAAAATGCATAGAGGAGGAGGACTATATAAGGAGACCCCCCTGGCCCCTAGAGAAGACAAGAAGTTATCATAGAGATTGAGGGGTGCCCTCAAAGGAAAACCTCTCCGCTAAATAATATTTCTTTTTAGGCTTAGCAACCAATGTAAGTAGAAATAGATCTTCTAGTTTCTACTAGATTGAGAGAGATAGAGTGGAGGTGTAGATCGGAGGAAGGCCGGCCTGTCGGTGTCTACTCCGAGCTTGTACCTGCGGGATCAAGTTCTCCTAACCCGAGACTTGCTCCTAGGATTCTTCAGTATTTTGACTTCTAAATTCTAGTAAGTTCTTGTTTTATTGTTCTTTTGGTTTATGAGTTTACTTTAAATCTCTTCGCGTAGAGTTTAGAGAAATCATTGCTGGCGTAAACGTGGTGTTTAGGCTGGGGTACTCATAGATATTCCCTGACTAGCTAGACCGTGGTAGTAGTGAGAAACATGACAATTCTGAGTTACCTTTGCAGACCATATCTTGTTAGCAGGAAGGATAGGGTTTATAGGTGCGGGTTGAACATCCTTTGTGGTGTCTAAATTCCGTTAGCCTCCCTGATAGAACAGTAGATCATCCTTGCCAAGGTTAGAAGGAGACTATGGTTGCAGTCTTCTCTATTTATTACTCACATCGAGAACATTCTTTGTTGCCTAAAGGGTTAGTAGTAATAGACCGGTTAGTCAGATGCACTCTTTCTCCTAGTGGTAGAAAAATATATACGATACTCTGGATAATTTCCCGGGTGAAGTGCTCACCGATATCCGTGCGCTTGCGGATCAATTCCTTATTGCGTTCCCAAATATCAACACCGGCCTCTCCTCCAATCCTCCCTCGCTCTCCATCTCACTACTAACTAGATCTACTCTAGTTTAGAGATGAGAGGAGAGCTCTCATCTCCAAACCCTAGCTTTTGCTCTATCTATGTGGAGGAAAGGTTATCCTTCGAGGGCACCTCTCAACTCTACAATGAACTTGTTCCCCTCTAGGGGCCAGGGGGTCTGCTTATATAGTCCCCTCAAGTGAATTTGGGCCGTCGGATCAAACCGACATTGATTGAACGTTATCCTTGATCCTTTAGGTCGGTGGAACTTAATCCGCGAGACGGGTCCTGTTTGGACTCTGTAGCTGGGCGGGCGCCCTAGGGGGGGGGGCGGGCGCCCTGCTCCCGGGCCCGATCACCTTCCCGTTCCTTCCCGTGGCTTCTGGAGTCTTCTAGATCATAGAAAATTGCGCGGCATTTTAATATCTCTATGTAAACCCGACGTGTGGGCTTTCCTTCCGTATTTTCTGATAACCCCCTGCAGAAATAGACAAACACCAAAACTTGTGGAATTCTGTCAGATGAAACCCTAAGTCTAGGTGTTGGTTGCATTTGGATCCTTTTCTTTATTTATTTGTTGATTATATTTGGTACTTATGGACCGTCAACAACTCCCCCAAGCTTACCTCTTGCTCGTCCCTGAGCAAGGATGGACTCACGAGTTTCTGCAGTGATTTTATGCCTTAAAGGTACACATGCGTTCAAACAAGATCTCATCTTTAGGTTAAGGTAAATTGTTAAGATTTAAAACTTACTCATATTACCTTCCACCATGGGGCTTGCAACCGTCACTTGTGTCTTGAGTAGTTAAAAGATAGAACAGTCAAGTCAAGCACCATGTCTCTTGTTCTTTGATCAACTATAGCTCTGGGGTTTTTGTAGATTTTCAAATAAAACTCAGAGATTCCTTGTATGACTCTCGCTAGTCTCTCTTTTGTGGTATTTCTGGATCCTTACCAAGGCAGTGATGATATATGCCTTCTCTCAAAGTATGTGGTATTTGTGGTATGAGGCAAAATGATATTGCCTTCTCTCTCACCCTACTCTAACAAGGTTTTGATATTTGGAGCTCATACGTGGGAGACAGCTAATACATACTTACAAGACATTTATTGCATAGTCAAACCATGGATCCAGAGAAACAAGTCAATAAGTCAAATCAAGATGTGCATGTGTGGCGGATGAATGGTGTATGGTGATGATGGTGATAATGGTTTAAACAATGGTGAAAGTCTAATTCTACTTTTGCTCTTTTGAGGGGATACATACATTTCTTGCACTATGAAGCTTTTTGAAGGGAATGAGACGCTCTATATTTTTTTTTCTTTTCTCTCAGGTGGGTATCTTGTACCCCTAATTCTACTGTCGGACACTTGTCCATTTTTACCTCTCGTCTCACTTTTTCTTTTCTTCGAGGTTTCGGGCACTTGCCCCTTTTTATTTCCTCGTATTTTTTTCTTTCTTTCTTTTCAGAGCATTCACCCTCCTAGAATAATGTAGCAAGTGGTAGTAACCAAAATATCAAGAGCATTTATTTCACGGGGAATAACAGGGATAGGATAATGTTTTTGGCTATTCTCTCCTAGATAGGAGTAGAATAATTTTGGGTGAATCTGGAGATGGAAATGAGTGGATGTATGTGGATACGTACTTCCTGAGTAGAAGCAGCATGTATGAGTGAACGTGCAAGTGAATCTTGATTTTAACCACATGACAAGCTCCTAAGGGTCTACACAGCTTGATCACACTCAATGCTCATAAGTAGTAAAAAGTAAATGTGTGGCTCAAAGTCTAGCAAGCATATATATATAGCTGTGGTAGGATTTTAAACTCTCATCATACAGGAACTCATCATGCAATATTTTTAAAGATTTTCAAAGATAAAATTCTCCAGAATTTTAGCATCTCTAGGAACAGATAAATAGCAACTCAACCTTCCCATATCATATCTGTTAACGACTTAGACTTTAGATCAAGTACTCTTCCCACAAGTTCAGGTTTAGAGTAAATCTTAATTCATAACAGTCATGCCTAAACTTGAGAGAAATTTCACTTTTGAGAACTAGTCATGGCAGAGCATCTATTCATCATTTCCATGTGAGAGCTTATCATGAGGGTTCATAGTAAAGTTTATTTATTTAGCAAACTAAGCAAAGATATATATATATATAAGCACAAAATCTTTATTTGGGTTTTTATGATTATGCATCTTTTTATTATTTGAGTAAAGTATAAACGCGAGTAGAAACACTTAGCTGGATAAATGGGGGTGCTCTCCCCCAAGCTGGATTTTGACGTAATTTCTTCTGATGTAGCTAGCAGGTGGTGGAGGTGTATTTGAATGTTGGCAGCACCCTGACAGCGATTAGAATGTCCTCCGTCTACTAGTCTTCTTTGATCCTTGAATTCTGTGGAGCTCAAATAGAGAACAAAGCTTTGTGAAACTGGTTAAGTGTTACCATAAAATCTCTTCGCCTTTATCGTGTTGTGCTTCCTCTAATAAATATTACTCTCTTT
Source organism: Sorghum bicolor (assembly GCF_000003195.3). Taxonomy (NCBI): domain Eukaryota; kingdom Viridiplantae; phylum Streptophyta; class Magnoliopsida; order Poales; family Poaceae; genus Sorghum; species Sorghum bicolor. The sequence goes on along the minus strand of NC_012875.2, from coordinate 20,800,488 downwards.
GGTAGGATCATAAATTTGTTTTTATATTTTCATTTTTGTACGACAGGAATATATTTATTTTATTATTACGCCACCACAGTGAATGTACTTATGGGTTTTATGCCACAAGCATACTCACATGGGGCTTAGTATTTTTAACATTTTTATTTTATTTTCAAGATAGCATGATTAACTAATAAGCTATTTAAGGAAAGTAAGTAATTAAAGGGAAAAGGGAATGCAGAAAGGATAAATATGGATAACTACCGATTTTACCTTTCGGCGAGGGTTCAATGTTTTAAGTCTTCTAAACAAGACTTCTCACCGTGTTCATTCTTCAAGTGCGTCATTTGATTCAGGTGCGGACCTTGACATATGCTCCTCTTGATACGGTGTCACCCATGTTCTTCATTTGACCAGCAGTTCGAAGTGCGGCGTTGGCAGTATCTTGCTCAGTGTGTTTATGATCGTAGATCCAGGTCTTTCACTTGGTGGAATCTGGGAGTTATAAAACTCCTCCATGTTTTGCTCGAAGTGTACCTGCTCATAGAGACAAGGCAGAGATCAAGTGCATGGGTCCTGTTGGTGGAAAACACCAACAGAACCAAAAGTGTATTTGTTCTTCTCTAACCTTAAGCATAATGAGCAAGACAAAGTTGATGGATGATAAGTTCATGAGTGTAGTACTTATAACATTTGTCAGATCAGATCGCTCAACCTTATGGAAAGATAATTTATCTATGTATATGTCTTTTTCATTATATCTCTCAAAGATTGAATGTGCAACATTTTAGCTCATATGATTAGGAGTGTGGGATCTCAAAGGTGGAAGGACTAAACATGATGAATCAGTTGGGTTGGTTAATGGAGTTATAAATCATACATGTTTGTCTCTTTTATTCATATGAACGCCAGAACCAAGGAGAAGCTTATGAAAGTGATAGTCAAGTACCTTAAGATGTTACCTTACTTGAAGAGTGATGGTACAGTATCACATTGTGAAAGCTTTCCTTTCTTAGCGGTTGTACATCGTGTTTGTTGCACCCTCCTTGGATCATCTCTTATGAGCTACGTCTTCCTTGTGTAAATTGTTAAACTTGATGTGTCTCTCTCTTTGTCTCCAATGTGAGTTTATCTCAGGACTTCCCAGGTCGATATTTGAAAGTTTTCCTATAGGGGTTAGTCCAACAAAGTATCCAATATCTACTTAGCATACTATCGGCTCAAAAATTAACCTAGACACCATGTCTAATTTGATTTAGGAGGGCATTTTAACCTAAGCACCATGCTTAATTTAAAATCCCTTGGAAGTAAGATCAACATTCCTAAACTAAGCACCATGCTTATTTAAGAGATAAATGAAACTACACCAAACCTAGACATATACTAAAGCAAATAAAGGTAGCATGAGAGCATTTATAGAGATCTACTCAAGTGGAGATGAAGTAGTGTGATTAGTATTTAACAAATTGAGCATGTCTCAAAGGTAGGGACAACCAACATAGCAACATGGCAAAGGATGTTTCTATGTAAAGTACTCCCCAAGCTTGAATTTTGCAAAATTCAAGTTTGGATGAATTTAATTCAATGTTGTATGGTGATTGGTTGGACATACCTTGTGCTTGTCATTCATCCGATCTTCTTGCTCCAATCCTGGAAAGGTTAGTGACAAGAATACCCGAAGGAATATTTTTACAATTATCCTTATATGCTCAATACATAAGGTAATGTTGTAAATAATTAAAAGCTCATGTTACGATCTGATCAGTGTTTATTTTAGGACACTAAGCTTGTCCTTGGGAAACCATCAATTTATGTCAGCGAAGTGGTTTCCCCTCCAACGCTGACCTATATCAAGATCAGCTAACCGAGATCTGCAATATTTATTATAGACATATGCATCGATGTTGACGGTCCTTAAGTATCAAATTTAATTATCAAATAAATAAAGAAAAGGATCCAAATGAAATCAACATCTAGACTTAGGGTTTTATCTGACAGAATTCCACGAGTTTTGGTGTTTGTCTATTTCTGCAGGGGGTTATCAGGAAATACGGAAGAAAGGCCCACACGTCGGGATTACATAGAGATATTAACGTGCCGCGCAATTATTTTACATCTAGAAGACTCCAGAAGCCACAAGACCGAAGCGGATGCGAAACGGGGCCAGAGGCAGGGCGCCCGCCCTCCTGCCCTGGGCGCCCGCCCCCTCTGAGAGTCCAATCAGGACTCTGCTTCGTGGGAGATCTCCACCGACCTAAAGGATGAATCTAAACCATACAATCTATGTCGGTTTGATCCAACGGCCCATATTCACTTGAAGGGACTATAAAACCAGACCCCCTAGCCCCTGGAGGAGAGAGCCTCTCAACCCTAATTCATTGTTACTCAAGGGAGAAGAAGCCTCTGATCAAGATTAGAGCCACCACATCAATTAGATATCTAGATTAGCATAGCTACATAGGATTAGAACTAGAAGGAGTCAATCTTCGATTGGTTTACGGATCTGTCAAGAGGATTCTTGGTAATTCTCTAATTGTGCTTCTAATTGCTTTCTAATTATCTTTGTTCTTCAATATTATGAATATGACTTTGTTCTACTTCAATATATTGCTTATGACTTTGCTCTACTTGCTTATATTCAAGATTATATTGTTCTTAGTTTATCATAGTTATGTACTTGGCTTAGTTAGATTGGATCTATATACATGCTTAGGATCGTTTAGCGTTTATCCATCGGATCCATGGGTAAATGATAGATATTGTGTAGGCGTGGTGCTTATACCGTATTTATCTGCGATTGTACCCAATTTGCCAGATCGTGGGGTGGTTCGTGATAGTGACAGCTTCATTAATTCTTATATAGTCCCCCTCTCGTGTATTGGGCTGGCAGAGCAACATTATTACAGGGGAGTGATTGCTATGTTTCTCATTTACCTTGCTAATATCACTATGCATGGGTGTAGTCTTGTCTCGCAATGATTGCTAAGTATGCTTGCACTAATTATGATAATGCTAGACTATATAGTTGAGAATAACTTAGGGAATATTCTTGTAGTTCGTTCTAATACCATGCTAATGACTTTCTAGAGTATCTAATTGAGTTGCTTATCATATTTATTATGTGGCTAGATCAGATTAATTATCCTTGTCACTATTCATTATTTCATATATCTTTTATGTGACACTTATCCCTGTATGAAGAGTTAGATATAATGTTCTCAATTATACATGCAATGATAGATGCTCAATCTCATATTCTATTCTGTAATCAATATTGATGATTTCTAATCCCTTCCCAGTGGTAAAAATATAAATAACGATACCTGGAATACTTCCCGGTTAAAATGCTGCATCGGTATTAATCTGTGCGCTTGCAGATCCCATTCATTATTTATTTAGAAGAGCAATTGCATATTTCAATACCGCGTCTCTTATATCATGCTGGGGATGACAACTTGGCTTAAGTGGTGTGAGGGATAGGTTTGGTATTTTTGGCACCGTTACTAGATTTAGAGAACTTAGTCTACTTTTGGTAATGATGTTAAGAATACCCAACAAGCATTTTTTGGCACCGTTGCCGGGGAAGGTTGATTACTAATCAGGAATGGAATAAAAGATTTTGAGTTATCATTCGCATAACTAATATGATTGAGCTTATCTATTCTATCATACAGTTTTACCCCGATATTTTCCTATTTTATCTTATGCAGGGGAATGTATGAATAGAAGACATCTTCCAGGAAATTTTGTTGACAATCCCGAAGCATTATTCAAGAAGACGAGAGCCAAGCTCAAGAAGAGATCATCAACACTTTAGCAAGAAGATTCATCCAATCAAGAAGATCACCGGAACATGTCTTCAGAGTTCGAAGCCATGGCAAACAAATCAATCCGCGAGTTCTCAGCTCCCACTACGGACAACATCCGCACTGGACCTGCTGCAGAGATCGACGGCAACTTTGAGCTCAAGCATGGACTTATCAACCTGCTGCAATCCAACCAGTTCTGTGGGAAGGCACACGAAGATGCTAGTGCTCATTTACAACACTTCCTGGAGATTTGCAACACATTCACCATATCAGGAGTTTCCAAAGATGCTATACTACTTCGCCTCTTCCCATTCTCACTGTTAGGAAGAGCGAAGCAGTGGTTCTACGCTACAAAGGAGAAGAATACTACGTGGACACTCTGCTCAACAAACTTCCTGGCAAAGTTCTTTCCCATGGGCAAGACCAATGCTCTCCGTGGGAAGATTACAAGTTTTCAGCAACAAAATGATGAATCTGTTCCAGAAGCATGGGAGCGCGTTCAAGACTACATCCTAGAATGTCCCCATCATGGAATGGAGAGTTGGCTATTGATGCAGACGTTTTATCATGGGCTCGGCAACAGTGCCCGAGAGACCATGGATGCTGCAGCTGGAGGAGCATTCTTATCACTTACTATACCACAAGCCACAGCTCTTGTGGAGAAGATGGCGTCCAACCAAAGCTGGAATGAAGAGAGGACCCAGACACGCAAGAGAGGTGGAGGTATGCATCAGCTGAAGGAGGTAGACATGATGTCTGCAAAGCTAGACCTGCTCATGAAGAAGCTCGACGATAGAGCTCGAGATAAGAAGGAAGTTATGCACATCTACGACTCTCACATGACTTGTGAGGAGTGTGGAGACACTGGACACTCAGGCAACCACTGCCCTGAGATGCTTGAAGATGTGAACTACATCAAAAACAACAACAACTATTACAACCGTCCTCAACAAAATCAAGGTTGGAATCAACAGAGGCCTAACTACTCAGGTAATTATCAAGGTAATAATTCTTACAACAATAATAATAATTTTCCACCTTTGAGAGAGTTAGTGTCTAATCAAGGAAAGCTAATGGATAATCTATCTAAGAAATTGGCATCTAATGATAAAATGCTAGAAAATATAAATAATAGAATGGATAATTTCTCTACTGCCATCAAGAATCAAATTAGCTTTAATAAAATGATTGAATCTCAGTTAAATCAAATAGCTGCTGCTGTTCCTACTACTAACCCCGGTATACCATCACAACCGGAAGGATTAGAATCTACAAATCTTGTAGACATGTTTGATGCAGGTAATAATTGGAGTAACCCCGTCACTGAATTCTCTACTGACCTTCTGCCGGTCAAGAGAGGCGATCCAGGACGCCCCGTCATCCCGATCTCCATCGGCATGGTGGACGTTCCAAAAGCACTCTACGACTTTGGCTCTAGTGTCAACATTATACCCAGGGTACTCTATGAAAAATTCTATACATATCCTTTATTAGAAACAACCATGTGTTTGCAGTTTGCAGATCAGACGATAACTTTTCCAAAAGGAATATTGAAGAACCTTTGCGTCCGAGTTGGTACCTTGTATGCCCCAGCAGACTTTGTAGTGGTAGAGACCGGAAATGATGAGAGAGCACCTATCATCCTAGGGAGGCCATTCTTGAACACCACGGGAGCTATCATCTACGCTAGTGCTGCCAAGATCAGTTTCTACGTCAAAGGGAGGAAGGAGACATTTTTCTTCAAGAACAAGACTACAAAAATTCCAGATCAATCTAGATGTGAGTCAAGGAAGAGGACCAACAGGAGGAACAGGAACAAGCAAGTGTGGACCGAGTCAGCTAAGATGGTCACTGTAGTTCATGCAGGCCAAGATCACCAATTTACGTCACCGCTTTTGACCAAGAAGGACGACCCAGGAATGCCAAGCATCTACTACTCCATAAATGGATATAACTTCTACAAGACGACTTGTGACACCGGATCGGGCGTCAACATAATGGCTGCAGTCACCTATCGGCTCTTGTTCGGAACTATGCCACTAAGACCAACATACATTCAACTCCAGATGGCAGATCAGACGTTTTGAGAAGTTAAAGGAATAGTAACTGATGTCCCAGTCAAAATAGACGACCATTTTGTCTACACAGACTTTCAATTTATTGACATGGGAGAAGACGAGTACGATCCACCCAATCATCCTTGGAAGACCGTTCCTCAGCACCGTTAAAGCAATTATCTACATTGGAACCGGAGAAGTCCATATGCACTTCCCCTCAGAGAAGGTACGCCGTTATTTTACTGACCCTAACTATATCATTGAAGAATCTAAGCAGGTAAGAAAACGACGCAACCGCAACCAGAGGAGGCAGATCATCATGGACGGATGGGCAGACTACGAAGGTGAAGTGATAAGGTCAGAAGACGTAGAGTTTAAACAGAATTATCCAGAGGAGATTGAGGCACCAAGTCAGGTGTGGAAAATGAAGATAACTATACATGAAGAGGAGGCACCGCCGGAAGTACCGACTCCGCCACCCAACGAACCTCAGGACAATTAATAAAATGGAGAGTCCCGTTCGGAGGACTTAAAAACACCGAACGCCTTGCCAAGAGGTAAACTTGGTAGTTATCCTTTCCCTTTCAATTATCTCAAATAGTTTACTTAGCTAATTAAATTCGTATTATCTTAAAAAGAAAATAAAAATGTTAAAAACAGTAAGCCCCATGTGAGTAGACGAGTGGCATAAAACCCATAAGTACATTCACTGTGGTGGCATAAAAATAAAATAAAAATTTCTTTTCTGCTTTATAAAATGAAAATATAAAAACAGGGAGTAATAATTATTAAGGAGTCTCAACATGATAAAGGCTAGATATTTATGCTAACACTTAATCAAGTTCCACAAGCTTTGTTGTCTATTTGAGCTCCACAGAATATTAAGAATCAAGAAGACTAGCAGACGGAGGACATTCTAATCGTTGTCAGAATGCTGCTGACTTTCAAATACACCTCTGCCACCTGCTAGCTAGACCAAGAGAAATTACGTCAAAATTCAGCTTAGGGGAGAGCACCCCCATTTATCCTGATAAGTATTTCTATCTATCTATCTTTGTACTTATATTATATTAGAATATAAATATACATAACTATGAAAAACCAAATAAAGATTTCGTGCTTATATATCTTTTGCTTAGTGTGTTTAATAAATAAATAAAGTGGCTATGCTAATCTGTATCTAAATAAAACTTAAGCATGGATATGATGAATAGTTGCTCTGCCTAATTTGCACATTTTAAGTTCTCTCTCAAGTTTAGACATAATTGTTATAATTTAAATCTTGCTCTAGACCTAAACTTGTGGGATGAAAACTTGATCTGAAGTCTAAGTTGTTAACGGATACGATATGGGAAGGTTGAGCTGTTGTTTATCTGTTCCTAGAGATGCTAGAATTCTAGAGAATTTTATCCTTGAAAATCTTTAAAATGTTGCATGATGAGTTCCTGTATGATGAGAGTTTTAAATTCCTACCACAGCCATATATACATGCTTGCTAGACTTTGAACCACACATTTACTATTTACTGCTTATGAGCATTGAGTGTGGTCAAGCTGTGTAGACCCTTAGGAGCTTATCATGTGGTTAAATCAAGATTCACTGGCACGTTCACTCATATATGCTACTTCTACTCCGGAAGTACCATCCACATATATCCACCCATTCCATCTCCAGAATCACCTAAAAATATACTACTCCTAATCCGGGAGAGAATAACCAAAAATATTTCTGTTTTTCCCTTGTGAAATAAATGCTCAAGTTATCTTGTTACTACCACTTGCTATATTATCTCAAGAGATGAGTGCTCTAAAAAAATAGAAGAGAAAAAAAAAGGTACGAGGAAATAAAAAGGAGCAAGTGCTCGGAACCTCGAAAGAAAAGAAAAAGAGTGAGACGAGAGGTAAAAATGGACAAGTGTCAGACAGTAGAATTAGGGGTACAAGATACCCACCTGAGAGAAAAGAAAAAGATAGAGCATCTCATTCTCCTCATAAAGTTTCAAAAATCAAGGAAGGTATGTATCCCCTCAAAGAGCAAAGTAGAATTAGACTTCCACCACCATTGTTTCCATCATTGTTATCACCATACACCATTCATTCGCCACACATGCACATCTTGATTTGGCTTATTGATTTGTTTCTTTGGATCCATGGTTTGACTATACAATAAATGTCTTGTAAGTATGTATATTTTATCTCCCACCTATGAGCTCCAGATATTAAAGCCTTATTAGAGTAGGATGAGAGATAAGACAATGTCATTATGCTTTATACCACAAATACCATATATCTTGAGAGAAGGCATATACCATCACTGCCTTGGTAAGGATCCACAAATACCACAAAAGAGAGATCTGAGAGAATCATACAAGGAATCTCTGAGTTTTATTTGAAAATCTGCAAAAACTCTAGAGCTATAGCTGATCAAGAATAAGAGACATGGCATTGACTAGACTGTTCTATCTTTTAACTACTCAAGATAGAAGTGACGGTTACAAGTCCCATGGTGAAAGAAAAGTAAGTAAGTTTTAAGTCTTGATAGTTTACTCTAACTCAGAGATGAGATCTTATTTAAAAGCATGTGTACCGTCAATTTTAAAGATATTGCAACAACTTATGATCCATAGCTGAGTC
>NC_012875.2:20736011-20791907 GCF_000003195.3 Sorghum bicolor | reverse complement strand
GCACAGAAGTAAGCTTGGGGGAGTTTTTTGACGGTCCTTAAGTATCAAATTTAATTATCAAATAAATAAAGAAAAGGATCCAAATGAAATCAACATCTAGACTTAGGGTTTTATCTGACAGAATTCCACGAGTTTTGGTGTTTGTCTATTTCTGCAGGGGGTTATCAGGAAATACGGAAGAAAGGCCCACACGTCGGGATTACATAGAGATATTAACGTGCCGCGCAATTATCTTACATCTAGAAGACTCCAGAAGCCACGAGACCGAAGCGGAGGCGAAACGGGGCCAGAGGCAGGGCGCCCGCCCTCCTGCCCTGGGCGCCCGCCCCCTCTGAGAGTCCAATCAGGACTCTGCTTCGTGGGAGATCTCCACCGACCTAAAGGATGAATCTAAACCATACAATCTATGTCGGTTTGATCCAACGGCCCATATTCACTTGAAGGGACTATAAAACCAGACCCCCTAGCCCCTGGAGGAGAGAGCCTCTCAACCCTAATTCATTGTTACTCAAGGGAGAAGAAGCCTCTGATCAAGATTAGAGCCACCACATCAATTAGATATCTAGATTAGCATAGCTACATAGGATTAGAACTAGAAGGAGTCAATCTTCGATTGGTTTCCGGATCTGTCAAGAGGATTCTTGGTAATTCTCTAATTGTGCTTCTAATTGCTTTCTAATTATCTTTGTTCTTCAATATTATGAATATGACTTTGTTCTACTTCAATATATTGCTTATGACTTTGCTCTACTTGCTTATATTCAAGACTATATTGTTCTTAGTTTATCATAGTTATGTACTTGGCTTAGTTAGATTGGATCTATATACATGCTTAGGATCGTATAGCGTTTATCCATCGGATCCATGGGTAAATGATAGATATTGTGTAGGCGTGGTGCTTATACCGTATTTATCTGCGATTGTACCCAATTTGCCAGATCGTGGGGTGGTTCGTGATAGTGACAGCTTCATTGATTCTTATATAGTCCCCCTCTCGTGTATTGGGCTGGCAGAGCAACATTATTACAGGGGAGTGATTGCTATGTTTCTCATTTACCTTGCTAATATCACTATGCATGGGTGTAGTCTTGTCTCGCAATGATTGCTAAGTATGCTTGCACTAATTATGATAATGCTAGACTATATAGTTGAGAATAACTTAGGGAATATTCTTGTAGTTCGTTCTAATACCATGCTAATGACTTTCTAGAGTATCTAATTGAGTTGCTTATCATATTTATTATGTGGCTAGATCAGATTAATTATCCTTGTCACTATTCATTATTTCATATATCTTTTATGTGACACTTATCCCTGTATGAAGAGTTAGATATAATGTTCTCAATTATACATGCAATGATAGATGCTCAATCTCATATTCTATTCTGTAATCAATATTGATGATTTCTAATCCCTTCCCAGTGGTAAAAATATAAATAACGATACCTGGAATACTTCCCGGTTAAAATGCTGCATCGGTATTAATCTGTGCGCTTGCAGATCCCATTCATTATTTATTTAGAAGAGCAATTGCATATTTCAATACCGTGTCTCTTATATCATGCTGGGGATGACAACTTGGCTTAAGTGGTGTGAGGGATAGGTTTGGCATTTTTGGCACCGTTACTAGATTTAGAGAACTTAGTCTACTTTTGGTAATGATGTTAAGAATACCCAACAATCGACAACCGCCCTTTTAAAGTTTTTATAAATAGAAAGGAAGAGGGGGTTGGAGATCCCAAATGTGGTGATGTTGGAGAGACCAATAGATTGGGAAGATGTTGCATATGAGCATGGAGTAAACGAAGTGGCTATGAAATAAATTCCATGCTCATTAATGTTATCTTCGTCTCTAATCTTAATGTTTGGTGTTTCTCCTGGATTGGTCTCACCTATGTCCTCTTCTGTAGTTGGATGAATCTCATCTTCAAAGGGAGTCAAGAACTCACCATTTGAAATTGAGGCAAAGTCAGAATCCATTAAGGCTTCTTCCTTATCCATCCATTCTACCCATTCTAGCCATTTAGAACTTGTGATCTGGAAAGGGGAGGTGTTAGAATTTTCTATATGGCTTAGCTCTCCTTCACTTGGTATGTCATCCTTGACTTCTTCATAAAAGGAACCAGGACATTCTCTAAGAGAAACATTATTGCAAGGATTTGAATTATCCCTGCTTGAAGGTCTCTTATGGAACCATAAGTCTAAACCATCAATATCTGAAAGATTTAAGGTCGGAATTCCTTCCTCCCTTGGAGAATTTTGGGGTATTGATGGTTTAGGATCGATAGCTAAAGTTTGGGATTGAAGTGGTTGTGATCTGGCTATCGAAACTTCTTCTTTTTGTCTAGGAACTGGTTCTTTCTCTTTCTCAGGGATATAAAAACTAGGAGACTTTTCGCTCATTAAATCAATTAAATCCATAGCTTCACTAGCAGGTAGGTGATAGAAGGATCCTCTAGAGGCTGTATTCAAGGTTTGCTTATTTTCCCTACTAAGGCCCTCAAAAAAGTGAATTAGAAGAAATTCTTCTAGAATATATAGCTTTGGGCCACTGAGAGTAAGGTTAATAAAGCGGTCCCATGATTTGCCAAGAGATTCTTCTTCTAGTTGTCTAAAAGAAATAATCTCACGCCGAAGTTCCGCCACTTGGGAGATTGGAAAATATTTTAAAAGAAATCTATTATATAACTCCTTCCAATCTCCATGAACACTCCCTACTTTGAGTTTATACCAATGTCTAGCTTTTCTTATTAAAGAGAATGGAAAGAGCTTCCATTTAAGGGTCTCATTTGACATGCCTTCAATGCGAAGGAGGTCACAAACTCGATAAAACTCTCTTAGGTGTGTGTATGGGTTTTCCTCACCTTCTCATGAGAAAGGTTGTTTTTGTACAAATTCTATGTATTCGGGGTCTATCTCAAAACTAGATGCTATGATAGGCTTTGAAGATTTTGGTGGTTCGAGATGTGTGCCCGTAGGTCTATGAAACTGATAGATAGACATGTTTGCATTCATGATAGACCAGAAATCAAGGATTAGATAAGAAGAAAGAATAGCAGAGATGAGGCAAAGGATAAAAGGAAAAATATTTTTATTATTATTTTTTTTAGAAAATGGCTTGACGACGTGTGTCATATGGAATCTCGCTTCGGTCCATTTGGAGACAATGTTAGTTTTGGTGCAAGATAGGTGCATAGTTTGTGCCTAATGCACCATAGTCTAAAAAACCATTTTTGACACACCTGTTTGTACTCCTAGATGAAGAGGCTCAAGTGGAAACTCGGATCGGTCTGTTTGGAGATAGTGCTAATCTTGATGCAAGATAGGTGCACGGTTTGCATGGAACATACCATATGCTTGGAAATCAATTTGGTTGCAACCGATGGATCTCCTCGATGACGTGTGTCACATGGAATCTCGCTTTGGTCTGTTTCGAAATAGTGTTAGTTTCGGTGCAAGATATGTGCATGGTTTGCGCCTAATGCACCTTAGTCTAAGAAACCATTTTTGAAGCACCTGTTGGTACTTAGATGAAGAGGCTCAAGTGGAAGGTCGGTTTGATATGTTTGGAGATAGTGCTAGTCTTTATGCAAGGTAGGTGCATGTTTTGCATGGAACATACCATATGCATGGAAATCAATTTGCATGCACCCGATGGAACTCCTTGACGACGTGTGTTATATGGAATCTCACTTCGGTCCATTTGGAGACATTGTTAGTTTCAGTGCAAGATAGGTGCACAGTTTGCACCTAATGTACCCTAGTCTAAGAAACCATTTTGGACCACTTGTTGGTACTTCTAGGCGAAGGGGCTCAAGTGGATGCTCGGTTCGGTCTATTTAGAGATAGTGCTAATCTTGATGCAAGATAGGTGCACGGTTTGCATGGAACATACCATTTGCTTGGAAATCAATTTGGATGCACCCGATGGAACTCCTTGATGACGTGTGTCATATGGAATCTCACTTTGGTATGTTTAGAAATAGTGTTAGTTTCGGTGCAAGATATGTGCATGGTTTGCGCCTAATGCACCATAGTCTATGAAACCATTTTGGAAGCTCGTGTTGGTACTCCTAGGTGAAGGGGCTCAAGTGGATGCTTGGTTCGGTCTGTTTAGAGATAGTGCTAATCTTGATGCAAGATAGGTGCACGGTTTGCATGGAACATACCATATGCTTGGAAATAAATTTGGACACACCCGATGGAACTCCTTGACGACGTGTGTCATATGGAATCTCGCTTCGGTCCATTTGGAGACAATGTTAGTTTCGGTGCAAGATAGGTGCATAGTTTGTGCCTAATGCACCATAGTCTAAGAAACCATTTTTGACACACATGTTTGTACTCCTAGATGAAGAGGCTCAAGTGGAAGCTCGGTTTGATCTGTTTGGAGATAGTGCTAATCTTGATGCAAGATAAGTGCATGATTTGCAAGGAACATACCATATGCTTAGAAATCAATTTGGATGCACCCAATAGAACTCCTAGATGACGTGTGTCATATGGAATCTTGCTTCGGTCCGTTTGTAGACATTGTAAGTTTTGGTGCAAGATAGGTGCACAGTTTGCGCCTAATGCACTATAGTCTAAGAAACCATTTTGGACGCACTATTTGGTACTCTTGAGTGAAGAGGCTCAACCGGAAGCTTGGTTCAGTCAGTTTAGAGATAGTGCTAATCCTTATGCAAGGTAGGTGCATGGTTTGCATGGAACATACCATATGCTTGGAAATCAATTTGGATGCACCCGATGGAACTCCTAGATGACGTGTGTCATATGGAATCTTGCTTTGGTCCGTTTGTAGACATTGTAAGTTTTAGTGCAAGATAAGTGCACAGTTTGCGCCTAATGCACCATAGTCTAAGATACCATTTTGGATGCACTATTTGGTACTCTTGGGTGAAGAGGCTCAAGTGGAAGCTTGGCTCGGTCAGTTTGGAGATATTGCTAATCCTTATGCAAGGTAGGTGCATGTTTTGTATGGAACATACCATAAGCATGGAAATCAATTTGCATGCACCCGATGGAACTCCTTGACGACATGTGTCATATGGAATCTAGCTTCGGTCCATTTGGAGACATTGTTAGTTTTGGTGCAAGATAGGTGCACAGTTTGCACCTAATGTACCCTAGTCTAAGAAACCATTTTGGACCACTTGTTGGTACTTCTAGGTGAAGGGGCTCAAGTGGATGCTCGGTTCGGTCTATTTAGAGATAGTGCTAATCTTGATGCAAGATAGGTGCACGGTTTGCATGGAACATACCATTTGCTTGAAAATCAATTTGGATGCACCCGATGGAACTCCTTGATGACGTGTGTCATATGGAATCTCACTTTGGTATGTTTAGAAATAGTGTTAGTTTCGGTGCAAGATATGTGCATGGTTTGCGCCTAATGCACCATAGTCTATGAAACCATTTTGGAAGAACTTGTTGGTACTCCTAGGTGAAGGGGCTCAAGTGGATGCTTGGTTAGGTCTGTTTAGAGATTGTGGTAATCTTGACGCCAGATAGGTACATGGTTTGCATGGAACATACCATATGCTTGGAAATCAATTTGGATGCACCCGATGGAACTCCTTGACGACGTGTGTCATTTGGAATCTCGCTTCGGTCCATTTGGAGACATTGTTAGTTTCGGAGCAAGATAGGTGCACAGTTTGCACCTAATGCACCTTAGTCTAAGAAACCATTTTTGACACACCTGTTTGTACTCCTAGATGAAGAGGCTCAAGTGGAAGCTCGGTTCAGTCAGATTGGAGATAGTGCTAATCCTTATGCAAGGTAGGTGAATGGTTTGCATGGAACATACCATATGCTTGGAAATCAATTTGGATGCACCCGATGGAACTCCATGATGACGTGTGTCATATGGAATCTCGCTTTGGTCCATTTGGAGACATTGTTAGTTTCGGTGCAAGATAGGTGCACAGTTTGCACCTAATGCACCATACTCTAAGAAACCATTTTGGACGCACTTGTTGGTACTCCTAGGTGAAGGGGCTCAAGTGGATGCTCGGTTCAGTCCGTTTCGAGATAGTGCTAATCTTGATGCAAGATAGGTGCACGGTTTGCATGGAACATACCATATGCTTGGAAATTAATTTGGATGCACCCGACGGAACTCCTTGATGATGTGTCATATGGAACCTCACTTTGGTCTGTTTAGAAATAGTGTTAGTTTTGGTACAAGATATGTGCACGGTTTGCGCCTAATGCAGCATAGTCTAAGAAACAATTTTGGAAGCACCAGTTGGTACTTCGGTGAAGAGGCTCAAGTGGAAGCTCGGTTTGTTCTGTTTGGAGATAGTGCTAATCTTGATGTAAGATAGGTGCATGATTTGCAAGGAACATACCATATGCTTAGAAATCAATTTGGACACACCCAATGGAAGTCCTAGATGACGTGTGTCATATGGAATCTTGCTTCAGTCCGTTTGTAGACATTGAAAGTTTTAGTGCAAGATAGGTGCACAGTTTGCGCCTAATGCACCATAGTCTAAGAAACCATTTTGGTTGCACTATTTGGTACTCTTGGGTGAAGAGGCTCAAGTGGAAGCTTGGTTCGGTCAGTTTGGAGATAGTGCTAATCCTTATGCAAGGAAGGTGCATGGTTTGCATGGAACATACCATATGCTTGTAAATCAATTTGGATGCATCCGATGGAACTCCGTGACAACGTGTGTCATATGGAATCTCGCTTCGGTCCATTTGGAGACATTGTTAGTTTCGGTGCAAGATAGGTGCACAGTTTGCACCTAATGCACCATAGTCTAAGAAACCATTTTGGACGCACTTGTTGGTACTCCTAGGTGAAGGGGCTCAAGTGGATGCTTGGTTCGATTTGTTTGGAGATAGTGCTAATCTTGATGCAAGATAGATGCATGGTTTGCATGGACATACGATATGCTTAGAAATCAATTAGGACGCACCTGATATAACTCCTTAATGATTTGTGTCATATGGAATCTTGCTTCGGTTCATTTAGAGATAGTGTTAGTTTTGGTAGAAGATATGTGCACGGTTTACGCCTAATGCACCATAGGCTAAGAAACCATTTTAGACGCACCCGATGGTACTCGTAGTTGAAGAGGCTCAAGTGGAGGCTCAATTTGGTCTGTTTGGATATAGTGCTAATCTTGATGCAAGATAGTTGCACAGTTTGCATGCAACGTACCATATGTTAAGAAATCAATTTGGATGCACCCGATGGAACTCCTTGATGACGTGTGTCATATGGAATCTCACTTTGGTCTGTTTAGAAATAGTGTTAGTTTCGGTGCAAGATATGTGCATGGTTTGCGCTAATGCACCGTAGTCTAAGAAAGCATTTTGGAAGCACCTGTTGGTACTTTGGGGAAGAGGCTCAAGTGGAAGCTTGGTTTGATATGTTTGGAGATAGTGCTAATCTTGATGCAAGATAGGTGCATGATTTTCAAGGAACATACCATATGCTTAGAAATCAATTTGGACGCACCCAATGGAACTCCTAGATGACGTGTGTCATATGGAATCTTGCTTCGGTCCGTTTGTAGACATTGTAAGTTTTAGTGCAAGATAGGTGCACAGTTTGCGCCTAATGAACCATAGTCTAAGAAACCATTTTGGTTGCACTATTTTGTACTCTTGGATGAAGAGGCTCAAGTGGAAGCTTGGTTCGGTCAGTTTGGAGATAGTGCTAATCCTTATGCAAGGTAGGTGTATGGTTTGCATGGAACATACCATATGCTAGGAAATTAATTTGGATGCACCCGATGGAACTCCGTGACAACGTGTGTCATATGGAATCTCACTTCGGTCCATTTGGAGACATTGTTAGTTTCTGTGCAAGATAGGTGCACAGTTTGCACTTAATGCACCATAGTCTAAGAAACTATTTTGGACGCACTTGTTGGTACTCCTAGGAGAAGGGGCTCAAGTGGATGCTCGGTTCGGTCTGTTTGGAGATAGTGCTAATCTTGATGCAAGATAGGTGCACGGTTTGCATGGAATATACCAAATGCTTGGAAATCAATCTGGACGCACATGATGGAACTCCTAGATGACATGTGTCATCCAAAATCTTGCTTTGCTCTGTTTGGAGACAGTGTTAGTTTCGGTGCAAGATAGGTGCAAGGTTTGCACATAATGCAGAATAGGCTAAGAAACCATTTTGGACGAACCCGATGGTACTCCTAGGTAAAAGGCTCAAGTGAAAGCTCCATTTTGTCTATTAGGAGATAGTGCTAATCTTGATGCAAGATAGATGCACGGTGTGCATGGAACGTACCATATGCTTAGAAATTAATTTGGACACACCCGATAGAATCCTTGATGACGTGTGTCATATGGAATCTCGCTTTGGTGTGCTTAGAGATAGTATTAGTTTCGGTGCATGATATGTGCACGGTTTGCGCCTAATGCACCAAAGTCTAAGAAACCATTTTGGAAGCACCTGTTGGTACTCCTAAGTGAAGAGGCTCAAGTGGAGGCTCGGTTTGGTCTGTTTAGAGATAGTGCTACTCTTGATGCAAGATAGGTGCACGATTTGCATGGAACATACCATATGCTTGGAAATCAATTTGGATGCACCCGATGGAACTCCTTGATGACGTGTGTCATTTGGAATCTCACTTTGGTCCATTTGAAGACATTGTTAGTTTCGGTGCAAGGTAGGTGCACAGTTTGCACCTAATGCACCATATTCTAAGAAACCATTTTGGACGCACTTGTTGGTACTCCTAGGTGAAGGGGCTCAAGTGGATGCTCGGTTCGATCTATTTGGAGATAGTGCTAATCTTGATGCAAGATAGATGCATGGTTTGCATGGACATACGATATGCTTAGAAATCAATTAGGATGCACCTAATATAACTCCTTAATGATTTGTGTCATATGGAATCTTGCTTCGGTTCATTTAGAGACAGTGTTAGTTTTGGTAAAAATATGTGCACGGTTTACGCCTAATGCACCATAGGCTAAGAAATCATTTTAGACGCACCCGATGGTACTCGTAGTTGAAGAGGCTCAAGTGGAGGCTCGATTTGCAAGATAGTTGCATAGTTTGCATGCAACGTACCAAATGTTAAGAAATCAATTTGGATGCACCCGATGGAACTCCTTGATGACGTGTGTCATATGGAATCTCACTTTGGTCTGTTTAGAAATAGTGTTAGTTCGGTGCAAGATATGTGCATGGTTTGCGCCTAATGCACCATAGTCCAAGAAACCATTTTGGAAGCACCTGTTGGTACTTCGGGGAAGAGGCTCAAGTGGAAGCTTGGTTTGATATGTTTGGAGATAGTGCTAATCTTGATGCAAGATAGGTGCATGATTTTCAAGGAACATACCATATGCTTAGAAATCAATTTGGACGCACCCAATGGAACTCCTAGATGACGTGTGTCATATGGAATCTTGCTTCGGTCCCTTTGTAGAAATTGTAAGTTTTAGTGCAAGATAGGTGCACAGTTTGCGCCTAATGAACCATAGTCTAAGAAACCATTTTGGTTGCACTATTTTGTACTCTTGGGTGAAGAGGCTCAAGTGGAAGCTTGGTTCGGTCAGTTTGGAGATAGTGCTAATCCTTATGCAAGGTAGGTGCATGGTTTGCATGGAACATACCATATGCTAGGAAATCAATTTGGATGCACCCAATGGAACTCCATGACAACGTGTGTCATATGGAATCTCACTTCGGTCCATTTGGAGACATTGTTAGTTTTGGTGCAAGATAGGTGCATAGTTTGCACCTAATGAACCATAGTCTAAGAAACCATTTTGGACGCACTTGCTGGTACTCCTAGGTGAAGGGGCTCAAGTGGATGCTCAGTTCGGTCTGTTTGGAGATAGTGCTAATCTTGATGCATGATAGTTGCACGGTTTGCATGGAATATATCAAATGCTTGGAAATCAATCTGGACGCACATGATGGAACTCCTAGATGACGTGTGTCATACAAAATCTTGCTTTGCTCTGTTTGGAGACAGTGTTAGTTTCGGTGCAAGATAGGTGCAAGGTTTGCACATAATGCAGCATAGGCTAAGAAACCATTTCGGACGAACCCAATGGTACAACTAGGTAAAAGGCTCAAGTGAAAGCTCGATTTTGTCTATTTGGAGATAGTGCTAATCTTGATGCAAGATAGATGCACGGTCTGCATGGAACGTACCATATGCTTAGAAATTAATTTGACACACCCGATAGAATCCTTGATGACGTGTGTCATATGGAATCTCGCTTTGGTGTGCTTAGAGATAGTATTAGTTTCGGTGCAAGATATGTGCACGGTTTGCGCCTAATGCACCAAACTCTAAGAAACAATTTTGGAAGCACCTGTTGGTACTCCTAGGTGAAGAGGCTCAAGTGGAGGCTCGGTTCGGTCTGTTTAGAGATAGTGCTAGTCTTGATGCAAGATAGGTGCACGATTTGCATGGAACATACCATATGATTGAAAATCAATTTGGATGCACCCGATGGAACTCCTTGATGACGTGTGTCATTTGGAATCTCGCTTTGGTCCATTTGGAGACATTGTTAGTTTCGGTGCAAGGTAGGTGCACAGTTTGCACCTAATGCACCATATTCTAAGAAACCATTTTGGACGCACTTGTTGGTACTCCTGGGTGAAGGGGCTCAAGTGGATGCTCGGTTCGATGGATTTGGAGATAGTGCTAATCTTGATGCAAGATAGATGCATGGTTTGCATGGACATACGATATGCTTAGAAATCAATTAGGACGCACCTAATATAACTCCTTAATGATTTGTGTCATATGGAATCTTGCTTCGGTTCATTTAGCGACAGTGTTAGTTTTGGTAGAAGATATGTGCACGGTTTACGCCTAATGCACCATAGGCTAAGAAACCATTTTAGACGCACCCGATGGTACTCGTAGTTGAAGAGGCTCAAGTGGAGGCTCGATTTGGTCTGTTCGGATATAGTGCTAATCTTGATGCAAGATAGTTGCACAGTTTGCATGCAACGTACCATATGTTAAGAAATCAATTTGGATGCACCCGATGGAACTCCTTGATGACGTGTGTCATATGGAATCTCACTTTGGTCTGTTTAGAAATAGTGTTAGTTTCGGTGCAAGATATGTGCATGGTTTGCGCCTAATGCACCATAGTCTAAGAAACCATTTTTGACACACCTGTTTGTACTCCTAGATGAAGAGGCTCAAGTGGAAGCTCGGTTCGCTCTGTTTGGAGATAGTGCTAATCTTGATGCAAGATAGGTGCATGATTTTCAAGGAACATACCATATGCTTAGAAATCAATTTGGACGCACCCAATGGAACTCCTAGATGACGTGTGTCATTGGAATCTTGCTTCGGTCCGTTTGTAGACATTGTAAGTTTTAGTGCAAGATAGGTGCACAGTTTGCGCCTAATGAACCATAGTCTAAGAAACCATTTTGGTTGCACTATTTTGTACTCTTGGGTGAAGAGGCTCAAGTGGAAGCTTGGTTTGGTCAGTTTGGAGATAGTGATAATCCTTATGCAAGGTAGGTGCATGGTTTGCATGGAACATACCATATGCTAGGAAATCAATTTGGATGCACCTGATGGAACTCCGTGACAACGTGTGTCATATGGAATCTCACTTCGGTCCATTTGGAGACATTGTTAGTTTCGGTGCAAGATAGGTGCACAGTTTGTACCTAATGCATCAAAGTCTAAGAAACCATTTTGAACGCACTTGCTGGTACTCCTAGGTGAAGGGGCTCAAGTGGATGCTCGGTTCGGTCTGTTTGGAGATAGTGCTAATCTTGATGCAAGATAGGTGCACGGTTTGCAGGAATATACCAAATGCTTGGAAATCAATCTGGACGCACATGATGGAACTCCTAGATGACGTGTGTCATACAAAATCTTGCTTTGCTCTGTTTGGAGACAGTGTTAGTTTCGGTGCAAGATTGGTGCAAGGTTTGCACATAATGCAGCATTGGCTAAGAAACCATTTTGGACGAACCCGATGGTACTCCTAGGTAAAATGTAACACTCCTAGTGTTAGCTTGCATGTTAACCATGAGCATTGCATCAACATAAGCATCATCATGATCACTCATGAGCATCATACCATGATCACATGCCATTTGCTACATGTACTATGTGATTAAGTTGCTATATGACTTGCTATGGTTGATTGTAATGGGTGGCTAAGGCATACAAGTGTACATCATCTTCCAAAGTACTTTAATCATGTTTAGAACATCATTTTGAACAAAGTTCATGTTGAAGGTTTTGGCCAAAAATGTCTCTAAGTCATGGTTAACCCTAGGTTGACCTAATTGTCCCCCTAGACTTCTTTTCAAAGATGTTTTATGAAACTGGTGTTAGAGACCTTGCATGTAGATGACACCTAAAACACAGTTGTAGTAAATTTCATAAGCTACAAAAGTTATGTTGATGACTTTTTATGAAAAAGCTTGGAACACATCCAAAATTTGCTCTCAAGCCAAAAATCACTGCTGTTTCTACACTTAGCCGAATTTGGCTAAGTCCAGGAATTGGAGTTTCGACGTAGGGTGATGGGGAGCCTTGTAGATTGAAATCCAGACCGAGTTAAGCTTTGATCTTGTAAGCAAACTTGTAGAACTCGTGTAGCTCTGTCCAATGGATCAAATTCGAGCCAAACCCGACGTCGTCCACAAGACGCCACCTTCTTGGCCACTGTCGAGCACAGGTGAGACGGCATTGCTGAGCTCCAAGCTGTTCTCCCTCGCCGGAGTTCCGCCCGAGCTCACCGCCAACGTGGCCAGGCCTCTCTGCTCCACCATTTTCCTTCATTCTTGTTCCTATCGCTTCCCCTTGGCTCACTAATGCTCGGCGTGAAGCTCTACCGCGTCGCCATTGCCTAGATCCGCCGGCGTAACGTCGCGCAGCGGCGCCGCTCCGCCATTCCCGACGGCGAGCACCCCAGAGTCCACTAGAGCGCGGGTAAAGTAGGTCAACAGAGTCGCCTCGATGAGAGGAACACGTAGATGCCCTTGGATCCGGCCGAGACCTCGTCGTCGTTGAGCTTCGCTGGCGATGAGCATCTCCCCTGTCTCTGTCTCTCTGACGCGCGGGTCCCGGGTGTCAGCCTCTCCCTCTCACGCCCTTGGTTCACTGTTTTGCAGATCCTGTGTTGATTTTGAAAAATTCATATCTCGAGTTTTATAGGTCCAAATGACATGGTTCCAATTTTGCTGAGCTCTGGTAGTCATCTACTTTTTAATAAAAATACAAAGCATGCCATGTTTTGTGGAAATTATTAGATACAAGATAATCTTGGATTTTTAGGGGGTAATTATATCTGAAGATCTGTTGATCTGTTGGCCATGCAAATTACGGTGTTGTTACTAATGATATGAATAGGCTCTGATAAATTTATAATGATTTTTGGATGCCTGATTGTGAAGTTATAAATATTTCTTGTTCAAATAGGAGTTTATTGTGGGATTTTTAATAAATAAATTATGACTCCTTTGGTGGTGAAATTTGCTGAGTGTTGTACACATGTGTAGACAAAGTTAGAAAAAATCTGAAATATGTTGTTTGGCACTTTTTGATACGGTTTCACATTTATGCCTTGCATGCCTTTGTTAGCTTGTTATTTTTGTATCTCACAAACTGTATGTGCAAGTGCCATGAAAATTTTACAGTAAACTTGTGTTAGCATAAGTAGCTTGCTGTAATTTGCTTAGGAATTTTGGAGCACTTGGAATGCATGTTCATTAAATCACCTTAATAATTAAATAAATGAAAAGGTGATGATAGAAATGAGTTTAGACCTTGCCATGATGTTTTCTAGTGGTTCTTAGACATGTTCTTTCTGCTGGTGCATTTGGTCTGACCCTTTGAGATATTCTTGTTATGTGCAAAATATTATTTTTGCTATTTATTCCTTTCCTAGAGTAATCCTGTGTAGCTGATAGCAATTGATTAAGAACTAATTAAGGATGATGTTTTCTGGGAAACTTGTCTACAACAAACTTGTAGCTAACTTGCTTATCTACTTCGTGTCCAAGTTTCGTGACATTTGGTTGAGTAGTTTAAAAGTTATGAATGGTACAAGTAGCTGCTGCAAAGTGCTTGCTCTCTGGATTTTCCAGGGCAGCCAGCCAACTTTGTATGTTTTAGCATATTTCGGTTGGGAATCATTCTGGGATGTCTAAAGGTGAATTGTTGACAATTTGCTAAGCTTTCCAGAGAGTATCTACTTGCTTAGTTTGGCCAAATGATGCTTAGGTCATTGCTGAAACTTGTGACAAGTTGGTTTGTCTATGAAACCAGTGACTGAGTAGGAATAGCTAAGGTTGATTAACTTGTCTAGTTAGCCTCTCTACCAGAGAAGAAGTATGCACTTACTTGTTATCTTATGATTCACTTAGTTTAGAAGTTTATGCCCATGTTATACCTTGTTTTATGTTCCCTTGGCTCTTCATCATGACCTCATGCATCATATGTGCATTATCTATATTTATCTCCTTGTCATGCATACATAGGTGTACCCAAGGGCGTGACCGTGTTGGAGTTCGAGCTGCCGGAGTTGGAAGGACAGCAAGGGGAGCTACCTCAAGGAGCTGAGGAGGAGGAGGACTTGCCGGAGTGCCCTGATCACCGTCCCTCTACTTACGTCGAAGGCAAGCCCCGGAGCATTATAAGCCTCCTACTATTTTTTGGTATCATATACAGCTATCATTTGACTATGTTTATGTATTGTTGCACTAAGTGTTAGCCGTTGATATGATACTCTTGCTGCATAATGACTACCTTGTCCACCTCATACCTCACCTAAGTAGGTCCAAGATCGAAATGATGCTTAGCCATGCTTAGCTCGGTAGAAGTCGGGTGATTTCCTGTCACCTGCGAGAGATAGGTGGATGCTGATCACGGTTGGCTATATTGCTATCGTGGAAATAACAATGTGCTAACAATGAACTTGAGACCGAGCGGGATGACGATAGTGCAGCAACAAGGCATGGAGGTCTTGGGTGTGAATCTATCCCCGTTTGTGTCATTTAAGGACCGAATCGCTGTACGTCCCCGTATCATGTTGAACGCATGCATATCACTTAGCTGGCCGGATAAGTCGTTCCGACCGCGAAGCCTACGAGTGCAACTCAGGCCGGATACCCCGTTCTGTATGAGTGCGCACCCTGGTTGGTAGTAAGTATGTGCGGGGAGTCAATGGCGTAAGTCCGAGGTGTCAGGTTAGAGTCCTGACCCTGGCAGATTGGCGGTCCCTGGGGGTGCGGCGCTGGACGTACCCGTGAATTGGTCCGGAGTTGTGCTAAAGGTGATCCGAGCTGCCCTCATGAAGTATGCTTGGGTGAGTGCTAGGAATACCCCTCCAGCTGGATAGGAATCGATTCGAAATGCCGTCTCTCTCGGATAGGGAGAACTTGACTTGGGCAGCGGCAACGTAGAATTCACTAAATAAACTTAATGGTTATGATGAGAATGATGATAGCAATGTGAAAATCTGGATATGGTTATTGTTGTGATGCTTGATCATGTACGATCTTGGTTGTATGTTGGTTGAATCGAGGTCTTTTGATATTTCGTCGGACTACCGGGTTTATATGGGTTCAAGTCCATTGGCTTGACTGCTTCTGTGGTCGCTAGTTCACTTGAATTCTTATAAATTGGACGGTTCTGTTACAGCTGGCATCAGAGCAAGATTAAGCATTTAACCATCATAGATGTATTTGAAAACAAATGAATTTGGTTTTCCCAAGCTAATTTGGCAAATTAGGCTATATGTAGGGTTGTTTTAAAAATATTTTGATAACTTATACCATGCCAGTAGTCATACCCTGTATGCCCATATAAGGACTTCTAGGTGGCTTATTATTACTAACATGGGGGTTTTTCCTTTCGTCGTCCATATGGCGTGCAATTATATGGATACCGCTTACTTAAGTGGTAATGAATGGATCACATACCTCTACGCCATGGTAAGCATTGTTTGTTTTCTTTCGTCGTCCATACGGCGTGAAATTGTATGGATGCCACTTGCTTGAGTGGTAATGTATGGATCTATATGCCTCTATGCTACGGTAAGTGTGAGCTGTGAGAGCATGACTGTCCAACCGTCGGTCTAGGGGAGTGTTAGCTGTGGTTACTGGAATATTTACATGTTGTACACATGTATATATGAAGGTACTTAATTGTGGGTAGTAGGTGCAGCCATGTATACATATTTGATGTATATGTGGGTGTATCCCAAAAGGGTAGTGTGCTGCGATATATGTTCGGGAATATATATCAAATTATCTAGCTTGATTGTTGATGATTGGATTTACATTTCTACGCATATACTATTATGGGGTTGGGCTGAAATGGAATTTTCTGCAGGTACACTAACAACAAAACGTGTAGACCGTGTAGTTGCGTATAAGGAGTGCACGTATGTATGCCACCGACTATACCGTTAGAACCTCCTTCTAGGAATAGAAAGGACGTATGGAACGTGCATGCATCATGAATCATTCATACATTCCTTATGCACTACTTAAGTATTAAATTCTGAAAATATGTCTATTTACCTTTCCTTGTAATTGATCTCCCTTACTCAAATGTGGTCTTTCTACAGATGGCAGCCCCACACGCAAGCGAGACTTTCCTGGACATGTTTGACACTCTTAATTTGTTGTGGAGGGTGCTAAGTTCAGTTGGTTATGAGGAACCACCTAAGTACACTTGGACCGAGTCTGAGCATTCAGGAGCCTTACCTTGGGTAGATATCCAAATTACAGTTCCCCCTTGTCCAAATAACCCACAGTGGCTAGGTTGGATAGTAGAGTGTGATGGCCAAACTCCTTGGGAGGGTGCCCAAGTAGCAGCCCTAGAGGTATTGCTAGAGATATGCCAAGACTATGGTGATGAGCTAGTGAATGGCCCAGCTGGATCCATCCCTAGAGTGAGCATGACCGACACATTTGTGTCTCAGATAGGAAATGAGCCTTTAGAAATGAGAGAAACCATGCTAGGATATAGCTCTAGCCCTGTCATGAGTGCCATGCTAGCGGTACTTAAGCTGCACTATGTACGCCAAGACACCTACATAGACGCCATGCTAGCGCTCCAACAAGCTCAAGTTGGGCAGCGCAAACTGCGCAAGCACGTGCGCAAGCATCGCAAGGCTTTTAGGGATGCACAAGCTGAAATCCAAAACTATCACACCGCTTTGCAAGCCCGCCGCAACCATGTTGAGAACGCAGTTAGAGAGCGTAATGAGGCACAAGCCCGCATGATGCAAATGACTAGAGAGAGAGATGAGGCTATGCGCCTGGCTGAAAATAGAGAAGCTGCTAGAGTTAGAGCCTTATTCCATGCTGAGATGAGAGAGAAAGAGCTGATTACTAGGATTGCTGAGCTACGGTTAGATGTCCATCGCTTAAATAATATCATAAATCCTATTCCACATCCAGCCCCTTTTAATCATGAAGAAGCTCCTAGTGAGGAAGATCAGGATGATGGCATCATTTCTAATGGAGAATCTGAGGAAGATATGTAGCCTAGCAATAATTCCATGATCATGTATCAATTTCCATCTCTTTATGTAATGGACATGTAATCTGAATTTCAGTTGAGACTCTATGTATTTGGCCATGGTGCCCCTCCTGTAAAACTTAAGTTGTGGCAATGACTCTATGTAACCCTATGCACTTATTTGTGATGCTCCATGTTTATGTTGAGCTTAAATAATTCTCTGCAATGTCTTTAATCCTTGAAGAATTGTGGCTGTGAATGATCGCGAGAATAACCAAGTGTCATGGAAGATATTCTCTTATTGTATATGGATTATTGTGCCTTAAATTATGTGAATTTACTTCATTAAATTCCGTATGGCAGCAATTGAAGTTCATGGCAATTATATTTATTGTCCTAAACGGTCACTTGGTATGCCTTGTGCAGATGACTCAAAATACTCGCTCCGGTCACAATGAGGTGCCGCCACCACCACCTCCTCCCCCGCCTATGCCTACTGAGCTATTGGCAGCTCTTGTTGAGAGCTAGCGCATGCTCAACGAGGCCATGCAAACTATGGCGCAGCACAATCGGGGTGGTCGCCATGTGCGTCAAGGTGGAGAGGCAAATCAGCACAGTAGTTTTAAGGATTTCCAGGACACGAAGCCACCAGTGTTCAACGAGGCTGTCGAGCCTCTGGAAGCTGATGAATGGCTCAACACTCTTGAGCAGAAATTCCGATTGCTGAGGGTAACCGAAGAACTAAAGGCGAAATATGCAGCCCACCAGTTGGAGGGCAAAGCGGGTGTCTGGTGGAGTCATTACAGGACCAGCTTGCCTGCCAATGCTGAGGTGACCTGGGATCAGTTCAAAACTGCTTTCAGAAACACCTATATTCCCCAAGGCTTAATGACTATCAAGCCCAATGAGTTCATGAACCTTTACCAGGGCACTAAAAGCTTGACTGAATATCTTCATGCTTTTAACAATTTGTCTCGCTATGCTCCTGAGATGGTTGATACTGAGGCCAAGAAGCTTGCTAGTTTCAAGAGTGGGTTGGGACCCAAGCTGTCCAAGAACATGGCTGGTAACAAGAGTACCACCTTTAATGAGTTTGTGAGTGATGCGTTGACTCAGGAGAACTCTAATGCTGTGTATGCCGCGTCCAAGAACCGCAAGAGGGCCTATGAGGCAGGTGCTTCACAGTCCAAGGCTCCAGTGACAAGCAAACCGGCCTATCGCCCACCCAATGCTGTGACAAGGTACATGCCTCCGCAGAAGAAGTCTAATGTTAAGACGGGAGTGCGCAAGGCCTTCACAGTTGCTCTTCCTAGGGGTGCTACGGGTCAAGGAGGTCCCAAGACCCCCTGATAACCGTCCCTACTTCAATTGCAAACAAGTTGGTCACTGGGCGAGAGATTGCCCTTATCCCAAGAGGAATTCTGCAGCTGGGGCTAACAACCGTACTGGCCGAGTGCACTATACCACTGTTGAAGAAATCCCTGAAGGTGAAGTGGTCACGGCTGGTATGTTCCTTGTAAATCAACACCCTGCAGTTGTCTTGTTTGATTCTGGAGCTTCGCATTCATTTATGAGCCAAGCATTCGCATCTAAGCATGGGCAACATGTAATTGACCTTGATAGTGGAAAATTTTGCATTAGTGCTGCTGGTAATCAGATCTCTACAAATCAATTAGTGAGGGATGTGCATATTGCCATTGAAGGGCGTAGTTATTCAGCAAATCTTGTCGTCTTACCGGGCTTGGGAATAGATGTTATCCTAGGAATGAAATGGATGAGTGATCATGGAGTGTTAATAGACACTGCAACTAGGGTAATCATGTTGAGGGAGCCTGATAGTACAGAAGCTTTCTTAGTTCAACTCCCTAGAAGCAACGACATTCGTCACGCAGCTAATGCTATCAGACCACTCACTGTGGTAGAGATTCCAGTAGTGTGTGAGTTTCTGGATGTCTTTCCAGAGGATCTACCCAGGTTGCCACCGGACAGAGACATTGAGTTTAAAATTGATCTAATTCCGGGTACCGCACCTATCTCTAGAAGGCCATATCGAATGCCACCCAACGAGTTGGCAGAATTGAAAAAGCAATTGCAAGAACTTCTCGAGAAATGTCTTACTCGGCCTAGTTCTTCTCCATGGGGCTGTCCGGCTCTCTTTGTTAAGAAGAAGGACAAGTCGCTACGTATGTGTGTAGACTATCGTCCGCTCAATGCCGTGACTGTTAAAAACAAGTATCCACTACCTCGCATTGATATCCTGTTTGATCAATTAGCCAAGGCCAAAGTATTCTCCAAGATTGACCTGAGATCTGGGTATCATCAAATCAAGATCCGACCCGAAGACATTCCTAAAACGGCTTTCTCTACCAGGTATGGGTTGTATGAGTATCTAGTCATGTCCTTTGGTCTGACTAATGCCCCTGCTCATTTTATGTACCTGATGAATTCGGTGTTCATGCCTGAACTGGATAAGTTCATGGTGGTGTTCATCGATGATATATTGGTGTATTCTGAAAATGCACAAGAACATGAGAAGCACCTTTGGATTGTACTCACTAGATTGCGAGAACATCAGCTCTATGCCAAGTTCAGCAAGTGTGAGTTTTGGCTGAAGAAAGTGCCTTTCCTAGGCCATATTTTATCCGAAGAGGGTATTTCTGTTGACCCATCAAAATTGCAGGAGGTTCTAGACTGGAATGCCCCGACTTCAGTGCACGAGGTTCGGAGTTTTCTCGGTCTAGCTGGATATTATTGTCGCTTTATTCCGGATTTCTCCAAAATAGCTAAGCCTATGACCAAGCTACTGCAAAAAGATGTGAAGTTTGTGTGGTCCCAAGAGTGTGAAATCGCTTTCACCACTTTACGCCATTTGCTGACCACCGCTCCTATTCTGGCACAACCTGACATTGAAAAGCCATTTGACGTCTTTTGTGATGCATCTGGCACTGGCCTAGGTTGTGTGCTTATGCAAGAAGGCCGCGTTATTGCCTACGCCTTTCGGCAGGTGAGGAAACATGAAGCCAACTACCCGACTCATGATCTAGAGTTAGCAGCAGTTGTACATGCATTAAAACTCTGGAGGCATTATCTGTTGGGCAATCTATGTCACATTTACACTGACCATAAGAGCCTCAAATATATATTCACTCAGCCCGAGTTAAACATGAGACAAAGAAGATGGTTAGAGTTGATAAAAGACTACAATTTAGAAGTACACTATCATCCAGGCAAAGCCAATGTTGTAGCCGATGCTCTCAGTCGGAAACAACATGTTAAACCTCTCCTGGAGGAAGGCTTCAATTTATTGCATCCGGTGGTCCTGCACAACATTGTAGTCAGCTGCTCGTTAGAGAGTCAAAACATAGAGCTCCAAAAGTCTGATCCTGGTATTTTCCATATCAAAAGAAAGATACTAGAGCAAGACACTAAGCACTTCAGGGTAGATGAGAAGGGAATACTGTGGTTTGACGATCGACTAGTTGTACCTAAAGACCGTGACCTACGCAGCAAGATTTTAGATGAAGCTCATTCTTCCAAGTTGTCCATCCATCCGGGTAGTAGCAAAATGTACTAAGACTTGAAACCTCGTTTCTTGTGGACCAAGATGAAGAAGGAGATAGCAGCTTATGTTGCTAGGTGTGACACTTGTTGCAGGGTAAAGGCAGTTCACCTTAAACCTGCAGGTTTATTGCAACCTTTGTCGGTTTCGGGTTGGAAGTGGGAAGAAATCAGCATGGATTTCATTGTTGGCCTTCCGCTCACCCAAAAAGGGCACGACTCCATATGGGTGATTGTTGACCGTTTGACCAAATCAGCTCATTTTATCCCTGTACGTTCCACATACCGACCCTCCGACTATGCTGAGTTGTACATCTCTCAGATTGTTAGATTGCATGGAGTGCGTCGTACTATTATTTCTGATAGAGGTCCTCAGTTCACTGCTCGCTTTTAGAAGCATCTGCATTCGCTCCTTGGTACGAAATTGATTCGCAGTTCAGCATACCACCCTCAAACCTCCGGTCAGACTGAGCGTGTGAATCAAATTTTAGAGGATATGTTGAGGGCATGTGTGATATCTTCCAAGGGTGCATGGGAGAAGTGGCTACCTTTAGCTGAATTCTCTTACAATAATAGTTATCAAGAAAGCATCCAAATGGCTCCTTTTGAAGCTTTGTATGGTCGCAAATGTAGAACTCCTCTAAACTGGGTCGAACCTGGCAAAAGGAGGTACTATGGAATTGACTTTGTCAAAGAAGCCAAAAAACAAGTTATCATTATCCAGCAACACATGAAAGCTGCCCAAGCTAGACAGAAAAGCTATGCTGACCAACGAAGAAAACCACTCGAGTTCGAAGTAGGTGACTCTGTATACCTAAAGGTATCGCCCATGAAGGGAGTAAATCGCTTTGGTGTTAAAAGAAACCTTGCCCCTAGGTATGTGGGTCCCTATCAAATCATCGAGAAAAGTGGCAAGGTAGCTTATAAAGTGCAACTACCTCCCGAAATGAGAGCTATTTTCCCCGTATTCCACGTGTCTCAACTCAAGAAGTGTCTCCGTGTGCCCGAAGAGAGAGTTGAAACAAGAGATATCAAGTTGCAGTCTGACCTATCCTATGAAGAAAAGCCGGTACAAGTTCTTGATGTCAAGGAACGAGTTACTTGTGGGACAGTGATCAAGCTCTTTAGAGTTTTGTGGAACCGTCAAAGTGAGAGAGATGCCACTTGGGAAAGGGAGGACTATTTACAATTAACTTATCCCTCATTCTACGAAAAATGGTACGTCTTTCAAATCTCGGGACGAGACTTTTGTAAGGGGGGAGGGCTGTAACACTCCTAGTGTTAGCTTGCATGTTAACCATGAGCATTGCATCAACATAAGCATCATCATGATCACTCATGAGCATCATACCATGATCACATGCCATTTGCTACATGTACTATGTGATTAAGTTGCCATATGACTTGCTATGGTTGATTGTAATGGGTGGCTAAGGCATACAAGTGTACATCATCTTCCAAAGTACTTTAATCATGTTTAGAACATCATTTTGAACAAAGTTCATGTTGAAGGTTTTGGCCAAAAATGTCTCTAAGTCATGGTTAACCCTAGGTTGACCTAATTGTCCCCCTAGACTTCTTTTCAAAGATGTTTTAGGAAACTGGTGTTAGATACCTTGCATGTAGATGACACCTAAAACAAAGTTGTAGTAAATTTCATAAGCTACAAAAGTTATGTTGATGACTTTTTATGAAAAAGCTTAGAACACATCCAAAATTGGCTCTCAAGCCAAAAATCAGTGTTGTTTCTACACTTAGCCGAATTTGGCTAAGTCCAGGAATTGGCAGTTTCGACGTAGAGTGATGGGGAGCCTTGTAGATTGAAATCCAGACCGAGTTAGGCTTTGATCTTGTAAGCAAACTTGTAGAACTCGTGTAGCTCGGTCCAATGGATCAAATTCGAGCCAAAACCATCGAGTGAGCTAAGAATATGTCGCACCCGGTTCTCCAAAGAAGACCAAGCGCTAACTATATGTGTGCCCAGGATGTCCACACGACACATATAGCGACAAATATGGAGAATATCAAGAACAATGCTTTATTATATATCGGAACATAGTTACAACATGGCTTACATCTATTACAAAGTATAGCGGAAACTAATCCTAATCTTCACTTTGGGTCTCCATTTTCCACAGGGACGGTTGACTGGGGGTACACTCGCCTAGTACTCTTGGAACATCTCAGGGAACTCCGCCTTTGTATCACCATCTGGTACCCATCCGGGATTTTTGATTATTAAATATAAAGCAAGTGTGAGCGCACCATACTTAGCAAGTATAACACGAGGGGATGCAAGCTCAAAAGGCTTGACTTGGTTTGACTGCAATAAGCATTTTTAGTTGGTCATATTTTATTATTAGACCTATGTTGCTAGGTTATGCTTAAACTCCCAAGGTGAGAAGTATAATAATTATCATCAAGATTAATCATCAACCCAAACCATCCATTGAACCATCTATCTCGAAAAGGATCCAGGCGGCTCGTGTCCGTGAGCACGGCTGATATATCAGTTTTTATAACTCTGCAGAGTATGTACATCTTTACCCATGAGTCGTGATTGCCCTTTGCCCGAGGGGGCCAACCTCTTGACTCACTTCCAGGGTAAGTCGGCAGGGATCACTATGTAACCATTCACTAGACACTCTAACTAGTTAGTGGCCGCGAGGTTTCAGCGGCAAGTGTGCATAGAGACCTCCTCCAAGAGGCACATGTGGTCGTGGCACTGTACACACCAAGGTAGGAGCAAAACTATACACCACGAGGCACCCCCCTCTTGCGCCTTTCGGTAACCACTAACAAGCTAGAGACATACTAGATACTTGATTAAGATCAGAGCCATGTGATTCTCATGGTTGTACTGTAAGTCCTGGGTTGCCGCTTTAAGATTCAGTCCTTACGGAGGGCAGACTAGAGCACCCAAAAGGCCAAATGCTCTAGCCCCCTGATATCCATGTTGCTACAAAGCATCATTGTAATATTGATTCCATAATCATTAATCAGTATTAATATTATACAGTTTGGTGATTGCAAACTAAGCAAACTACCCATATGCATAACCCCAGGGTAAACAAGGATACAAGATACAATAGTTCTAGGCAAAGTCCTTAGGGGTTTATCATATTAGACTCATGCACATGAAGAGGTGATTAAATAGTTTATTAGGTAATAAGGGAACTCATGTTACACTTGCCTTCAACTGTTGCTCAAACTTATCCAACTTCTTCATCATCCTTGTAGAGCTCCTCTTCTAACGATAGCAATAACCATCGCAAGCATCACAGACAAGCCTAAAAACAGTACATCAATCATTGTAAAACATCATATAAAGGTTTTATAACACGTAGGGCTTGTAACTACAATTGTTGAGCGGAAAAACAACTAAACGGAGCTATGGCTTAGAAGACATGAAAGTTCAAAGGTAGAAGTTGGAAGGTTCGATAAATGATAGGAATAGAATAAACATGATGTATGTGGTCTAACATGAAAGATTTAGAGAGCATAAGGATTTATAGATGAATTTTTTGATGACTATGGATTTTTGAAGAGGATACATGGAACATATTCTGACTAGTGGCTGCACTGATGAAATATTACATAAAAGGGAAGCACGATGATGACGATTCGCACACCGATTGAGCAAACCCAGTGGCGGACAGTGGTGGTTATGATCACAAGGAACATGGTCTTAGCAGCACCAAATTGAGATCATTTTTGTGGGCTTGTTGGGGACGGTATGGAGTATATTGTGGCAAAAGAACAAGTTATTCTAAGTATTGGATGACCGGGAAACATGACTGTAAAATAACTTGCACTGCCCTATGCTGGACAGCAGCGGTAGCAGTTACTGTGACCTCTATATCGCGGCAATCATGGCACCTATGGACAAACCAACTTGCGGAGGCATGTGCAAGTTTATGATACACAGGTGGGTCAAAGGATTTGACAAACGGAGTAGTGGATTTTTGGGAACGCACTCACCAATCGGCTGCAGCACAGCTACAGGGCAGCAGGGACAGCGAGCACTAAAAGAATGATATATGGTTCGTCTTTGATCCTATGGCCATAAAACTTTTCAGGGATGTGTGCAATGATATGAAACGCATTGTGGTTGAAGGACATGGTCACTGGAGTGATGGAATAATGGGAACATGCATGCCAACCAGCAGGAATGCTGCTGCAGGGCAGCAGGGATAGTGAGCATAAGAAGGATGATATCTCTTTGATCTTGGATCCTATGGCCATGAAAATTAACAGAGGCATGTGCAAATTTATGATACATGTGTGGATCAAAGGGATTGTCAAACGCAGTTGTGGATTGCCTGGAACATACATGCCAATCAGCAGCAATGTGGCTATGTGGCTGCATAGACAGCAAGCACAACATAGGAACATATCTCCTTTATAATTGATGTTATAGCCATGAAACTTTGTAGAGACACGTGTGAGGATAATATTTACTCTATGGTGAAAGGGTTTGATGATTGTTTTCACGATTTTTTGGGGAATGCCAAAACAATTTAGTGCTATGTGGCTGCTAGGATAGCAGGGACAGCGAGTGTGAAAACTGATCCAAAACACCATCTCTGCTGATCGGATGGGTGACCAACTTTGCATAACTATGTGCAAGTATGTGATACACATGTGTGTAGAAGGAAATGAACACTGGATTGTTAAAACAATGGAAATATTATTCCAAAAACAGGATGACTGCTTCTTGGACAGCAGGGGTAGGAGACACCTCGGCCTCAATATCTCGGCCATCGTGGACTGCATAGCCAAACCAATTGGTGGGATCATGTGCAGGGATATCATGAACATGCAGATTTAAGGGCTTGATCATTTGGACAGTAGATTAGCGGGAAATGCCAATGCCACTCAGAGCTGCAAGCTGTCAAGACAGCAGGAACAGCGGGCACAGAGATGACGATATCACTGGTTTCCCAACTCCCGTGGCAAAACCATTTTACAGAGGTGTGTTTAAGGATGTTAACTACAATTCCACCAAAGGGATTAATGACTAGAATCATGAAACAACTAGAATCATGAAACATACAACTGATAATCTTTGCCGAAGGTCAACCATACATCATCTAAGGTACACGATATGTAGCGAGGAACATAAGAACAAGATTGGGAAGATGATAAGGTGTGCTCACCAAGAGTTGGCAGTAGATGAAGATGATGATGATGGCAGACAACATTGATGACGGTGACAAGGATTAACGAGGCAGCACCACTTCTTCTTTGATTCTTATCTTGCCATTTGGTGAGGGCCAACAGCAGCCGGTGGTGATGACATTGGCGCAAGAACGACGTACCGATGAAGCAGCGGCAATTCTCTTCGAAAATGATCATGGAAAAAGGTCGGCATCCATGGACTCCAAGATCACTGCTGCAGCAACACCATTCTGTGGTGTCATCAGAGCTTTGTTTTGGTGGAGCAGCACCAGAAGGAGGTAGGAGATGTGGAGGGACAGCAAGAGGCATCCTTGCTGATGGGAAGATGAAGAAAGGGGAGGAGATGAGGAGGCTCCTCTGGTGGTGGCGTGAGGGGAGAGGAGAAAAGGAGAAGGTGCCCTGCTGATGGTGTGCGTGAGGGAGAGAAAGAGGGGAATATATGGCTGTCTTTTGCTGCATGGAGGCATGCTATTGAAGTGAATTAAAGCTGGATGAGTAAAAGAATGGTGTAAAAAGGGGATTAAGAAAGGTGGGCTGCTGGTTTATGCGTGAGAGACAAAGGAAGGAGGAGATATGGCTGGGTTAATCTGCTGCATGGGTGCATGCTCTTGAAGAGAAATAAACTGGCTGAGTGAAAGAATGGTGTTAAGAGAGGATTAATAGGGGTGGGCTGCAGTTATTTTGCATGGGGAGAGAGAGGAGTGGAGGAGGCGCATTGGTTGTTCATGAGGAAAAAATGGAATAAGTGTAGCTGCTGTCATGTGCATGTATGCATTTGAAGATGAGGGAGTAAAGGAGCACACATAAAAGAGGATGGAAGAGAAATGTTTCCAAGGAAAATTAAGGGAGTAGCAATTAGATGGTGCTGATGTTTTTGCATGAGAGTAAAAGGATCAAGCCGTGGGGGTGCAGCCAGTGAGAATGAATGGTCGCATGCCACTGGAAGTAAGGGAAAATAAATAGAGGACTAAAGTGGCTCTAGGAAATTAAGAGAAAGGAAAGAAATGATTTATCTATTTTTGCATGAGGAGTAGGGAGTGCGTGGAGACACTAGAAAAATGGTGGCCAACCATCTATTTCCTTTAGTCATTAGGGGCATTAGTGCTTGATCAAAATGAGACATAAAGAAGATTATATAGAAGTAATATACTAAGGAGTTGAGCTAGGAAATTAAGAGACTGAGAGATTAAATGGTATTGTCATTTGCATGATGTGGACGATTATTGTGTGACAAGAGAAAGGAGAGAGGATGACTATGAAAGAAGGGGCTGCTTAACCACGTGAATGAGAGGGAAAGGAGATATTAATAGCTGTTGCATGCTTTCATGCAATTGAAGATAAGAACATTGCATCTGTTTGTGCATGAGAGCAGTAAAGGATTGTGGAGTCTGGCCATGCTCTGCGATTTAGTTGCTGCTCAAAAATAAAATGGTGAGATTAAGGGGAGTTGACTAAAAGAAAAAGTGTCAAGAAAATTTGTGAATGAGCATTATGTGTAACTGTTATTTTTGGTTGAATGGAAAAAATAGGTGCTGTAGCACAAGGAGAGGGATGTTGTTTTCACATGAAAGGGCAAGGAAATTTAAGATTCATTTATATGAATGGTTGCAACAAAAGATTGGCCTAAATAATTCGTGGACACTAAAATGATCGAGAGCTTGAGAAAGAATAGAAAGGAAAGAGATAGAAATAGAATAGGACATGCTAGATTTTTGTTGGATGTGATTGGAGTTTTGAATATCGATTTGGTATTTTGGGGAGATGAAGTTGGGATCAAACCCTAGGCATATTTAAAAACATTTAAACTCAGTTTTCAAACATAAATACTATGCAACGGCATGAATGCAACAAACCGCTAAGTTATATTGCAAAAATTTTAGAAACCCACATTTTTCAACTATCTAACATGTTGGCAACATAATAAAGTTGGAACATTTTATAAAAAAATAAATTCTTTGTCTTTGTTTTTAGTGTTTTCTAAGTCATATCCTAAAGTTAGGATTTTGGGGTGTGACAGAATAAAACGTCGATGAAGTTGGAGTTTCAGTCACTGCAATCGGCCGATTCAGAAACCGATTCAGTTTGGACAGTCGCCGTCCGCCGCCGCGTGTCCGGCCAGGTGTCGGCCGTACGCCGTCGCCGGTCCCTCCTGTCAGCCCCGACGTCGTCCACAGGACGCCACGCACCGAGTGGACGCCTCAGACGCGCCGTTCGCCCCTCCAGAGCGCCACATTGCGTCCGCCTCCGTCCACAGCGAGCTCTGCCGCGTTTCGGCGAGCTTCTCCGGCCGTTCCACCGCGCCTCCAGCCAAGCCAGCCCGCCCTGAGCTCCGCCTCGACATCCTCTACCTCGGTGTCACCTTCTTGGCCACTGTCGAGCACAGGTGAGACGGCATTGCCGAGCTCCGAGCTGTTCTCCCTCGCCGGAGTTCCGCCCGAGCTCACCGGCAACGTGGCCAGGCCTCTCTGCTCCACCATTTTCCTTCATTCTTGTTCCTATCGCTTCCCCTTGGCTCACTGATGCTCGGCGTGAAGCTCTACCGCGTCGCCATTGCCTAGATCCACCGGCGTAACGTCGCGCAGCGCCGCCGCTTCGCCATTCCCGACGGCGAGCATCCCAGAGTCCAGTAGAGCGCGGGTAAAGTAGGTCAACAGAGTCGCCTTGATGAGAGGAACACGTAGATGCCCTTGGATCCGGCCGAGACCTCGTCGTCGTTGAGCTTCGCCGGCGACGAGCATCTCCCCTGTCTCTGTCTCTCTGACGCGCGGGTCCCGGGTGTCAGCCTCTCCCTCTTACGCCCCTGGTTCACTGTTTTGCAGATCCTGTGTTGATTTTGAAAAATTCATATCTCGAGTTTTATAGATCCAAATGATATGGTTCCAATTTTGCTGAGCTCTGGTAGCCATCTAGTTTTTAGTAAAAATACAAAGCATGCCATGTTTTTGTGGAAAAAATTAGATACAAATTAATCTTGGATTTTAAGGGGGTAATTATATCTGAAGATCTGTTGATCTGTTGGCCATGCAAATTTAGGGTGTTGTTACTAATGACATGAATAGGCTCTGATAAATTTATAATGATTTTTGGATGCCTGATTGTGAAGTTATAAATATTTCTTGTTCAAATAGGAGTTTCTTGTGGGATTTTTAATAAATAAATTATGACTCCATTGGTGGTGAAATTTGCTGAGTGTTGTACTCATGTGTAGACAAAGCTAGGAAAAATCTGAAATCTGTTGTTTGGCACTTTTTGATAAGGTTTCACATTTATGCCTTGCATGCCTTTGTTAGCTTGTTATTTTTGTATCTCACCAACTGTATCTGCAAGTGCCATGAAAATTTTACAGTAAACTTGTGTTAGCATAAGTAGCTTGCTGTAGTTTTCTTAGGAATTTTGGAGCACTTGGAATGCATGTTCATTAAATCACCTTAATAATTATGCACTTACCATCTACTTGCTTAGTTTGGCCATCTGATGCTCAAGTTATAGCTGAAACTTGTGACAAGTTGGTTTGTCTATGAAACCAGTGACTGAGTAGGAATAGCTAAGGTTGATTAACTTGTCTAGTTAGCCTCTCTACCAGAGAAGAAGTATGCACTTACTTGTTATCTTATGATTCACTTAGTTTAGAAGTTTATGCCCATGTTATACCTTGTTTTATGTTCCCTTGGCTCTTCATCATGACCTCATGCATCATATGTGCATTATCTATATTTATCTCCTTGTCATGCATAGGTGTACCCAAGGGCGTGACCGTGTTGGAGTTCGAGCTGCTGGAGTTGGAAGGACAGCAAGGGGAGCTACCTCAAGGAGCTGAGGAGGAGGAGGACTTGCCGGAGTGCCCTGATC
This sequence comes from Sorghum bicolor, assembly GCF_000003195.3. Taxonomy (NCBI): domain Eukaryota; kingdom Viridiplantae; phylum Streptophyta; class Magnoliopsida; order Poales; family Poaceae; genus Sorghum; species Sorghum bicolor. The sequence goes on along the minus strand of NC_012875.2, from coordinate 20,761,854 downwards.
ACCGTCCCTCTACTTACGTCGAAGGCAAGCCCCGGAGCATTATAAGCCTCCTACTATTTTTGGTATCATATACAACTATCATTTGACTATGTTTATGTATTGTTGCACTAAGTGTTAGGCGTTGATATGACACCCTTGCTGCATAATGACTACCTTGTCCACCTCATACATCACCTAAGTAGGTCCAAGATCGAAATGATGCTTAGCCATGCTTAGCTCGGTAGAAGTCGGGTGATTTCCTGTCACCTGCGAGAGATAGGTGGATGCTGATCACGGTTGGCTATATTGCTATCGTGGAAATAACCATGTGCTAACAATGAACTTGAGACCGGGCGGGATGACGATAGTGCAGCAACAAGGCATGGAGGTCTTGGGTGTGAATCTATCCCCGTCTGTGTCATTTAAGGACCGAATCGCTGTACGTCCCCGTGTCATGTTGAACGCATGCCTATCACTTAGCTGGCCGGATAAGTCATTCCGACCGCGAAGCCTACGAGTGCAACTCAGGCCGGATACCCCGTTCTGTATGAGTGCGCACCCTGGTTGGTAGTAAGTATGTGCGGGGAGTCAATGGCGTAAGTCCGAGGTATCAGGTTAGAGTCCTGACCCTGGCAGATTGGCGGTCCCTGGGGGTGCGGCGCTGGACGGACCCGCGAATTGGTCCGGAGTTGTGCTAAAGGTGATCCGAGCTGCCCTCATGAAGTAAGCTTGGGTGAGTGCTAGGAATACCCCTCCAGCTGGATAGGAATCGATTCGAATCGTCGTCTCTCCCGGATAGTGAGAACTTGACTTGGGCAGTGGCAACGTAGAATTCACTAAATAAACTTAATGGTTATGATGAGAATGATGATAGCAATGTGAAAATCTGGATATGGTTATTATTGTGATGCTTGATCATGTACGATCTTGGTTGTATGTTGGTTGAATCGAGGTCCTTTGAGATTTCGTCGGACTACCGGGTTTATTTGGGTTCAAGTCCATTGGCTTGACTGCTTCTGTGGTCGCTAGTTCACTTGAATTCTTATAAATTGGACGGTTCTGTTACATAAAAGGCTCAAGTGAAAGCTCGATTTTGTCTATTTGGAGATAGTGCTAATCTTGATGCAAGATAGATGCACGGTCAGCATGGAACGTACCATATGCATAGAAATTAATTTGGACACACCCAATAGAATCCTTGATGACGTGTGTCATATGGAATCTCGCTTTGGTGTGCTTAGAGATAGTATTGGTTTTGGTGCAAGATATGTGCACGGTTTGCGCCTAATGCACCAAAGTCTAAGAAACCATTTTGGAAGCACCTGTTGGTACTCCTAGGTGAAGAGGCTCAAGTGGAGGCTCGGTTCGGTCTATTTAGAGATAGTGCTAGTCTTGATGCAAGATAGGTGCATGATTTGCATGGAACATACCATATGCTTAGAAATCAATTTGGATGCACCCGATGGAACTTCTTGATGACGTGTGTCATTTGGAATCTCGCTGTCGTCCATTTGGAGACATTGTTAGTTTTGGTGCAAGGTAGGTGCACAGTTTGCACCTAATGCACCATATTCTAAGAAACCATTTTGGACGCACTTGTTGGTACTCCTAGGTGAAGGGGCTCAAGTGGATGCTCGGTTCGATCTATTTGGAGATAGTGCTAATCTTTATGCAAGATATAAGCATGGTTTGCATGGACATAGGATATGCTTAGAAATCAATTAGGATGCACCTAATGTAACTCCTTAATGATTTGTGTCATATGGAATCTTGCTTTGGTTCATTTAGAGACAGTGTTAGTTTTGGTAGAAGATATGTGCACGGTTTACGCCTAATGCACCATAGGCTAAGAAACCATTTTAGACGCACCCGATGGTACTCGTAGTTGAAGAGGCTCAAGTGGAGGCTCGATTTGGTCTGTTCGGATATAGTGCTAATCTTTATTCAAGATAGTTGCACAGTTTGCATGCAACGTACCAAATGTTAAGAAATCAATTTGGATGCACCCGATGGAACTCCTTGATGACGTGTGTCTTATGGAATCTCACTTTGGTCTGTTTAGAAATAGTGTTAGTTTTGGTGCAAGATATGTGCATGGTTTGCGCCTAATGCACCATAGTCTAAGAAACCATTTTGGAAGCACCTGTTGGTACTTCGGTGAAGAGCCTCAAGTGGAAGCTTGGTTTGATATGTTTGGAGATAGTGCTAATCTTAATGCAAGATAGGTGCATGATTTCCAAGGAACATACCATATCCTTAGAAATCAATTTGGACGCACCCATTGGAACTCCTAGATGACGTGTGTCATATGGAATCTTGCTTCGGTCCGTTTGTAGACATTGTAGGTTTTAGTGCAAGATAGGTGCACAGTTTGCGCCTAATGAACCATAGTCTGAGAAACCATTTTGGTTGCACTATTTTGTACTCTTGGGTGAAGAGGCTCAAGTGGAAGCTTAGTTCGGTCAGTTTGGAGATAGTGCTAATCCTTATGCAAGGTAGGTGCATGGTTTGCATGGAACATACCATATGCTAGGAAATCAATTTGGATGCACCCGATGGAACTCCGTGACAACGTGTGTCATATGGAATCTCACTTCGGTCCATTTGGAGACATTGTTAGTTTCGGTGCAAGATAGGGCACAGTTTGCACCAAATGCACCATAGTCTAAGAAACCATTTTGGACGCACTTGCTGGTACTCCTAGGTGAAGGGGCTCAAGTGGATGCTCGGTTCGATCTGTTTGGAGATAGTGCTAATCTTGATGCAAGATAGGTGCACGGTTTGCATGGAATATACCAAATGCTTGGAAATCAATCTGGACACACATGATGGAACTCCTAGATGACGTGTGTCATACAAAATCTTGCTTTGCTCTGTTTGGAGACAGTGTTAGTTTCGGTGCAAGATAGGTGCAAGGTTTGCACATAATGCAGCATAGGCTAAGAAACCATTTTGGAGGAACCCGATGGTACTCATACGTAAAAGGCTCAAGTGAAAGCTCGATTTTGTCTATTTGGGGATAGTGCTAATCTTGATGCAAGATAGATGCATGGTCTGCATGGAACGTACCATATGCTTAGAAATTAATTTGGACACACCCGATAGAATCCTTGATGACGTGTGTCATATGGAATCTCGCTTTGGTGTGCTTAGAGATAGTATTAGTTTCGGTGCAAGATATGTGCACGGTTTGCGGCTAATGCACCAAAGTCTAAGAAACCATTTTGGAAGCACCTGTTGGTAATCCTAGGTGAAGAGGCTCAAGTGGAGGCTTGGTTCGGTCTGTTTAGAGATAGTGCTAGTCTTGATGCAAGATAGGTGCACGATTTGCATGGAACATACCATATGCTTGGAAATCAATTTGGATGCACCCGATGGAACTCCTTGATGACGTGTGTCATTTGGAATCTCGCTTCGGTCCATTTGGAGACATTGTTAGTTTCGGTGCAAGGTAGGTGCACAGTTTGCACCTAATGCACCATATTCTAGGAAACCATTTTGGACGCACTTGTTGGTACTCCTAGGTGAAGAGGCTCAAGTGGATGCTCGGTTCGATCTGTTTGGAGATAGTGCTAATCTTGATGCAAGATAGATGCATGGTTTGCATGGACATACGATATGCTTAGAAATCAATTAGGACGCACCTGATATAACTCCTTAATGATTTGTGTCATATGGAATCTTGCTTCGGATCATTTAGAGACAGTGTTAGTTTTGGAAGAAGATATGTGCACGATTTACGCATATTGCACCATAGGCTAAGAAACCATTTTAGACGAACCCAATGGTACTCGTAGTTGAAGAGGCTCAACTGGAGGCTCAATTTGGTGTTTTCAAATATAGTACTAATCTTGATGCAAGATAGTTGCATAGTTTGCATGCAACGTACCATATGTTAAGAAATCAATTTGGACGCACCCAATGGAACTCCTAGATGACGTGTGTCAAATAGAATCTCGCTTTGGTCTGTTTGGAGACAATGTTAGTTTCGGTGCAAGATAGGTGCATAGTTTGTGCATAATGCACCATAGTCTAAGAAACCATTTTTGACACACCTGTTTCTACTCCTAGATGAAGAGGCTCAAGTGGAAGCTCGGTTCGGTCTGTTTGGAGATAGTGCTAATCTTGATGCAAGATAGGTGCACGGTTTGCATAGAACATACCATATGCTTGGAAATCAATTTGGACGCACCCAATAGAACTCCTAGATGACGTATGTCATATGGAATCTTGCTTCGGTTTGTTTGTAGACATTGTAAGTTTTAGTGCGAGATAGGTGCACAGTTTGCGCCTAATGCACCAGAGTCTAAGAAACCATTTTGGTTGCACTATTTGGTACTTTTGGGTGAAGAGGCTCAAGTGGAAGCTTGGTTCGGTCAGTTTGGAGATAGTGCTAATCCTTATGCAAGGTAGGTGCAGGGTTTGCATGGAACATACCATATGCTTGGAAATCAATTTTGATGCACCTGATGGAACTCCGTGACAACGTGTGTCATATGGAATCTCGCTTCGGTCCATTTGGAGACATTGTTAGTTTCGGTGCAAGATAGGTGCACAGTTTGCACCTAATGCACCATAGTCTTAGAAACCATTTTGGACGCACTTGTTGGTACTCCTAGGTGAAGGGGCTCAAGTGGATGCTCGGTTCGGTCTGTTTGGAGATAGTGCTAATCTTGATGCAAGATAGGTGCACGGTTTGCGTGGAACGTACCATATGCTTGGAAATCAATTTGGACACACATGATCGAACTCCTAGATGATGTGTGTCATATGGAATCTCACTTTGGTCTGTTTAGAAATATTTTTAGTTTCGGTGCAAGATATGTGCATGGTTTGCGCCTAATGCACCATAGTCTAAGAAACCATTTTGGAAGCACCTGTTGGTACTTCGGTGAAGAGGCTCAAGTGGAAGCTCGGTTTGATATGTTTGGAGATAGTGCTAATCTTGATGCAAGATAGGTGCATGATTTGCACGAAACATACCATATGCTTAGAAATCAATTTGGAGACACCCAATGGAACTCCTAGATGACGTGTGTCATATGGAATCTTGCTTCGGTCCGTTTGTAGACATTGTAAGTTTTATTGCAAGAGAGGTGCACAAATTGCGCCTAATGCACCATAGTCTAAGAAATCATTTTGGATGCACTATTTGGTACTCTTGGGTGAAGAGGCTCAAGTGGAAGATTGGTTCGGTCAGTTTGGAGATAGTGCTAATCCTTATGCAAGGTAGGTGCATGGATTGCATGGAACATACCATATGCTTGGAAATCAATTTGGATGCACCCGATGGAACTCCTTGACGACGTGTGTCATATGGAATCTCGCTTCGGTCCATTTGAAGACATTGTTAGTTTCGGTGCAAGATAGGTGCACAGTTTGCACCTAATGCACCATAGCCTAAGAAACCATTTTGGACGCACTTGTTGGCACTCCTAGGTGAAGGGGCTCAAGTGGATGCTCGGTTCGGTCTATTTGGAGATAGTGCTAATCTTGATGCAAGATAGGTGCGTGGTTTGCACGGAACATAACAAATGCTTGGAAATCAATCTGGACGCACATGATGGAACTCCTAGATGACGTGTGTCATACAAAATCTTGCTTTGGTCTGCTTAGAGACAATCTTAGTTTCGGTGGAAGATAGGTGCAAAGTTTGCACATAATGCAGCATAGGCTAAGAAACCATTTTGGACGCACCCGATGGTACTCCTAGGTAAAAGGCTCAATTGAAAGCTCGGTTCGGTCTATTTGGAGATAGTGCTAATCTTGATGCAAGATAGATGCACGGTCTGCATGGAACGTACCATATGCTTAGAAATTAATTTGGACACACCAGATAGAACTCCTTGATGACGTGTGTCATATGGAATCTCGCTTTGGTGTGCTTAGAGATAGTATTAGTTTCGGTGCAAGATATGTGCACGGTTTGCGCCTAATGCACCAAAGACTAGGAAACCATTTTGGAAGCACCTGTTGGTACTCCTAGGTGAAGAGGCTCAAGTGGCGGCTTGGTTCGGTCTGTTTAGAGATAGTGCTAGTCTTGATGCAAGATAGGTGCACGATTTGCATGGAACATACCATATGCTTGGAAATCAATTTGGATGCACCTGATGGAACTCCTTGATGACGTGTGTCATTTGGAATCTCGCTTCGGTCCATTTGGAGACATTGTTAGTTTCGGTGCAAGGTAGGTGCACAGATTGCACCTAATGCACCATATTCTAGGAAACCATTTTGGACGCACTTGTTGGTACTCCTAGGTGAAGAGGCTCAAGTGGATGCTCGGTTCGATCTGTTTGGAGATAGTGCTAATCTTGATGCAAGATAGATGCATGGTTTGCATGGACATACGATATGCTTAGAAATCAATTAGGACGCACCTGATATAACTCCTTAATGATTTGTGTCATATGGAATCTTGCTTCGTATCATTTAGAGACAGTGTTAGTTTCGGTAGAAGATATGTGCACGATTTACGCCTAATGCATCATAGGCTATGAAACCATTTTAGACGCACCCGATGGTACTCGTAGTTGAAGAGGCTCAAGTGGAGGCTCGATTTGGTCTATTCGAATATAGTACTAATCTTGATGCAAGATAGTTGCACAGTTTGCATGCAACGTACCATATGTTAAGAAATAATTTGGACGCACCCAATGGAGCTCCTAGATGACGTGTGTCAAATGGAATCTCGCATTGGTCTGTTTGGAGACAATGTTAGTTTCGGTGCAAGATAGGTGCATAGTTTGTGCATAATGCACCATAGTCTAAGAAACCATTTTTGACACACCTGTTTGTACTCCTAGATGAAGAGGCTCAAGTGGAAGCTTGGTTCGGTCTGTTTGGAGATAGTGCTAATCTTGATGCAAGATAGGTGCACGGTTTGCATAGAACATACCATAGGCTTGGAAATCAATTTGGACGCACCCAATAGAACTCCTAGATGACGTGTGTCATATGGAATCTTGCTTCGGTTCGTTTGTAGACATTGTAAGTTTTAGTGCGAGATAGGTGCACAGTTTGCGCCTAATGCACCATAGTCTAAGAAACCATTTTGGTTGCACTATTTGGTACTCTTGGGTGAAGAGGCTCAAGTCGAAGCTTAGTTCGGTCAGTTTGGAGATAGTGCTAATCCTTATGCAAGGTAGGTGCATGGTTTGCATGGAACATACCATATGCTTGGAAATCAATTTGGATGCACCCGATGGAACTCCGTGACAACGTGTGTCATATGGAATCTCGCTTCGGTCCATTTGGAGACATTGTTAGTTTCGGTGCAAGATAGGTGCACAGTTTGCACCTAATGCACCATAGTTTAAGAAACCATTTTGGACGCACTTGTTGGTACTCCTAGGTGAAGGGGCTCAAGTGGATGCTCGGTTCGGTCTGTTTAGAGATAGTGCTAATCTTGATGCAAGATAGGTGCACGGTTTGCAAGGAATATACCATATGCTTGGAAATCAATTTGGACGCACATGATGGAACTCCTAGATGATGTGTGTCATATGGACTCTCACTTTGGTCTGTTTAGAAATATTGTTAGTTTCGGTGCAAGATATGTGCATGGTTTGCGCCTAATGCACCATAGTCTAAGAAACCATTTTGGAAGCACCTGTTGGTTCTTCGGTGAAGAGGCTCAAGTGGAAGCTCGGTTTGATATGTTTGGAGATAGTGCTAATCTTGATGCAAGATAGGTGTATGATTTGCAAGGAACATACCATATGCTTAGAAATCAATTTGGAGACACCCAATGGAACTCCTAGATGACGTGTGTCATATGGAATCTTGCTTCGGTCCATTTGTAGACATTGTAAGTTTTGGTGCAAGATAGGTGCACAGTTTGCGCCTAATGCACCATAGTTTAAGAAATCATTTTGGATGCACTATTTGGTACTCTTGGGTGAAGAGGTTCAAGTGGAAGCTTGGTTCGGTCAGTTTGGAGATAGTGATAATCCTTATGCAAGGTAGGTGCATGGTTTGCATGGAACATACCATATGCTTGGAAATCAATTTGGATGCACCCGATGGAACTCCTTGACGACGTGTGTCATATGGAATCTCGCTTCGGTCCATTTGAAGACATTGTTAGTTTCGGTGCAAGATAGGTGCACAGTTTGCACCTAATGAACCATAACCTAAGAAACCATTTTGGACGCACTTGTTGTCACTCCTAGGTGAAGGGGCTCAAGTGGATGCTCAGTTCGGTCTATTTGGAGATAGTGCTAATCTTGATGCAAGATAGGTGCGCGGTTTGCATGGAACATAACAAATGCTTGGAAATCAATCTGGACGCACATGATGGAACTCCTAGATGACGTGTGTCATACAAAATCTTGCTTTGGTCTGCTTAGAGACAATGTTAGTTTTAGTGCAAGATAGGTGCAAATTTTGCACATAATGCAGCATAGGCTAAGCAACCATTTTGGACGCACCCGATGGTACTCTTAGGTAAAAGGCTCAATTGAAAGCTCGGTTCGGTCTATTTGGAGATAGTGCTAATCTTGATGCAAGATAGATGCACGGCCTGCATGGAACGTACCATATGCTTAGAAATTAATTTGGACACACCTGATATAACTCCTTGATGACGTGTGTCATATGGAATCTCGCTTTGGTGTGCTTAGAGATAGTATTAGTTTCGGTGCAAGATACGTGCACGGTTTGCGCCTAATGCACCAAAGTCTAAGAAACCATTTTGGAATCACCTGTTGGTACTCCTAGGTGAAGAGGCCCCAGTGGAGGCTTGGTTCGGTCTGTTTAGATATAGTGCTAGTCTTGATGCAAGATAGGTGCACGATTTGCATGGAACATACCATATGCTTGGAAATCAATTTGGATGCACCCGATGGAACTCCTTGATGACGTGTGTCATTTGGAATCTCGCTTCGGTCCATTTGGAGACATTGTTAGTTTCGGTGCAAGGTAGGTGCATAGTTTGCACCCAATGCACCATATTCTAGGAAACCATTTTGAACGCACTTGTTGGTACTCCTAGGTGAAGAGGCTCAAGTGGATGCTCGGTTCGATCTGTTTGGAGATAGTGCTAATCTTGATGCAAGATAGATGCATGGTTTGCATGGACATACGATATTCTTAGAAATCAATTAGGACGCACCTGATATAACTCCTTAATGATTTGTGTCATATGGAATCTTGCTTCGGATCATTTAGAGACTGTTAGTTTTGGTAGAAGATATGTGCACGATTTACTCCTAATGCATCATAGGCTAAGAAACCATTTTAGACGCACCCGATGGTACTCGTAGTTGAAGAGGCTCAAGTGGAGGCTCGATTTGGTCTGTTCGAATATAGTACTAATATTGATGCAAGATAGTTGCACAGTTTGCATGCAACGTACCATATGTTAAGAAATCAATTTGGACGCATCCAATGGAACTCCTAGATGACGTGTGTCAAAAGGTATCTCGCTTTGGTCTGTTTGGAGACAATGTTAGTTTCGGTGCAAGATAGGTGCATAGTTTGTGCATAATGCACCATAGTCTAAGAAACCATTTTTGACACACCTGTTGATATGGTCACGCCTAGGGATAGCGTGAGACAAGTCGTTGTGGCCCGATCTTCTCGTAGGATTCGCGAACTTGATAACTTGTCGCTGCGTGACCTGGTGAAGAGGCAGTGCACCGCGAGGCTGTCCACGCGACGAACTACCGAGACAATCACCCTTCCACGTACCGACAAACAGCCCACGCAATCACGCCGTATAGACGTGAAGGCACAAACTGGATGAACCGCAGTTCGGCGTTCTACAACTCCCTCAGGAATCGAAAGAACAAGTTTTGCAAGCCTCTCAAGACTCACGCATAAACGAAACTCCACGAGTTTGTGTATTCTGAATTTTAACCAAGCAAGATGTGTCCTTTCATTGTCTAGTACAAGAGATATATATAGATAGGGGCGTTCAGCTTTGAATACATGACAGCATGCACATCCACTAGTGGATTTCGTGGCTAGTTCGCGCGTCTTCTCAGCTTCTGGCAGTAGTTACTAAAATGAGCATAACTCTTTATTGGGAAGTCTAAATAATGAACCGTTTGATGGGCTGCAACATAGACTTAAAGATGCTTTCATCCATCTGTAGAATGCCACGTAACTCCTTGTATTCTGTCCGTGGTGATGCTTGGAATTTGTACCATGGGTCAGCCATCTAGCTTCTGGTTGCCTTCTCATGCAGAAGTAATGAACCACCATTTTATTTATGCACACGATAGGCTTCTTGGTTCAGATGTCCAAAGGCTTGAATCCATCTTCATCCCATGCTGGTTCATACCCTCCATCATTCCTAAGGACATTGAAACAAGAACTCAAAAGTATAGGATCATTCAACATAAACTGATTATTAAACATAAGGTTAGCGTTCACCTGAGAATGAATTTCCTTCTCCAATTGTTTAGCTCTACTTCTTGTAATTGGACCACTTATATCAAGTGGAGTTTCATTTGAAGATGAATGAATGCTAGGGATGTCCTCATCAGCCTCCCCCTCTTGAGAAGGAGTCGTCCTCGACTCAGGCTCACCAACAAATGGAAGCAAGTCTTTGACATTGAATGTTGGACTAACATTGGAATATTCAGGTGGCAGCTCAATTTTGTATGCATTATCATTTATCTTTTTTAGAACCTTGAATGGACCATCACCTCTAGGTGATAACTTACTCTTACGTTGTTGGGGAAATCGATCCTTGCGTAGATGCAACCACACGAGGTCACCGGGCTGAAATGTAACCTTCTTCTTACCTTTGTTCGCTTGCTTTGCATATTGTGCTGATTTCTTCTCAATATTTCTTCTTGTCTCATCATGTAGCTTCTTGATAAAGTTGGATCTCTTCGCTGCATCCAAGTTAACTTGTTCCTGTAATGGTAAAGGCAAAAGATCCATGGGAGTATGTGGCTTAAAACCATAAACAATTTCAAATGGAAAAAAATTTGTTGTGGAATGTAGTGCCCTATTATAAGCAAATTCGACATGTGGAAGACATTCTTCCCACTGCTTCAAATTCTTTTTTAGCACGGCACGCAGCATGGTGGACAGGGTACGGTTGACAACTTCAGTTTGCCCATCCGTTTGTGGGTGACAAGTGGTGGAAAATAACAACTTCGTGCCAAGTTTAGCCCATAATGTCTTCCAAAAATAGCTCAGGAATTTTGTATCTCGGTCTGAAACAATAGTCTTTGGCACTCCATGTAAACGAACAATCTCCCTGAAAAACAAATCAGCAACGTGTGAAGCATCATCGCTCTTGTGACATGGAATAAAATGTGCCATTTTTGAGAAGCGATCAACAATAACGAAGATAGAGTCCCTCCCCCTCTGAGACCTTGGTAATCCCAAAATAAAATCCATGGATATATCTTCCCAAGGTACAGTTGGGATTGGTAATGGAGTATAGAGACCATGGGGATTAAGGCGGGACTTAGCTTTCAAGCAGATTATGCAGCGCTCGACATGTCGTTGAACATCACGTCGCATATGTGGCCAAAAGAAATGATCAGAGAGCATGTCCAATGTCTTTTTGATGCCAAAATGACCAGCTAAGCCACCAGCATGTGCTTCCTGTAAAAGAACTTGACGAATCGAGCAGGCTGGAATGCATAGTTTGTTAGTTCGAAATAAAAAATCATCATGTACATAATACTTGTCCCAGCCTTTTCCAGCAATGCAATGAGAGAAAGGTTCTTTAAAATCAGAATCAGTTGCATAGAGTGTTTTAATGGATTCCAAACCAAGCACTTTTGTATCTAATTGTGTAACCAAACCACACCTTCTTGACAAAGCATCTGCAACAATGTTATCTTTACCACGCTTATGTTTAACAACATACGGAAATGTTTCTATGAACTCGATCCATTTAGCATGTCTACGATTCAGTTTGCCTTGACTTTTTAAATATTTCAAAGCTTCATGATCAGAATGGATGACAAATTCTTTAGGTAACAAATAATGTTGCCAAACTTCCAAAACTCGAACTAAGGCATAAAGCTCTTTATCATAGACAGAATAATTCAGATGTGGACCATTTAACTTTTCAGAAAAGTAGGCAATAGGTTTACCTTCTTGAAGTAGCACACCTCCAATGCCAATACCACTTGCATCACATTCAATCTCAAAAGTCTTACCGAAGTTAGGTAGCTGCAGCAGTGGTGCTTCACAAAGCTTTCTTTTTAACTCTACAAAGGCTTGCTCTTGGTCATCTCCCCATTTGAATGGAACATCCTTCTTTGTCAAGTTGTTAAGTGGTGCAGCGATCGTGCTGAAATCTTTAACAAATCGTCGATAGAAACCTGCAAGACCATGGAAACTTCGAATTTGGCTCATATTTGTAGGAGTAGGCCAATCCTTTATTGCCTTAACCTTCTCTTCATCAACCTGGATGCCATCTGCAGTCACAACAAAACCAAGAAAAACAACACGATCTGTGCAAAATGTGCACTTAGCAATGTTGGCATACAATTTCTCTTCCCTCAAAACAGCAAGTACTTGATGGATATGATCAAGATGTTCATCAAATGATTTGCTATAGATCAGAATATCATCAAAATAAACAACTACAAACTTGCCAATGAAAGCTTGTAAAACATGATTCATTAAGCGCATAAAAGTTGAAGGAGCATTTGTCAAGCCAAAGGGCATCACAAGCCATTCATACAAGCCAAATTTGGTTGTAAATGTTGTCTTCCAATCATCACCAATTTTCATGCGAATTTGGTGATAGCCACTGCGTAAATCAATCTTGGTGAAAATAGTTGAGCCGCTCAATTCATCTAACATGTCATCAAGCCTAGGAATGGGATGGCGATATCGTACAGTTATAGCATTAATGGCACGACAATCGACACACATGCGCCAAGATCCATCTTTCTTAGGGACCAAAAGTACTGGAACAGCACAAGGTGATAGAGATTCACGAACATACCCTTTGTCCAAAAGCTCTTTTACCTGTCGCTGAATTTCTTTGGTTTCTTCAGGATTAGCACGGTAGGCTGGACGATTGGGAAGAGAAGCTCCAGGTACCAAATCGATTTGATGCTCAATACCACGGAGTGGAGGAAGGCCAGCTGGTACCTCATCAGGAAAAACATCTTCAAAGTCCTGTAAGAGATCAAGAACAGCACTAGGCAGCGATGAAGGTAAATCGTTAGTTGAAAGTAGGACCTCCTTGTGCAAGAGCACAAAGAATGGGGCTGTGGTGTTCCTCACTTCTCTCAAATCACTCCTGCTCACAAATAAGCACTCATTTTGGTGGTGGTGTTTTGTAGTGGAAAGAGGCTTTATGTGGCTAGATTGGTTAGAAGTCTCTCCCTTACTAGTGTTGGCAGCCTCACTCAATTTTCTTTTGTCAGATTCTTCTTTTTTCATGCGAGCCACATCTGAAGCATAGATCTCTTCTGGAGATAATGGAACAAGAACCACCTTCTTGTCGTTGTGGATGAAAGTATACTTGTTAGACCGCCCAAAGTGCACCGAATCCACATCAAACTGCCATGGACGACCCAACAGCAAATGGCATGCTTGCATGGGTACAATATCACAATCAACCTCACCATGATAGTCACCAATGGAGAAAGACAAACGAACCATGGATGAGACCTTCACTGTCCCTGAATTATTCAGCCACTGCATATGGTAAGGGTGTGGATGGCGGCGTGTTGGTAGGCCAAGCTTCTCAACAAGCAAGGCACTAACAATATTATTGCAGCTCCCACCATCTATGATGAAACGACACACTTGACCTTTCACTTTGCATCGGGACTGAAACAAATTATGACGTTGTCCTTGTTCAGCAGCAACAAACTGAGTGGAAAGAACTCTTCTAACCACCAAATAAGGAGATGATCTATTCATTTTAGAAGGCTCCAAATCAGGAAAATCAGCAAGCAACTCATCAAAATCAGCACTAGTAATCTCATTAGAATATGGAGAAATAACATCTTCTATCATGTCACTGGGAGCAAAAGTTAGAATAGGTTGAATAGCTAAACAATTCAGACCTAGCTCAAAAGTACCATCCTCAGCTGAATACTCACAAGTGTCAAGAGTATGATCTGCAAAGACATTGTGAAACTCGTCCTCCTCTTCACTTTGTGAATCATATGAACCATCAGCAAGGGCAATAATCGTACGACGATTGGGACATTCAGCTTGCTTATGCCCATGACCACCACACTTAAAACACTCAATCTTGCTTGTATGCCTTGGGGCTGCAGTAGCAGAGGAGCTGGACTGAGTAGAGCTTACAGCTTTGCCTTTGGAATCAAAATGTTTGGAAGAAGTTGCACGAGATGTAGGTGTGTGCACCCCTGACCCGTGCTGCTGTGACTGGCGCCATGAAGTAGCACTATTATGAGCTGAAAATGAAGCACGATCTTTATAAGATCCAGCAAGTTGTCGTTCTGCCCTTTTTGCAAAATGTACCAACTCAGTGAGACATGTGTAGTTTGTCATATCCACTTTATCAGCAATGGGCTTATTGAGGCCAACCAGAAATCGAGCCATTGTGGATTCCTCATCTTCAGTTATCCCTGTACGAAGTAAACACATTTCCAATTCTTGAAAATATTCATCAACAGTACGAGTACCTTGCACAAGACGTTTTAGCTTCAAATGTAGATCACGAGAGTAATATGCAGGAACAAAACGACGTCGCATTTCCCTCTTCATGTCTTCCCAAGTAATACGATCATGTCCAGCGCGTCAGAGTTCAGTACACACTTGATTCCACCAAGTGATTGCATAGCCTGAAAACTCAATTGCAGCAAGCTTTGCTTTCTTGACAGGAGGATAAGGATACAAATCAAAGATCTGTTCAACCTTAGTCTCCCACTCAAAATAATCATCAGCACTTTCTTTTCCATTAAATTTTGGAATAGACACTTTCACTTTGCTTAAACCATCATCATCAAGGCGACGGTGGCGGTCACGATAACCACGATGGGCACCATGGCGATGATCATCCATGTCAGACAACATATCATCATCACCATCATAATCTCGTCCACCTTGAACAGGAATGCGCCGAGCACGACCAAAATTAAGAAGACCATGACCACGCCCGCCACGTCTACGACCAGCGGGACGACGCGGTGGCTCATCCTCCTCGTCAATATCATCATCCTCATTTGGTGGCGGTTCTCGACGTGGTATGTTCAATTGGAGAGTTTGGAGCTGCTGCACCAAATCATTCATTTGTGTACGCAACTCCTGAAATTCCTCCACCGAAACAGCGGCACCATCTCCACGTCCTGCCATGTTAGTAGAGAAAAAAAAAAGGACAATATATATGTGGAATCACTCCCTCACCACTTACAAAACAAGTTCTTTCTCTCCCTGAAAAGAGCAAGAACCGGGGCTGCGATCTGTAGGGAAGAGTGATTGTAACAGCGACGACGGTGCAACAACTCACGGTGCTTTAAGTGGAGCTTGGTGGGGTAATATGTTAGTGGAATGCACTGAAATGTAGTGATGCAAAACCAAATAATAATCCAAGAACAGAAGTCTAAGTTGCTGAATATAAAGGAAAGGATGCACAAAGAAAGGAATGAGTGGATAGATGATCACCAATTTGCACCAACCGAAAACTTGTTGCTGCCCAAACCCCTTTTTGGTGTGCTGCACACAGTTCTCTTTTTGTTTTTCTTTTTTTTTCTTTCTTGCTTTTCTTTTTTTTCTCTTTTTTTTTGGAACAAAAACTCGTTTTCAGTCCATCTTTTGACCCATAGACATCTTTTCTTTTAACCTCTGTGTCAAACGCAGCACAACTTTCAACTAAAGGGGATCACTAAGATGGATGGTGCAGCACAAAAACAAGAAACTGCGGTGGGGAATATGTGGCGGTTAGAAAACAAGGGTGGGATGGGTGGGTATTTTTTGTTTGTTTATATATACGCAGCAAGCAATGATGATCAGATCAAGGGTGGGATGGATGGGTACATGCAGCAAGCAATTTGATGATTAGAACAAAGATAATAACTAGAACAATGTGGAAAAGAAAAATTCAGCAACTAGACAAATATTAAAGGATTAAAACTCGATAAAGCAAACTACAAAATCAGTAGCACATATGAATTTGGGCTGTAGGTTTTCTTTTTGGCTCTCAGTGGACAGTAGGTATTTAAACTCTATCCTACCAAAATCAAGAACAATCCTACCGAGGAAACGAAGGCTTTGGTACCAGATGATATGCTCACGCCTAGGGATAGCGTGAGACAAGTCGTTGTGGCCCGATCTTCTCGTAGGATTCGCGAACTTGATAACTTGTCGCTGCGTGACCTGGTGAAGAGGCAGTGCACCGCGAGGCTGTCCACGCGACGAACTACCGAGACAATCACCCTTCCACGTACCGACGAACAGCCCACGCAATCACGCCGTATAGACGTGAAGGCACAAACTGGATGAACCGCAGTTCGGCGTTCTACAACTCCCTCAGGAATCGAAAGAATAAGTTTTGCAAGCCTCTCAAGACTCACGCATAAACAAAACTCCACGAGTTTGTGTATTCTGAATTTTAACCAAGCAAGATGTGTCCTTTCATTGTCTAGTACAAGAGATATATATAGATAGGGGCGTTCAGCTTTGAATACATGACAGCATGCACATCCACTAGTGGATTTCGTGGCTGGTTCACGCGTCTTCTCAGCTTCTGGCAGCAGTTACTAAAATGAGCATAACTCTTTATTGGGAAGTCTAAATAATGAACCGTTTGATGGGCTGCAACATAGACTTAAAGATGCTTTCATCCATCTGTAGAATGCCACGTAACTCCTTGTATTCTGTCCGTGGTGATGCTTGGAATTTGTACCATGGGTCAGCCATCTAGCTTCTGGTTGCCTTCTCATGCAGAAGTAATGAACCACCATTTTATTTATGCACACGATAGGCTTCTTGGTTCAGATGTCCAAAGGCTTGAATCCATCTTCATCCCATGCTGGTTCATACCCTCCATCATTCCTAAGGACATTGAAACAAGAACTCAAAAGTATAGGATCATTCAACATAAACTGATTATTAAACATAAGGTTAGCGTTCACCTGAGAATGAATTTCCTTCTCCAATTGTTTAGCTCTACTTCTTGTAATTGGACCACTTATATCAAGTGGAGTTTCATTTGAAGATGAATGAATGCTAGGGATGTCCTCATCACCTGTTTGTACTCCTAGATGAAGAGGCTCAAGTGGAAGCTCGGTTCGGTCTGTTTGGAGATAGTGCTAATCTTGATGCAAGATAGGTGCACGGTTTGCATAGAACATACCATATGCTTGGAAATCAATTTGGACGCACCCAATAGAACTCCTAGATGACGTGTGTCATATGGAATCTTGCTTCGGTTCGTTTGTAGACATTGTAAGTTTTAGTCCGAGATAGGTGCACAGTTTACGCCTAATGCACCATAGTCTAAGAAACAATTTTGGTTGCACTGTTTGGTACTCTTGGTTGAAGAGGCTCAAGTGGAAGCTTGGTTCGGTCAGTTTGGAGAGATTGTTAGTTTCGGTGCAAGATATGTGCATGGTTTGCGCCTAATGCACCATAGTCTAAGAAACCATTTTGGAATCACCTGTTGATGCAAGATAGGTGTATGATTTGCAAGGAACATACCATATGCTTAGAAATCAATTTGGAGACACCCCATGGAACTCCTAGATGACGTGTGTCATATGGAATCTTGCTTCGGTCCATTTGTAGACATTGTAAGTTTTAGTGCAAGATAGGTGCACAGTTTGCGCCTAATGCACCATAGTCTAAGAAATCATTTTGGATGCACTATTTGGTACTCTTGGGTGAAGAGGCTCAAGTGGAAGCTTGGTTCGGTCAGTTTGGAGATAGTGCTAATCCTTATGCAAGGTAGGTGCATGGTTTGCATGGAACATACCATATGCTTGGAAATCAATTTGGATGCACCCGATGGAACTCCTTGACGACGTGTGTTATATGGAATCTCGCTTCGGTCCATTTGAAGACATTGTTAGTTTCGGTGCAAGATAGGTGCACAGTTTGCACCTAATGCACCATAGCCTAAGAAACCATTTTGGACGCACTTGTTGGCACTCCTAGGTGAAGGGGCTCAAGTGGATGCTTGGTTCGGTCTATTTGGAGATAGTGCTAATCTTGATGCAAGATAGGTGCGCGGTTTGCATGGAATATAACAAATGCTTGGAAATCAATCTGGACGCACATGATGGAACTCGTAGATGACGTGTGTCGTACAAAATCTTGCTTTGGTCTGCTTTGAGACAATGTTAGTTTCGGTGCAAGATAAGTGCAAAGTTTGCACATAATGCAGCATAGGCTAAGAAACCATTTTGGACGCACCCGATGGTACTCATAGGTAAAAGGCTCAATTGAAAGCTCGGTTCGGTCTATTTGGAGATAGTGCTAATCTTGATGCAAGATAGATGCACGGTCTGCATGAAACATACCATATGCTTAGAAATTAATTGGGACACACCCGATAGAACTCCTTGATGACGTGTGTCATATGGAATCTCGCTTTGGTGTGCTTCGAGATAGTATTTGTTTCGGTGCAAGATATGTGCACGATTTGCGCCTAATGCACCAAAGTCTAAGAAACCATTTTGGAAGCACCTGTTGGTACTCCTAGGTGAAGAGGCTCAAGTAGAGGCTCGGTTCGGTCTGTTTAGAGATAGTGCTAGTCTTGATGCAAGATAGGTGCACGATTTGCATGGAACATACCATATGCTTGGAAATCAATTTGGATGCACCCGATGGAACTCCTTGATGACGTGTGTCATTTGGAATCTCGCTTTGGTCCATTTGGAGACATTGTTAGTTTCAGTGCAAGGTAGGTGCACAGTTTGCACCTAATGCACCATATTCTAAGAAACCATTTTGGATGCACTTGTTGGTACTCCTAGGTGAACGGGCTCAAGTGGATGCTCGGTTCGATCTATTTGGAGATAGTGCTATGCATGGTTTGCATGGACATAGGATATGCTTAGAAATCAATTAGGACGCACCTAATATAACTCAATGATTTGTGTCATATGGAATCTTGCTTCGGTTTATTTAGAGACAGTGTTAGTTTTGGTAGAAGATATGTGCACGGTTTACGCCTAATGCACCATAGGCTAAGAAACCATTTTAGACGCACCTGATGGTACTCGTAGTTGAAGTGGCTCAAGTGGAGGCTCGATTTGGTCTGTTCGGATATAGTGCTAATCTTGATGCAAGATAGTTGCACAGTTTGCATGCAACGTACCATATGTTAAGAAATCAATTTGGATGCACCCGATGGAACTCCTTGATGACGTGTGTCATATGGAATCTCACTTTGTTCTGTTTAGAAATAGTGTTAGTTTTGGTGCAAGATATGTGCATGGTTTGCGCCTAATGCACCATAGTCTAAGAAACCATTTTGGAAGCACCTGTTGGTACTTCGGTGAAGAGGCTCAAGTGGAAGATTGGTTTGATATGTTTGGAGATAGTGCTAATCTTGATGCAAGATAGGTGCATGATTTTCAAGGAACATAGCATATGCTTAGAAATCAATTTGGACGCACCCAATGGAACTTCTAGATGACATGTGTCATATGGAATCTTGCTTCGGTCCGTTTGCACACATTGTAAGTTTTAGTGCAAGATAGTGCACAGTTTGCGCCTAATGAACCATAGTCTAAGAAACCATTTTGGTTGTACTATTTTGTACTCTTGGGTGATGAGGCTCAAGTGGAAGCTTGGTTCGGTCACTTTGGAGATAGTGCTAATCCTTATGCAAGGTAGGTGCATGGTTTGCATGGAACATACCATATGCTAGGAAATCAATTTGGATGCACCTGATCGAACTCCGTGACAACGTGTGTCATATGGAATCTCACTTCGGTCCATTTGGAGACATTGTTAGTTTCGGTGCAACATAGGTGCACAGTTTGCACCTAATGCACCATAGTCTAAGAAACCATTTTGGACGCACTTGTTGGTACTCCTAGGTGAAGGGGCTCAAGTGGATGCTCGGTTCGGTCTATTTGGAGATAGTGCTAATCTTGATGCAAGATAGGTGCACGGTTTGCATAGAATATACCAAATGCTTGGAAATCAATCTGGACGCACATGATGGAACTTCTAGATGACGTGTGTCATACAAAATCTTGCTTTGCTCTATTTGGAGACAGTGTTAGTTTCGGTGCAAGATAGGTGCAAGGTTTGAAAATAATGCAGCATAGGCTAAGAAACCATTTTGGACGAACCCGATGGTACTCCTAGGTAAAAGGCTCAAGTGAAAGCTCGATTTTGTCTATTTGGAGATAGTGCTAATCTTGATGCAAGATAGATGCACGGTCTGCATGGAACGTACCAAATGCTTAAAAATTAATTTGGACACACCCGATAGAATCCTTGATGACGTGTGTCATATGGAATCTCGCTTTGGTGTGCTTAGAGATAGTATTAGTTTCGGTGCAAGATATGTGCACTGTTTGCGCCTAATGCACCAAAGTCTAAGAAACCATTTTGGAAGCACCTGTTGGTACTCCTAGGTGAAGAGGCTCAAGTGGAGGCTCGGTTCGGTCTGTTTAGAGATAGTGCTAGTTTTGATGCAAGATAGGTGCACGATTTGCATGGAACATACCATATGCTTGGAAATCAATTTGGATACACCCGATGGAACTCCTTGATGACGTGTGTCATTTGAAATCTCGCTTCGGTCCATTTGGAGACATTGTTAGTTTCGTGCAATGTAGGTGCACAGTTTGCACCTAATGCACCATATTCTAGGAAACCATTTTGGACGCACTTGTTGGTACTCCTAGGTGAAGAGGCTCAAGTGGATGCTCGGTTCGATCTGTTTGGAGATAGTGCTAATCTTGATGCAAGATAGATGCATGGTTTGCATGGACATACGATATGCTTAGAAATCAATTAGGACGCACCTGATATAACTCCTTAATGATTTGTGTCATATGGAATCTTGCTTCGGATCATTTAGAGACAGTGTTAGTTTTGGTAGAAGATATGTGCACGATTTACGCCTAATGCACCATAGGCTAAGAAACCATTTTAGACGCACCCGATGGTACTCGTAGTTGAAGAGGCTCAAGTGGAGGCTCGATTTGGTCTGTTCGAATATAGTACTAATCTTGATGCAAGATAGTTGCACAGTTTGCTTGCAACGTACCATATGTTAAGAAATCAATTTGGACGCACCCAATGGAACAACTAGATGACGTGTGTCAAATGGAATCTCGCTTTGGTCTGTTTGGAGACAATGTTAGTTTCGGTGCAAGATAGGTGCATAGTTTGTGCATAATGCACCATAGTCTAAGAAACCATTTTTGACACACCTGTTTGTACTCCTAGAGGAAGAGGCTCAAGTGGAAGCTCGGTTCGGTCTGTTTGGAGATAGTGCTAATCTTGATGCAAGATAGGAGCATGGTTTGCATGGAACATACCATATGCATGGAAATCAATTTGGACGCACCCAATGGAACTCCTAGATGACGTGTGTCATATGGAATCTTGCTTCGGTTCGTTTGTTGACATTGTAAGTTTTTGTGCGAGATAGGTGCACAGTTTGCGCCTAATGCACCATAGTCTAAGAAACCATTTTGGTTGCACTATTTGGTACTCTTGGGTGAAGAGGCTCAAGTGGAAGCTTGGTTCCGTAAATTTGGAGATAGTGCTAATCCTTATGCAAGGTAGGTGCATGGTTTGCATGGAACATACCATATGCTTGGAAATCAATTTGGATGCACCTGATGGAACTCTGTGACAACGTGTGTCATATGAAATCTCGCTTCAGTCCATTTGGAGACATTGTTAGTTTCGGTGCAAGATAGGTGCACAGTTTGCACCTAATGCACCATAGTGTAAGAAACCATTTTGGACGCACTTGTTGGTACTCCTAGGTGAAGCGGCTCAAGTGGATGCTCGGTTCGGTCTGTTTGGAGATAGTGCTAATCTTGATGCAAGATAGGTGCACGGTTTGCTTGGAACATACCATATGCTTGGAAATCAATTTGGACGCACATGACGGAACTCCTAGATGATGTGTGTCATATGGAATCCCACTTTGGTCTGTTTAGAAATATTGTTGGTTTCGGTGCAAGATATGTGCATGGTTTGTGCCTAATGCACCATAGTCTAAGAAACCATTTTGGAAGCACCTGTTGGTACTTCGGTGAAGAGGCTCAAGTGGAAGCTCGGTTTGATATGTTTGGAGATAGTGCTAATCTTGATGCAAGATAGGTGCATGATTTGCAAGGAACATACCATATGCTTAGAAATCAATTTGGAGACACCCAATAGAACTCCTAGATGACGTGTGTCATATGGAATCTTGGTTCGGTCCGTTTGTAGACATTGTAAGTTTTAGTGCAAGATAGGTGCACAGTTTGCGCCTAATGCACCATAGTCTAAGAAATCATTTTGGATGCACTATTTGGTACTCTTGAGCGAAGAGGCTCAAGTGGAAGCTTGGTTCGGTCAGTTTGGAGATAGTGCTAATCCTTATGCAAGGTAGGTGCATGGTTTGCATGGAACATACCATATGCTTGGAAATCAATTTGGATGCACCCGATGGAACTCCTTGACGACGTGTGTCATATGGAATCTCGCTTCGGTCCATTTGAAGATATTGTTAGTTTCGGTGCAAGATAGGTGCACAGTTTGCACCTAATGCACCATAGCCTAAGAAACCATTTTGGACACACTTGTTGGCACTCCTAGGTGAAGGGGCTCAAGTGGATGCTCGGTTCGGTCTATTTGGAGATAGTGCTAATCTTGATGCAAGATAGGTGCGCGGTTTGTATGGAACATAACAAATGCTTGGAAATCAATCTCGACGCACATGATGGAACTCCTAGATGACGTGTGTCATACAAAATCTTTCTTTGGTCTGCTTGGAGACAATGTTAGTTTTAGTGCAAGATAGGTGCAAAGTTTGCACATAATGCAGCATAGGCTAAGAAACCATTTTGGACGCACCCGATGGTACTCCTAGGTAAAAGGCTCAAGTTAAAGCTCGGTTCGGTCTATTTGGAGATAGTGCTAATCTTGATGCAAGATAGATGTACGGTCTGCATGGAACGTACCATATGCTTAGAAATTAATTTGGACACACCCGATAGAACTCCTTGATGACGTGTGTTATATGGAATCTCGCTTTGGTGTGTTTAGAGATAGTATTAGTTTCAGTGCAAGATATGTGCACGGTTTGCGCCTAATGCACCAAAGTCTAAGAAACAATTTTGGAAGCACCTGTTGGTACTCCTAGGTGAAGAGGCTCAAGTGGAGGCTCGGTTCGGTCTGTTTAGAGATAGTGCTAGTCTTGATGGACGATAGGTGCACGATTTGCTTGGAACATACCATATGCTCAGAAATCAATTTGGACACACCAGATGGAACTCCTAGCTGACATGTGTCATATGGAATCTCACTTCGGTCCGTTTAGAGACAGTGTTATTTTTGGTGCAAGATAGGTGCACAGTTTGCACCTACCATAGGATAAGAAACCATTTTGGACGCATCCGATGGTACTCCTAGGTCACGGGGCTCAAGTGAAAGCTCAATTTGGTCTGTTTAGAGATAGTGCTAATCTTGATGCAAGATAGATCCACGGTTTGCATGGAACATAAGATATGCTTAGGAACCAATTAGGACACACCTAATATAACTCCTTGATGACTTGTGTCATATGGAATCTTGCTTCGGTTCGTTTAGAGATAGTGTTAGTTTTGGTAGAAGATATATGCACGATTTACGCTTAATGCACCATAGGCTAAGAAACCATTTTAGACGCACCTGATGGTACTCATAGTTGAAGAGGCTCAAGTGGAGGCTCGATTTGGTCTGTTCGGATATAGTGCTAATCTTGATGCAAGATAGTTGCACAGTTTGAATGCAACGTACCATATGTTAAGAAATCAATTTGGACGCATCCAATGGAACTCCTAGATGGCGTGTGTCATATGGAATCTCGCTTCGGTATGTTTGGAGACAATGTTAGTTTCGGTGCAAGATAGGTGCATAGTTTGTGCCTAATGCAACATAGTCTAAGAAACCATTTTTGACACACCTGTTTGTACTCCTAGATGAAGAGGCTCAAGTGGAAGCTCGGTTCAGTCTGTTTGGATATAGTGCTAATCTTGATGCAAGATAGATGCACGGTTTGCATAGAACATACCATATGCTTGGAAATCAATTTGGATGCACCCGATGGAACTCCTTGATGACGTGTGTCATATGGAATCTCACTTAGGTTTGTTTAGAAACAGTGTTAGTTTCGGTGCAAGATATGTGCATGGTTTGCGCCTAATGCACCATAGTCTAAGAAACCATTTTGGAAGCACCTGTTGGTACTTCGGTGAAGAGGCTCAAGAGGAAGCTCAGTTTGATCTGTTTGGAGATAGTGCTAATCTTGATGCAAGATAGGTGCATGATTTTCAAGGAACATAGCATATGCTTAGAAATCAATTTGGACGCACCCAATGGAACTTCTAGATGACATGTGTCATATGGAATCTTGCTTCGGTCCGTTTGCACACATTGTAAGTTTTAGTGCAAGATAGTGCACAGTTTGCGCCTAATGAACCATAGTCTAAGAAACCATTTTGGTTGTACTATTTTGTACTCTTGGGTGATGAGGCTCAAGTGGAAGCTTGGTTCGGTCACTTTGGAGATAGTGCTAATCCTTATGCAAGGTAGGTGCATGGTTTGCATGGAACATACCATATGCTAGGAAATCAATTTGGATGCACCTGATCGAACTCCGTGACAACGTGTGTCATATGGAATCTCACTTCGGTCCATTTGGAGACATTGTTAGTTTCGGTGCAACATAGGTGCACAGTTTGCACCTAATGCACCATAGTCTAAGAAACCATTTTGGACGCACTTGTTGGTACTCCTAGGTGAAGGGGCTCAAGTGGATGCTCGGTTCGGTCTATTTGGAGATAGTGCTAATCTTGATGCAAGATAGGTGCACGGTTTGCATAGAATATACCAAATGCTTGGAAATCAATCTGGACGCACATGATGGAACTTCTAGATGACGTGTGTCATACAAAATCTTGCTTTGCTCTATTTGGAGACAGTGTTAGTTTCGGTGCAAGATAGGTGCAAGGTTTGAAAATAATGCAGCATAGGCTAAGAAACCATTTTGGACGAACCCGATGGTACTCCTAGGTAAAAGGCTCAAGTGAAAGCTCGATTTTGTCTATTTGGAGATAGTGCTAATCTTGATGCAAGATAGATGCACGGTCTGCATGGAACGTACCAAATGCTTAAAAATTAATTTGGACACACCCGATAGAATCCTTGATGACGTGTGTCATATGGAATCTCGCTTTGGTGTGCTTAGAGATAGTATTAGTTTCGGTGCAAGATATGTGCACTGTTTGCGCCTAATGCACCAAAGTCTAAGAAACCATTTTGGAAGCACCTGTTGGTACTCCTAGGTGAAGAGGCTCAAGTGGAGGCTCGGTTCGGTCTGTTTAGAGATAGTGCTAGTTTTGATGCAAGATAGGTGCACGATTTGCATGGAACATACCATATGCTTGGAAATCAATTTGGATACACCCGATGGAACTCCTTGATGACGTGTGTCATTTGAAATCTCGCTTCGGTCCATTTGGAGACATTGTTAGTTTCGTGCAATGTAAGTGCACAGTTTGCACCTAATGCACCATATTCTAGGAAACCATTTTGGACGCACTTGTTGGTACTCCTAGGTGAAGAGGCTCAAGTGGATGCTCGGTTCGATCTGTTTGGAGATAGTGCTAATCTTGATGCAAGATAGATGCATGGTTTGCATGGACATACGATATGCTTAGAAATCAATTAGGACGCACCTGATATAACTCCTTAATGATTTGTGTCATATGGAATCTTGCTTCGGATCATT
>NC_012875.2:20711025-20735301 GCF_000003195.3 Sorghum bicolor | reverse complement strand
GGATCCACTTTGGTCTGTTTAGAAATATTGTTGGTTTCGGTGCAAGATATGTGCATGGTTTGTGCCTAATGCACCATAGTCTAAGAAACCATTTTGGAAGCACCTGTTGGTACTTCGGTGAAGAGGCTCAAGTGGAAGCTCGGTTTGATATGTTTGGAGATAGTGCTAATCTTGATGCAAGATAGGTGCATGATTTGCAAGGAACATACCATATGCTTAGAAATCAATTTGGAGACACCCAATAGAACTCCTAGATGACGTGTGTCATATGGAATCTTGGTTCGGTCCGTTTGTAGACATTGTAAGTTTTAGTGCAAGATAGGTGCACAGTTTGCGCCTAATGCACCATAGTCTAAGAAATCATTTTGGATGCACTATTTGGTACTCTTGAGCGAAGAGGCTCAAGTGGAAGCTTGGTTCGGTCAGTTTGGAGATAGTGCTAATCCTTATGCAAGGTAGGTGCATGGTTTGCATGGAACATACCATATGCTTGGAAATCAATTTGGATGCACCCGATGGAACTCCTTGACGACGTGTGTCATATGGAATCTCGCTTCGGTCCATTTGAAGATATTGTTAGTTTCGGTGCAAGATAGGTGCACAGTTTGCACCTAATGCACCATAGCCTAAGAAACCATTTTGGACACACTTGTTGGCACTCCTAGGTGAAGGGGCTCAAGTGGATGCTCGGTTCGGTCTATTTGGAGATAGTGCTAATCTTGATGCAAGATAGGTGCGCGGTTTGTATGGAACATAACAAATGCTTGGAAATCAATCTCGACGCACATGATGGAACTCCTAGATGACGTGTGTCATACAAAATCTTTCTTTGGTCTGCTTGGAGACAATGTTAGTTTTAGTGCAAGATAGGTGCAAAGTTTGCACATAATGCAGCATAGGCTAAGAAACCATTTTGGACGCACCCGATGGTACTCCTAGGTAAAAGGCTCAAGTTAAAGCTCGGTTCGGTCTATTTGGAGATAGTGCTAATCTTGATGCAAGATAGATGTACGGTCTGCATGGAACGTACCATATGCTTAGAAATTAATTTGGACACACCCGATAGAACTCCTTGATGACGTGTGTTATATGGAATCTCGCTTTGGTGTGTTTAGAGATAGTATTAGTTTCAGTGCAAGATATGTGCACGGTTTGCGCCTAATGCACCAAAGTCTAAGAAACAATTTTGGAAGCACCTGTTGGTACTCCTAGGTGAAGAGGCTCAAGTGGAGGCTCGGTTCGGTCTGTTTAGAGATAGTGCTAGTCTTGATGGACGATAGGTGCACGATTTGCTTGGAACATACCATATGCTCAGAAATCAATTTGGACACACCAGATGGAACTCCTAGCTGACATGTGTCATATGGAATCTCACTTCGGTCCGTTTAGAGACAGTGTTATTTTTGGTGCAAGATAGGTGCACAGTTTGCACCTACCATAGGATAAGAAACCATTTTGGACGCATCCGATGGTACTCCTAGGTCACGGGGCTCAAGTGAAAGCTCAATTTGGTCTGTTTAGAGATAGTGCTAATCTTGATGCAAGATAGATCCACGGTTTGCATGGAACATAAGATATGCTTAGGAACCAATTAGGACACACCTAATATAACTCCTTGATGACTTGTGTCATATGGAATCTTGCTTCGGTTCGTTTAGAGATAGTGTTAGTTTTGGTAGAAGATATATGCACGATTTACGCTTAATGCACCATAGGCTAAGAAACCATTTTAGACGCACCTGATGGTACTCATAGTTGAAGAGGCTCAAGTGGAGGCTCGATTTGGTCTGTTCGGATATAGTGCTAATCTTGATGCAAGATAGTTGCACAGTTTGAATGCAACGTACCATATGTTAAGAAATCAATTTGGACGCATCCAATGGAACTCCTAGATGGCGTGTGTCATATGGAATCTCGCTTCGGTATGTTTGGAGACAATGTTAGTTTCGGTGCAAGATAGGTGCATAGTTTGTGCCTAATGCAACATAGTCTAAGAAACCATTTTTGACACACCTGTTTGTACTCCTAGATGAAGAGGCTCAAGTGGAAGCTCGGTTCAGTCTGTTTGGATATAGTGCTAATCTTGATGCAAGATAGATGCACGGTTTGCATAGAACATACCATATGCTTGGAAATCAATTTGGATGCACCCGATGGAACTCCTTGATGACGTGTGTCATATGGAATCTCACTTAGGTTTGTTTAGAAACAGTGTTAGTTTCGGTGCAAGATATGTGCATGGTTTGCGCCTAATGCACCATAGTCTAAGAAACCATTTTGGAAGCACCTGTTGGTACTTCGGTGAAGAGGCTCAAGAGGAAGCTCAGTTTGATCTGTTTGGAGATAGTGCTAATCTTGATGCAAGATAGGTGCATGATTTGCAAGGAACATACCATATGCTTAGAAATCAATTTGGACGCACCATATGGAACTCCTAGATGATGTGTGTCATATGGAATCTTGCTTCGGTCCGTTTGTAGACATTGTAAGTTTTAGTGCAAGATAGGTGCACACTTTACGCCTAATGTACCATAGTCTAAGAAACCATTTTGGACGCACTATTTGGTACTCCTGGGTGTAGAGGCTCAAGTGGAAGCTTGGTTCGGTAAGTTTGGAGATAGTGCTAATCCTTCTGCAAGGTAGGAGCATGGTTTGTATGGAACATACCATATGCTTGGAAATCAATTTGGATGCACCCGATGGAACTCCTTGATGACGTGTCTCATATGGAATCTCGCTTCGGTCCATTTGGAGACATTGTTAGTTTCGGTGCAAGATAGGTGCACAGTTTGCACCTAATGCACCATAGTCTAAGAAACCATTTTGGACACACTTGTTGGTACTCCTAGGTGACGGGGCTCAAGTGGATGCTCGGTTCGGTCTGTTTGGAGATATTGCTAATCTTGATGCAAGATAGGTGCACGGTTTGCATACCATAAGCTTGGAAATCAACTTGGATGCACCCGATGGAACTCCTTGATGACGTGTGTCATATGCTATCTCACTTTGGTCTATTTAGAAATATTGTTAGTTTCGGTGCAAGATATGTGCATGGTTTGCGCCTAATGCACCATAGTCTAAGAAACCATTTTGGAAGCACCTGTTGGTACTTCAGTGAAGAGGCTCAAGAGGAAGCTCGATTTGATATGTTTGGAGATAGTGCTAATCTTGATGCAAGATAGGTGCATGATTTACAAGGAACATACCATATGCTTAGAAATCAATTTGGACGCACCCAATGGAACTCCTAGATGACGTGTGTCATATGGAATCTTGCTTCGGTCCGTTTGTAGACATTGTAAGTTTTAGTGCAAGATATGTGCATAGTTTGCGCCTAATGCACCATAGTCTAAGAAAGGGCTAAAGTAGAGGCTCGGTTCGGTCTGTTTGTAGATAGTGCTAATGTTGATGCAAGATAGGTGCACGGTTTGCATAGAACAACCAAATTCTTGGAAAACAATCTCGACGCACATGATGGAACTCCTAGATGACGTGTGTCATACAAAATCTTGCTTCAGTCTGTTTGGAGACAGTGTTAGTTTCGGTTCAAGATAGGTGCAAGGTTTGCATATAATGCAGCATAGGCTAAGAAACCATTTTGGACGCACCCGATGGTACTCCTTGGTAAATGGCTCAAGTGAAAGCTCAGTTTGGTCTATTTGGAGATAGTGCTAATCTTGATGCAAGATAGATGCACGGTCTGCATGGAACGTACCATATGCTTAGAAATTAATTTGGACACACCTGATAGAACTCCTTGATGATGTGTGTCATATGGAATCTCGCTTTGGTGTGCTAAGAGAGAGTATTAGTTTCGGTGCAAGATATGTGCACGGTTTGTGCCTAATGCACCAATGTCTAAGAAATCATTTTAGAAGCACCTGCTGGTACTCCTAGGTGAAGAGGCTCAAGTGGAGGCTCGGTTCGGTCTGTTTAGAGATAGTGCTAATCTTGATGCAAGATAAGTGCACCATATGCTCAGAAATCAATATGGACACACCAGATGGAACTCGTAGATGACATGTGTCCTATGGAATCTCACTTCGGTCGGTTTAGAGACAGTGTTAGTTTCGGTGGAAGATAGGTGCACGGTTTGCACCTAATGCACCATAGGATAAGAAACCATTTTGGACGCACCCGATAGTACTCCTAGGTCAAGGGGCTCAAGTGAAAGCTTGGTTTGGTCAGTTTGGAGATAGTGCTAATCTTGATGCAAGATAGATGCACAGTTTCCATGGAACATACAAGATGCTCATAAATCAATTAGGACGCACCTGATATAACTCATTGATGATGTGTGTGTCATATGGAATCTTGCTTCGGTTTGTTTAGAGACAGTGTTAGTTTTGGTAGAAGATATGTGCATGATTTTCGCCTAATGCACCATACGCTATGAAACCATTCTAGACGCACCCGATAGTACTCGTAGTTGAAGAGGCTCAAGTGGAGGCTCGATTTGGTCTGTCCGGATATAGTGCTAATCATGATGCAAGATAGGTGCACGGTTTGCATGGAACATACCATATGCATGGAAATCAATTTGGATGCACCCAATGGAACTCCTTGATGACGTATGTCATATGGAATCTCGCTTCGGTCCATTTGGAGATATTGTTAGTTTCAGTGCAAGATAGGTGCACAGTTTGCACCTAATGCACCATAGTCTAAGAAACCATTTTGGACGCACTTATTGGTACTCCTAGGTGAAGGGGCTCAAGTGGATGCTCGGTTCGGTCTGTCTAGAGATAGTGCTAATCTTAATGCAAGATAGGTGCACGGTTTGCATGGAACATACCAAATGCTTGGAAATCAATCTGGACGCACATGATGGAACTCCTAGATTATGTGTGTCATACGAAATCTTGCTTCGGTCTGTTTGGAGACAGTGTTAGTTTCGGTGCAAGATAGGTGCAAGGTTTGCACATAATGCAGCATAGGCTAAGAAACCATTTTGGACGCACCCGATGGTACTCCTAGGTAAAATGCTCAAGTGAAAGCTCGGTTTGGTCTATTTTGAGATAGTGTTAATCTTGATTCAAGATAGATACACAGTCTGCATGAAATGTCCCATATGCTTAGAAATTAATTTGGACACACCGATAGAACGCCTTGATGATGTGTGTCATATGGAATCTCGCTTTGGTGTGCTTAGAGATAGTACTAGTTTCGGTGCAAGAAATGTGCACGGTTTGTGCCTAATGCACCAAAGTCTAAGAAACCATTTTGGAAGCACCTGTTGGTACTCCTAGGTGAAGAGGCTCAAGTGGAGGCTAGGTTCGGTCTATTTAGAGATAGTGCTAATCTTGAAGCAAGATAAGTGCACGATTTGCATGGAATAAACCATATGCTCAGAAATCAATTTGGACGCACCAGATGGAACTTCTAGATGACATGTGTCATATGGAATCCCACATCGGTCCGTTTGGAGACAGTGTTAGTTTCGGTGCAAGATAGGTGCATGGTTTGCACCTAATGCACCATAGTATAAGAAACCATTTTGGATGGACCCGATGGTACTACTAGGTCAAGTTGCTCAAGTGAAAGCTCGTTTTGGTCTGTTTGGAGCGATATGCTCAGAAATCAATTAGGACGCACCTGATATAACTCCTTGATGATGTGTATCATATGTAATCTTGCTTCGGTTTGTTTAGAGAGAGTGTTAGTTTTGGTAGAAGATATATGCACGGTTTACGCCAAATGCACCATAGGCTAAGAAACCATTTTAGACGCACCCGATGGTACTCATAGTTGAAGAGGCTCAAGTGGAGGCTCGATTTGGTCTGTTCAGATATAGTGCTAATATTGATGCAAGATAGTTGCACAGTTTGCATGCAACGTACCATATGTTAAGAAATCAATTTGGACGCACCCAATGGAACTCCAAGATGACGTGTATCATATGGAATCTCGCTTCGGTCCATTTGGAGATATTGTTATTTTCAGTGCAAGATAGGTGCACAGTTTGCACCGAATGCACCATAGTCTAAGAAACCATTTTGGACGGACTTGTTGGTACTCCTAGGTGAAGGGGCTCAAGTGGATGCTCGGTTCGGTCTGTCTAGAGATAGTGCTAATCTTAATGCAAGATATGCACGGTTTGCATGGAACATACCAAATGCTTGGAAATCAATCTAGACGCACATGATGGAACTCCTAGATGACGTGTGTTATACGAAATCTTGCTTCGGTCTGTTTGGAGACAGTGTTAGTTTCGGTGGAAGATAGGTTCAAGGTTTACACATAATGCAGCATAGGCTAAGAAATCATTTTGGACGCACCCGATGGTACTCCTAGGTTAAAGGCTCAAGTGAAAGCTCGGTTTGGTCTATTTGGAGATAGTGCTAATCTTGATTCAAGATAGATGCACAGTCTGCATGGAACGTACCTTATGCTTAGAAATTAATTTGGACACACCGATAGAACTCCTTGATGATGTGTGTCATATGGAATCTTGCTTTGGTGTGCTTAGAGACAGTACTAGTTTCGGTGCAAGAAATGTGCACGGTTTGCGCCTAATGCACCAAAGTCTAAGAAACCATTTTGGGAGCACCTGTTGGTACTCCTTAGTGAAGAGGCTCAAGTGGAGGCTGGGTTCGGTCTATTTAAAGATAGTGCTAATCTTGATGCAAGATAAGTGCACGATTTGCATGGGAGAAACCATATGCTCAGAAATCAATTTGTACGCACCAGATGGAACTTCTAGATGAAATGTGTCATATGGAATCCCACTTCGGTCCGTTTGGAGACAGTGTTAGTTTCGGTGCAAGATAGGTGCATGGTTTGCACCTAATGCACCATAGGATAAGAAACCATTTTGGATGCGCCCGATGGTACTACTAGGTCAAGGTGCTCAAGTGAAAGCTCGGTTTGGTCTGTTTGGAGATAGTGCTAATCTTGATGCAAGATAGATGCACAGTTTGCATGGAACATACGATATGCTCAGAAATCAATTAGGACGCACCTGATATAACTCCTTGATGATGTGTATCATATGTAATCTTGCTTCGGTTCGTTTAGAGAGAGTGTTAGTTTTGGTAGAAGATATATGCACGGTTTACGCCAAATGCACCATAGGCTAAGAAACCATTTTAGACGCACCCGATGGTACTCATAGTTGAAGAGGCTCAAGTGGAGGCACGATTTGGTCTGTTCGGATATAGTGCTAATCTTGATGCAAGATAGTTGCACAGTTTGCATGCAAAGTACCATATGTTAAGAAATCAATTTGGACGCACCCAATGGAACTTCTAGATGACGTGTGTCATATGCAATCTCGCTTTGGTCTGTTTAGAGACAATGTTAGTTTCGGTGCAAGATAGGTGCAAAGTTTGTGCCTAATGCACCATAGTCTAAGAAACCATTTTTGACACACCTGTTTGTACTCCTAGATGAAGAGGCTCAAGTGGAAGCTCGGTTTGGTCTGTTTGGAGATAGTGCTAATCTTGATGCAAGATAGATGCACGGTTTGCATGGGACATACGATATGCTCAGAAATCAATTAGGACGCACCTGATATAACTCCTTGATGATGTGTATCATATGTAATCTTGCTTCGGTTTGTTTAGAGAGAGTGTTAGTTTTGGTAGAAGATGTATGCACGGTTTACGCCAAATGCACCATAGGCTAAGAAACCATTTTAGACGCACCCGATGGTACTCATAGTTGAAGAGGCTCAAGTGGAAGCTCGGTTTGGTCTGTTTGGAGATAGTGCTAATCTTGATGCAAGATAGATGCACGGTATGCATGGAACATACGATATGCTCAGAAATCAATTAGGACGCACCTGATATAACTCCTTGATGATGTGTATCATATGTAATCTTGCTTCGGTTTGTTTAGAGAGAGTGTTAGTTTTGGTAGAAGATATATGCACGGTTTACGCCAAATGCACCATAGGCTAAGAAACCATTTTAGACGCACCCGATGGTACTCATAGTTGAAGAGGCTCAAGTGGAGGCTCGATTTGGTCTGTTCAGATATAGTGCTAATCTTGATGCAATATAGTTGCACAGTTTGCATGCAACGTACCATATGTTAAGAAATCAATTTGGACACACCCAACGGAACTTCTACATGACGTGTGTCATATGCAATCTCGCTTTGGTCTGTTTGGAGACAATGTTAGTTTCGGTGCAATATAGGTGCAAAGTTTGTGCCTAATGCACCATAGTCTAAGAAACCATTTTTGACACACCTGTTTGCACTCCTAGATGAAGAGGCTCAAGTGGAAGCTCGGTTTGGTCTGTTTGGAGATAGTGCTAATCTTGATGCAAGATAGATGCACGGTTTGCATGGAACATACGATATGCTCAGAAATCAATTAGGACGCACCTGATATAACTCCTTGATGATGTGTATCATATGCAATCTTGCTTCAGTTTGTTTAGAGAGAGTCTTAGTTTTGGTAGAAGATGTATGCACGGTTTACGCCAAATGCACCATAGGCTAAGAAACCATTTTAGACGCACCCGATGGTACTCATAGTTGAAGAGGCTCAAGTGGAGGCTCGATTTGGTCTGTTCAGATATAGTGCTAATCTTGATGCAAGATAGTTGCACAGTTTGCATGCAACGTACCATATGTTAAGAAATCAATTTGGACGCACCCAATGGAACTTCTAGATGACGTGTGTCATATGCAATCTCGCTTTGGTCTGTTTGGAGACAATGTTAGTTTC
This sequence comes from Sorghum bicolor, assembly GCF_000003195.3. Classification (NCBI taxonomy): domain Eukaryota; kingdom Viridiplantae; phylum Streptophyta; class Magnoliopsida; order Poales; family Poaceae; genus Sorghum; species Sorghum bicolor. The sequence continues at coordinate 20,726,624 of NC_012875.2, read as the reverse complement.
GGTGCAATATAGGTGCAAAGTTTGTGCCTAATGCACCATAGTGTAAGAAACCATTTTTGACACACCTGTTTGTACTCCTAGATGAAGAGGCTCAAGTGGAAGCTCGGTTTGGTCTGTTTGGAGATAGTGCTAATCTTGATGCAAGATAGATGCACGGTATGCATGGAACATACGATATGCTCAGAAATCAATTAGGACGCACCTGATATAACTCCTTGATGATGTGTATCATATGTAATCTTGCTTCGGTTTGTTTAGAGAGAGTGTTAGTTTTGGTAGAAGATATATGCACGGTTTACGCCAAATGCACCATAGGCTAAGAAACCATTTTAGACGCACCCGATGGTACTCATAGTTGAAGAGGCTCAAGTGGAGGCTCGATTTGGTCTGTTCAGATATAGTGCTAATCTTGATGCAATATAGTTGCACAGTTTGCATGCAATGTACCATATGTTAAGAAATCAATTTGGACGCACCCAATGGAACTCCTAGATGACATGTGTCATATAGAATCTCGCTTTGGTCTGTTTGTAGACAATGTTAGTTTCGGTGCAAGATAGGTGCATAGTTTGTGCCTAATGCACCATAGTCTAAGAAACCATTTTTGACACACCTGTTTGTACTCCTAGATGAAGAGGCTCAAGTGGAAGCTTGGTTCGGTCTGTTTGGAGATAGTGCTAATCTTGATGCAAGATGGGTGCACGGTTTGCATGGAACATACCATATGCTTGGAAATCAATTTGGATGCACCAGATGGAACTTTTTGATGACATGTGTTATATGGAATCCCACTTCGGTCCATTTGGAGACAGTGTTAGTTTCGGTGCAAGATAGGTGCATGGTTTGCACCTAATGCACCATAGGATAAGAAACCATTTTGGATGCACCTGATGGTACTACTAGGTCAAGGTGCTCAAGTGAAAGCTCGGTTTGGTTTGTTTGGAGATAGTGCTAATCTTGATGCAAGATAGATGCACGGTTTGCATGGAACATACGATATGCTCAGAAATCAATTAGGACGCACTTGATATAACTCCTTGATGATGTGTCATATGTAATCTCGCTTTTGTTCTCTTTAGAGACAGTGTTAGTTTTGGTAGAAGATACCTATCTTGCACCATAGGCAAGATGTGTGTCATATGGAATCTTGCACCATAGTCTAAGATAGGTGCATAGTTCCAATGTGCACCTATCTTGCACCGAAACTAACACTATCTCCAAACGGACCAAATCGAGATTCCATATGACACACGTCATCTAGGAGTTCCATCGGGTGCGTCCAAATTGATTTCTGAGCATATGGTATGTTCCATGCAAACCATGCACCTATCTTGCATCAAGATTAGCAGTATCTCCAAGCAGACCGAACCTAGCTTGCACTTGAGCCTCTTCATCTAGGAGTACCAGCAGGTGCACCCAAAATGGATTCTTAGGCTATGGTGCATTAGGCACAAACTATGCACCTATCTTGCACCAAAACTAACACTGTCTCCAAACGGACCAAAACGAGATTCTATATGAAACACGTCATCTAGGAGTTCCATCAGGTGCGACCAAATTGATTTTCAAGCATATGGTACGTTCCATGTAAACTGTGCACCTATTTTGCATCAAGAGTAGCACTATCTCCAAATGGACTGAACCGAGCTTTCACTTGAGCCACTTCACCTAGGAGTACCATTGGGTGCGTCCAAAATGGTTTCTTAGCCTGCGGTGCATTAGGCGCAAACCGTGCACCTATCTTGCATCGATACTAACACTTACTCCAAATGGACCAAAGCAAGATTACATATGACACACGTCAGCTAGAAGTTCTATCGGATGCGTCCAAATTGATTTCTGAGCATAAGGTACGTTCCATGCAAACTATGTAACTATCTTGCATCAAGATTAGCACTATCTCCAAATAGACCGAACCGAGCTTCCACTTGAGCCTCTTCAGTGGATTGTACCATCGGTTGCGTCCAAAATGGTTTCTTAGAGTATGGTTTATTAGGCACAAACCGTGCACCGATCTTGCACCAAAACTAACACTTTCTCCAAATGGACCAAAGTGAGATATTATATGACACACATCATCTAGGAGTTATATCGGGTGTGTGCAAATTGATTTTCAAGCATATAGTATATTTCATGCACACCGAGCACCTATCTTGGACCAAAGTGAGATTCCATATGACACACATCATCCAAGAGTTCTATCAGGTGCATCCAAACTGATTTCTAAGCAAATGGTACATTCCATGCAAACCGTGCACCTATCTTACATCAAGATTAGCACTATCTCCAAACAGACCAAATCGAGCATTCACTTATGCCCCTTTACCTAGGTGTACAATCGGGTGCGTCCAAAATCGTTTCTTAGCCTATGTGCATTAGGCACAAACTGTGCACCTATCTTGCACCGAAATTAACTCTGTCTCTAAACAGACCGAAGCGAGACTCCATATGACACACATCATCTAAGAGTTCCATCGGGTGTGTCCAAATTTATTTCCTGGAATATGGTATGTCCTGTGCAAACTGTGCACCTATCTTGCATCAAGATTAGCACAATCTGCAAATAGACTAAACCGAGCTTCCACTTTAGCCTCTCCACCTAGAAGTACCAATAGATGCGTCCAAAATGGTTTCTTGGACTTTGGTGCATAAAGCGCAAACTGTGCACCTATGTTGCAGCGAAACAAACCGAAGTGAGATACCATATGACACACATTATCTAGGAGTTCTATCGGGTGCGTCCAAATTGATTTCTAAGCATATGGTACATTCTATGCAAACCATGCACCTATCTTGCATCAAGACTAGCACTATCTCCAAACAGACCGGACCAAGCTTCCACTTGAGCCTCTTCACCTTTGAGTACCAATAGATTTTCCAAAATGGTTTCTTAGGCTATGGTGCATTAGGCGCAAACTATGCACCTATATGCGCCAAAACTAACACTGTCTTCAAACGGACCAAAGCGAGATTCCATATGACACACGTCATCTACGAGTTCCATCAGGTGCGTCCAAATTAATTTCTGAGCATATGGTACTTTCCATGCAAACTATACACCTATCTTGCAACAAGATTAGCACTATCTCCAAATAGACCGAACCGAGCTTTCACTTGAGCCTCTTCACCTAGGAGTACCATCGGGTGTGTCCAAAATGGTTTTTAGCCAATGGTGCATTAGGCACAAACCGTGCGCCTATCTTGCACTGAAACTAACACTCTCCAAACAGACCGAACGAGATTCCATGTGATACACGTCATATAGGAGTTCCAATGGTAGCGTCCAAACTGATTTCTGAGCATATGGTACGTTTCATGCAAATTTTGCACCTATCTTGCATTAAGATTAGCACTGTCTTGAAACAGACCAAACCGAGCTTCCACTTGAGCCTCTTCACCTAGAAGTACCAATAGGTGCGTTCAAAATGGTTTCTTAGACTATGGTGCATTAGGTGCAAACTGTGCACCTATCTTGCACCAAAACTAATATTGTCTCCAAACGGACTGAAGCAAGATTCCATATGACACACATTATCTAGGAGTTCCATTGGGTGTGTCCAAATTGATTTCCGAGCATATGTTACGTTCCATGCAAACCATGCACCTATCTTGTATCAAGATTAGCACTATCTCCAAACAGATCGGACCTAGCTTCCACTTGAGCCTCTTCACCTTTGAGTACCAACAGATTTTCCAAAATTGTTTCTTAGACTATGGTGCATTAGGCGCAAACTGTGCACCTATCTTGCACCAAAACTAACACTATCTTAAAACGGACCAAAGCGAGATTCCATATGAGACACGTCATCTACGAGTTCCATCAGGTGTGTCCAAATTGATTTCTGAGCATATGGTACTTTCCTTGCAAACTGTACACCTATCTTGCATCAATATTAGCACTATATCCAAATACACCGAACCGAGCTATCACTTGAGCCTCTTCACCTAGGAGTACCATCGGGTGTGTCCAAAATGGTTTTTTAGCCTATTGTGCATTAGGCGCAAACCGTGCACCTATCTTGCACTGAAACTAACACTCTTCGAACAGACCGAACGAAATTCCATAAGATATACGTCATCTAGGAGTTCCAACGGGTGCGTGCAAATTGATTTCTGAGCATATGGTACGTTTCATGCAAACTGTGCACCCATCTTGCATTAAGATTAGCACTGTCTCGAAACAGACCAAACCGAGCTTCCATTTGAGCCTCTTCAACTAACAGTACCAACTGGTGTGTTCAAAATGTTTTCTTAGACTATGGTGCATTAGGTTCAAACTGTGCACCTATCTTGCACTGAAACTAATATTGTCTCCAAATGGACTGAAGCGAGATTCCATATGACACACATCATCTAGGAGTTCCATCGGGTGCATCCAAATTTATTTTCGAGCATATGGGACATTCCATGCAAACCATGCACCTATCTTGCATCAAGGTTAGCACTATCGCCAAACAAACCGAACCGAGCTTCCACTTGAGCCTCTTCACCTTGGAGTACCAATAGGTGCATCCAAAATGATTTCTTAGCCTATGGTGCTTTAGGCGCAATCTGTGCATCTATTTTGCACCGAAACTAACACTGTCTCCAAACAAACCGAAGCGAGATTCCATATGACACACGTCATCTAGGAGTTCCATTGGGTGCATCCAAATTGGTTTCCAAGCATATGGTATGTCCATTGCAAACTATGCAACTATCTTGCATTAAGGTTGGCACTGTCTCGAAACAGACCAAACCGAGCTTCCACTTGAGCCTCTTCACCTAGGAGTACCAATAGGTGCATTCAAAATGGTTTCTTAGCCTATGGTGCATTAGGCGCAAACTGTGCACCTATCCTGCACTGAAACTAATATTGTCTCCAAACTGACTGAAGTGAGATTCCATATGACACACGTCATCTAGGAGTTCCATCAGGTGCATCCAAATTGATTTCCGAGCATATGGGACATTCTATGCAAACCATGTACCTATCTTGCATCAAGATGCACTATCTCCAAACAGACCAAACCGAGCTTTCACTTGAGCCCCTTCACCAAGGAGTACCATCGGGTGCGTCCAAAATCGTTTCTTAAAGTATGGTGCATTAGGCACAAACCGTGCAATATCTTCTTAGAGTATGGTGCATTAGGCACAAACCATACACCATATTGCACCAAAACTAACACTATCTTCAAACAGACCAAAGCGAGATATCAGATGACACACATCATATAGGAGTTCTATCGGGTGCGTCCAAATTGATTTTCGTACATATGGTATGTTCCATGCAAACCGTGCACCTATCTTACATGAAGATTAGCACTATCTCCAAACAGATCGTACCGAGCTTTCACATGAGCCTCTTCACCTAGGACTACCATCGGGTGCTTCCACAATGGTTTGTGAGCCTATGGTGCATTAGGGAGAAACCGTGCACCTATCTTGCACCAGAACTAACACTATCGCCAAATGGACTAAAGTGAGATTCCGTACGACACACGTCATCTAGGAGTTCTCTCGGGTGCATCCAAATTGATTTCTGAGCATATGGTACATTCCATGCTAACCGTGCACCTATCTTGCATCAAAATTAGCACTATCTCCAAACAGACAACACCGAGCTTTCACTTGAGCCCCTTTAACTAGCAGTACCATCGGGTGCGTCAAAAATCGTTTCTTAGGGTATGGTGCATTAGGCGCAAACCGTGCACCTATCTTGCACTGAATCTAACACTGTCTCCAAACAGACTGAAGCTAGATTCCATGTGACACACATCACATTAGGCGCAAACCGTGCACCTATCTTGGACCGAAACTAACACTGTCTCTAAACAGATCGAAGCAAGATTCCATATGACACACGTCATCTAGGAGTTTCATTGGGTATGTCCAAATTGATTTCTGAGCATATGATATGTTCCACACAAATAGTGCACCTATCTTGCATCAAGATTAGCAATATCTCTAAATAGACCAAACCGAGCTTCCACTTGTGCCTCTTCACCTAGGAGTACCATCGGGTGCTTCTAAAATGGTTTCTTACCCTATGGTGCATTTTGCACAAACCGTGCATATATCTTACACCAAAACTAACACTATCTCCAAATAGACCAAAGCGAGATTTCATATGACGCACCTCATCTAGGAGTTTCATCAGGTGCGTCCATGTTGATTTCCAAGCATATGGTATGTTCCATGCAAAGCATGCACCTATCTTGCATCAAGACTAGCACTATCTCTAGATAGACCAAACCGAGATTCCACTTGAGCCCCTTCACCCAGGAGTGCCAACAGGTGTGTCCAAAATGGTTTCTTAGACTATGGTGCATTAGGTGCAAATTGTGCACCTATCTTGCACTGAAAAGAATATTGTCTCCAAACGGACCGAAGCGAGATTCCATATGACACACTTCATCTAGGAGTTCCATCGGGTGCATCCAATTTGATTTCCAAGCATCTGGGACATTCCATGCAAACCGTGCACCTATCTTGCATCAAGATTAGCACTATCGCCAAACAGAACGAACCGAGCTTCCACTTGAGCCTCTTCACCTAGCAGTACCAATAGGTGCGTCCAAAATGGTTTCTTAGCCTTTGGTGCATTAGGCACAAACCGTGCAATATCTTGCACCAAAACTAACACTGTCTCCAAATAGACCAAAACGAGATTCTATATGTCACATGTCATGTAGGAGTTCCATCAGGTGTGTCCAAATTGATTTTCGAGCATATGGTACGCTCCATGCAAACCGTGCAACTATCTTGCATCAAGATTAGCACTATCTCCAAATAGACCGAACCGAGCTTCCACTTGAGCCTCTTCAGCTAGGATTAACATTGGGTGCATCAAAAATGTTTTCTTATAGTATGGTGCATTAGGCACAAACCGTGCACCTATCTTGCACCAAAACTAACACTATCTCCAAATGGACCGAAGTGAGATTCCATATGACACACGTCATCTTGGAGTTCTATCGGGTGCATCCAAATTGATTTCTGAGCATATGGTACATTCCATGCAAACTATGCACCTCTCTTGCATCAAGATTAGCACTATCTCCAAACAGACCAAACTGAGCTTTCACTTGAGCCCCTTCACCTAGGAGTACCATCGGGAGTGTCCAAAATCATTTCTTAGAGTATGGTGCATTAGTCACAAACCGTGCAATATCTTCTTAGAGTATGGTGCATTAGGCACAAACCGTGCACCTATCTTGCACTAAAACTAACACTATCTGCAAATAGACCAAAGCGAGATATCACATGACACACATCATCTAGGAGTTCTATCGGGTGCGTCCAAATTGATTTTCAAGCATATGGTACGTTCCATACAAATCATGCACCTATCTTACATGAAGATTAGCACTATCTCCAAACAGATCGTAGCAAGCTTTCACTTCAGCCTCTTCACCTAGGAGTACCATCGGGTGCTTCCATAATGGTTTCTTAGCCTATGGTGCATTAGGCGCAAACCATGCACCAATCTTGCACCGAAACGAACACTATCTCCAAACGGACCGAAGTGAGATTCCATATGACACACGTCATCTAGGAGTTCATCGGGTGCGTCCAAATTGATTTCTGAGCATATGGTACATTCCGTGCAAACCGTGCACCTATCTTGCATAAAGATTAGCACTATCTTCGTACATACCAAATTAAGCTTTTACTAGAGCCCCTTTACCTATGAGTACCATCGGATGCGTCCAAAATTGTTTCTTAGCCAATGGTGCATTAGGCACAAACAGTGCAGCTATCTTGCACCGAATCTAACACTGTCTCCAAACAGACCGAAGCGAGATTCCATATGACACTCGTCATCTAGGAGTTCCACTGGGTGTGTCCAAATTGATTTCCGAGCATATAGTAAGTTCCATGCAAACCGTGCAACAATCTTGCATGAAGATTAGCACTATCTCCAAACAGACCAAACCGAGCTTTTACTTGAGCCCCTTTACCTAGGAGTACCATCGGGTGCATCCAAAATTGTTTCTTAGCCTATGGTCCATTAGGCGCAAATTGCACCAAAACTAACACTTCCTCCAAATGGACCAAATCGAGATTACATATGACACACATCATCTAGGAGTTCCATCGGGTGTGTCTAAATTGATTTTCAAGCATATGATACGTTCCAAGCAAACCATGCACCTATCTTACATGAAAATTAGCACTATCTCCAAACAGATCATACCGAGCTTTCACTTGAGCATCTTCACCTAGGAGTACCAACAAGTGCATCCAGAATGGTGTCTTAGCCTATGGTGCATTAGGTGCAAACCGTGCACCTATCTTGCACCGACACTAACACTGTCTCTAATCAAACCGAAGCAAGATTCCATATAACACATGTCATCTAGGAGTTCCATTGGGTGCGTCCAAATTGATATCCGAGCATATGGTATGTTCCATGCAAACTATGCACGAATCTAGCATCAAGATTAGCACTATCTCCAAACAGACCAAACCAAGCTTCCACTTGAGTCTCTTCACCTAGGAGTATCATTGGGTGCATCAAAAATGGTTTCTTAGCCTATGGTGCGTTAGGCGTAAACCGTGCACTCCACCGAAACCAACACTGTCTCCAAACAGACCACAGCGAGATTCCATATGACACACGTCATCTAGGTCTTCCATCTAGTGCGTCCAAATTGATTTTTGAGCATATGGTACGTTCCATGCAAACCGTGCACCTATATTGCATCAAGATTAGCACTATCTCCAAAAAGACCAAACTGAGCTTCCACTTGAGCCTCTTCACCTAGGAGTACCAACAGGTGCGTCCAAAATGGTTTCTTAGACTATGGTGCATTAGGTGCAAACTGTTGAAAGCCCTAGTTTGGTTCTGGATAATTGATGAAACCCTAGTACTAACCTCTATACTAAGTGTGTGTAGACTTAATGAGGTTGGTACATGCCAAGTGATGGAGCAAGAGATGATCATGGTGATGATGGTGATGACCACAAGATGATCAAGTGCTCAACCTGGAAAAGAAGAAAGAGAAAAACAAAACCCTATGGAGATCAAGGCAAAGGTATTGCTTAGGGTTTTGGTTTTGGTGATCAAGACACCATAGAGGGTGTGATCACATTTAGGATAGATAGCCATACTATAAAGAGGGGAATTCTTTGGCTAAGCGGTTATCAAGTGCCACTAGGTGTTATTATTCATGTGCATGCATTTAGAACCTAGTGAGCTAACTTAACTCCTATGAAGAAAATGTTTGTGAAAATTCTAACACACGTGCACATGTTGGTTTACACATTGTGGTGTTGGCACAGTTTGATTTGGCGCTTTTTTTGAGAAAATGACGTGCAATTTTTCTATTGCACCGGTGGGAAAATTGGAGAAGTCACAAACACTCACTGGACGCTGGCTCAGAGGCACCGGACGCTGTGTCTGTGCGTCCGATGTGTAGGCAGTGCCTAGCTCAGCTAGGGTTAGGCACCGGACGCCCGGCACCGGACGTAGGTTAGACCCTATTTGAGCATCCGATGTTTTGAGTCCAGTGTTCTGCGCTTTTGCAATGCTCTTTGGGTATGAGACCAGTGAGCACCGGACGGTCCGTGCTCAGCGTCTGGTGACCCCGCGAGTTTGCAGACCTCCCTGAGTTTAAGTCCGATGAGTACCGGACGCGTCTGGTACCAACTTGAGCGCGTCCGGTGCTCTGCAGGTGACCGTTAGAGATCAACACGCGAAAGTGGATAGGGCAACACATGGCTATTTCTGGAGCACCGGACATAGGGGTTGAGCGTCCGGTGCCCCCTGCGGTTCGTCAGGTGACCCCATTTTTAGCCCAGTGAAAGAGCCAACGGCTCTATTTGTTTTGAGGAGCTTATAAATAGTTGTTGGCCGGCTTAGGGCTCACTCTCTTGGCATTCTAGCATACTTGAATTCTTGTGAGCCTAAGCAAACACCTCCCTCTCATCTCCTTCATAGATTATTCATCTTTGTGAGATTGGAAGTGATTCCAAGTGCATCTGCTTGAGTGATTGCATCTAGTGGCACTTGGGGATCGATTTGGCTACGGTTTTCTTGTTACTCTTGTTACAGCTTGGAGCAGCGGAGGAGCATTGGCACGAGTTGATGATTGTTCGTGGCCATCTCCTGGTGATTGTGAGGGGTCTTGTACCATCCTTGCGGAGAGCCAAAAGGTAACTTTAGTGGATTGCTCGTGTCATTGAGTTACCTCACGTGTGGATCAGTTCTTGCGGTGTCCTAGTGAGGACAAGGTTCGTGCTACACCTCTTAGCCGCCGAAACACCAAGTGTTGGTCGACACAACAAGGACGTAGCGTGCCAGCAAGCATGCGAACCTCGGGAGAAAATTGTGTGTCTCTATTGTGACTGTTCATTGGATTTCTCCCGGTGATTGTACTTCATATTATTGATTGGTTTATCCTCTCTACGCGGCGGTATAAAGATCAAACCATCTCTCTTACATTTCCGCAAACTAGAGTAGCTTACTTACTTGTATAGAAACTTTAGATAGCTCTCTAGTGTAAGTAGTGACATAGCTCTTGTGTGCATAGTGATTATAGCAACTAGAAGTGTTGGATAGGTGGATGGCAAACACCCCTTTTGAGCTAGAGCAAAAAGCTATGCTTGTTATCTACTAACCTCTTGCTCTAGCGAGTTTGTAGATTTTTAAATAGGCTATTCACCCCCCTCTAGCCATATTAGGACCTTTCAAGTGGTATCAGAGCCGTGGTCACCGTTTTGTGAAGGCTTAACAACCTCGGTGCTCAAATTATGGCTCAATAGTGTTCGACCATGTTGGGGGCAAACCACAGTTCTTTGATGACACAAGTTCTTTTGACTATTGGAAGAGAAAAATGAAAATGTATCTTGGATCAATCAATGATAGAGTGTGGGAAGTCACGGAAAATGATTTTGTGATCCTTGACCCCGCTAACCCCACCGACAATGAGAGAGCAAACAAGCAATACAATACAATGGCTCTCAACACAACTATTATGGCATTGATTCAAAGGTATTTGAACAAGTCAAAGATCTTGAGAAGGCAAGTGAAGTGTGGACAAGGCTAGAAGAAACATATGAGGGCACTACGACGGTAAAAAGTGGCAAGTTGTACATGCTCAAGGACAAGCTATCAAACTCAATATGAAGGATGATGAGTCAATTCCGAAAATGTTCTATAGGCTCCAAGTCATCATCAATGACCTCAAGGGCCTTGGTGAGAAAGTGAAGGATGAGGACTTCATTCACAAGTTCTTGATGTGCTTGCCCAAGAGGTTCAAGACATTGAGAACAATCATCTTTAGAGGTGGATTGACAGGTGTATCTCCCAATGAGGTACTTGGAGATGTCATGACCGAAGATCAATATACGATGATGAGGTCATGAAGAAGGATGATGATGATAAGAAGAAGAAGAGTGTAGCATTCAAAGCTAGCTCTTCATCCAAGAGCAAGAACAAGGAAGAATCAAGTGATGAGGAGTGTTCCAATGATGATAGTGATGATGAAGCACTAGCACTCTTTGTCCGCAAGTTTGCCAAGATGATGAAGAAAAAGGGCTACCATACAAGGAAGAGAAGGGACAACTCCAAGAACAAGGAATATGTGAGGCTATGCTACAAGTGCAAGAGCCCCGATCATATTGTGGCGGATTGTCCTTACAATAGTGACAATGATGAGCATAACAAGAAGAACAAGAAGGAGAAGAAAGAAAAGAAAGAGAAGAAGATGGTCTTCAAGAAAAAGAAGAAGAAGGGTGGATCCTATGTTATGACATGGGATAGTGATGCCTCTTCGGATGATGACTCAAGCGATGATGACAAATCATCAAAAATGAAGGCACTTGCAAGCATTGCTATCAACAAGCCATCACTCTTCGACACTCCTTCATGCTTCATGGCCAAGGGCCACAAGGTACAATACAATGAAAGTGAAAGTGAACATGAACATGATAGTGATAGTGATGATGAAAATGAATTCACTAATGAACAACTCATGGACATGTTAGAACAAGCCGAATCTCTCATTCAATCTAAAAACAAGAAGTGCAAAGAATTGGCCAAGAAGTTAAAAGCTCTTGAGCAATCCTTTGATAAGCTCAATGCTAATCATGAGAGGCTAGTGAAAGCCCATGAGAAGCTTGGCAAGGCTCACACCAAGCTTGAGAAAGCTCACTCCTTGTTGTTAGAAGAGAACAGGGAAAAGGTTGTTGTATCATGTGTTGTGGGCACAACATGTGACTTAATTAAAGAATCACCCAACCCACCTATTGTTGTTGCCACTAACTCTTCTTGTAGGTCTTCATCCACCACCACCAACTCTACCTCTACTTCTAGTGTTAGTGTCACTTGTGATACCTCACTAAAGGTTGAGAATGAGACTCTCAAGAGAGAGGTGGATGAGCTCACTCATGCCCTAGGCAAGGCCTATGGTGGTGAGGCCCACTTGCTAAAGTACTTGGGTAGCCAAAGGTTTTCTCTCAACAAAGAGGGATTAGGCTATACCCCTAAGAAAGGCAAGGCAACCTTTGCAACTCACAAGCCTAGCTTTGTGAAGAGCAACTGTTGGTATTGCAACAAATGCAAGCAAGTTAGGCACCTAGAGCTTAATTGCAACAAAGTGAACAAGAACAAGAAAAATGCTAATGTATCTTGCATTCCATTTGATTCTTGTTATGTGCTTACCAAGAGTGAGAAGGGTGTGCATGCTAAGTTTGTTGGTACACCAATTATGGGTCCAAAAAAGAAGGCCATTTGGGTACCAAAAAGCTTAGTCACTAACCTCCAAGGACCCAAACAAGTGTGGGTACCTAAGAAACATTGATTTGTTTTGTAGGTAAATTATAAAGCCGGAGGAAGGCATTGGGTACTTGATAATGGGTGTACACAACACATGACCGGTGATTCAAGAATGTTCAATTCAATCAATCCAAATGATGACAATGGTGTTGATAGTATCACATTTGGTGACAATGGCAAAGCCAAGGTCAAAGGGCTTGGTAAAATTGCTATATCCAATAACTTGAGCATTTCCAATGTGCTACTAGTAGAGAGCTTGAACTTCAATTTGCTATCCGTAGCTCAACTTTGTGATCTTGGTTTCAAATGCATATTTGGAGTTGATGATGTAGAGATCATAAGTGTAGATGGATCTAACTTGATATTCAAAGGCTTTAGATATGAGAATCTATACTTGGTTGATTTCAATGCTAGTGAAGCTAAATTGTCAACATGCTTGCTCACTAAATCTAGCATGGGTTGGTTATGGCATAGAAGGCTTGGTCATGTTGGAATGAAACAATTAAACAAGTTAGTCAAGCATGATATTGTTAGAGGCTTGAAAGATGTCACATTTAAGAAAGACAAGCTTTGTAGTGCATGTCAAGCCGGAAAGCAAGTTGGCAACACTCATCCAAAGAAGAGCATCATGAGTACATGCAAGGCATTTGAGTTGTTGCACATGGACTTATTTGGACCAACCACATACACAAGCATTGGTGGAAATAAATATGGATTTGCGATAGTAGATGATTTCACAAGATACACATGGGTATTCTTTCTTAGTGACAAGAGTGATGCTTTTGCAACTTTCAAATCATTTGTCAAGAGAATACATAATGAGTTTGAAACAACCATCAAGAAAGTGAGAAGTGACAATGGAAGTGAATTCAAGAACACAAGAGTTGATGAGCTTTGTGATGAATTTGGCATTAGGCATCAATTCTCGGCCAAGTACACTCCACAATCAAATGTTCTTGTAGAGAGAAAGAATAGAACCTTGATTGACATTGCAAGATCAATGTTGAGTGAATACAATGTGAGTCATTCTTTTTGGGCCGAAGCAATCAACACGGCTTGCTGCTATAGCAACTGACTCTATTGTCACCCAATGATGGAGAAGACACCATATGAGTTCTTGAATGGTAGAAAGCCTAACATTGCATACTTTTGGGTTTTTGGTTGCAAATGCTACATATTGAAGAAAGGCACTAGATTGAGCAAATTCGAAAAGAAATGTGATGAAGGCTTCTTGCTTGGTTACTCTACTACTAGCAAAGCTTATAGAGTTTGGAATTTGGCTAGTGGTACTCTTGAAGAGGTGCATGATGTTGAGTTTGATGAAACCAATGGCTCTCAAGAGGAAGATGAGAATCTAGATGATGTGAGAGGCACTAAATTGGCCGATGCAATGAAGAACATGGATATTGGTGATTTAAGGCCTAGAGAGGTGATTGATGTTGAAGATGACAAAGATCAAGTGCTTCCTACCTCAAATGTGCAAGCTAGTGGTTCTCATGATCAAAATCAAGCTAGTACAAGTGGTACACAAGTGCAAGATCAACAAGCTAGTACATCATCTCATGATCAACCAAGTGCAAGCAATCAAGTGCAAATACTCCAAACAACAAATATTGCAAGAGATCATCCATTGGATCATATCATTAGTGACATTCAAAGAGGAGTGCAAACTAGATCGAGATTAGTATCATTTTGTGAGCATTTCTCCTTTGTGTCTCACATTGAGCCAAAGAAGATTGATGAAGCATTGGATTGGGTTAATGCTATGCATGAAGAGCTTAACAATTTCTAGAGAAATAAAGTATGGGAATTAGTTGAGAGGCCTAGTGATCATAATGTCATTGGTACTAGATGGGTCTTCCGCAACAAGCAAGATCAAGATGGGATAGTTGTAAGGAACAAAGCAAGATTGGTAGCACAAGGCTATACTCAAGTTGAAGGTCTTGACTTTGGTGAAACATATGGCCCAGTTGCTAAATTGGAAGCAATTAGGATCTTGTTGGCCTATGTTGGTGCACATATTCTCAATGGCTATATCAATGAAGAAGTTTATGTTGAGCAACCACCCGGTTTTGAAGATGACAAGATAGTGCTAATCTTGATGCAAGATAGGTGCACAGTTTGCACCTAATGCCCCATAGTCTAAGAGACCATTTTGGACGCACTTGTTGGTACTCCTAGGTGAAGGCACTCAAGTGGATGCTCGGTTCGGTCTGTTTGGAGATAGTGCTAATCTTGATGCAAGATAGGTGCACGGTTTGCATGGAACAACCAAATGCTTGGAAAACAATCTCGACGCACATGATGGAACTCCTAGATGATGTGTGTCATATGAAATCTTGCTTCGGTCTGTTTGGAGACAACATTAGTTTCGGTGCCAGATAGGTGTAAGGTTTGCACATAATGCAGCATAGGCTAAGAAACCATTTCAGACGTACCCGACGGTACTCCTAGGTAAAAGGCTCAAGTGAAAGCTCGATTTCGTCTATTTGGAGATAGTGCTAATGTTGATGTAAGATAGATGCACGGTCTGCATTGAACGTACCATATGCTTAGAAATTAATTTGGACACACCCAATAGAACTCCTTGATGACATGTGTCATATGGAATCTCGCTTTAGTGTGCTTAGAGACAGTATTAGTTTCGGTGCAAGATATGTGCACACTTTGTGCCTAATAAACCAAAGTCTAAGAAACCATTTTGGAAGCACCTCTTGGTACTCCTAGGTGAAGAGGCTCAAGTGGAGGCTCGGTTTGGGCTATTTAGAGATAGTGCTAATCTTGATGCAAGATAGGTGCAAGATTTGCATGGAACATACCATATGCTCATAAATCA
>NC_012875.2:20468804-20710699 GCF_000003195.3 Sorghum bicolor | reverse complement strand
ATGGAACATACGATATGCTTAGAAATCAATTAGCACGCACCTGCTATAACTCCTTGATGATGTATGTCATATGGAATCTTGCTTCGGATTGTTTAGAGATAGTGTTAGTTTTGGTAGAAGATATGTGCACGGTTTACGCCAAATGCACCATAAGCTAAGAAACCATTTTAGACGCACCCGATGGTACTCATAGTTGAAGAGGCTCAAGTGGAGGCTCCATTTGGTCTGTTCGGATATAGTGCTAATCTTGATGCAAGATAGTTGCACAGTTTGCAAGCAATGTACCATATGTTAAGAAATCAATTTGGACGCACCAATGGAACTCCTAGATGACATGTGTCATATGGAATCTCGCTTTGGTCTGTTTAGAGACAATGTTAGTTTCGGTGCAAGATAGGTGCATAGTTTGTGCCTAATGCACCATAGTCTAAAAACCCATTTTTGACACACCTGTTTGTACTCCTAGATGAAGAGGCTCAAGTGGAAGCTCGGTTTGGTCTGTTTGGAGATAGTGCTAATCTTGATGGAAGATAGATGCACGGTTTGCATGGAACATACGATATGCTCAGAAATCAATTAGGACGCACCTGATATAACTCCTTGATGATGTGTATCATATGTAATCTTGCTTCGGTTTGTTTAGAGAGAGTGTTAGTTTTGGTAGAAGATATATGCACGGTTTACGCCAAATGCACCATAGGCTAAGAAACCATTTTAGACGCACCCGATGGTACTCATAGTTGAAGAGGCTCAAATTGGAGGCTCGATTTGGTCTATTCGGATATAGTGCTAATCTTGATGCAAGATAGTTGTACAGTTTGCATGCAACGTACCATATGTTAAGAAATCAATTTGGATGCACCCAATGGAACCCCTAGATGAAGTGTGTCATATGGAATCTCGCATCGGTCTGTTTGGAGACAATGTTAGTTTCGGTGCAAGATAGGTGCATAGTTTGTGCCTAATGCACCATAGTCTAAGAAACCATTTTTGACGCACCTATTTGTACTTCTAGATGAAGAGGCTCATGTGGAGGCTGGGTTCGGTCTATTTAGAGATAGTGATAATCTTGATGCAAGATAAGTGCACGATTTGCATGGAACAAACCATATGCTCAGAAATCAATTTGGACGCACCAGATGGAACTTCTAGATGACATGTGTCATATGGAATCCCACTTCGGTCCGTTTGGAGACAGTGTTAGTTTCGGTGCAAGATAGGTGCATGGTTTGCACCTAATGCACCATAGGATAAGAAACCATTTTGGATGCACCCGATGGTACTACTAGGTCAAGGTGCTCAAGTGAAATCTCGGTTTGGTCTGTTTGGAGCGATATGCTCAGAAATCAATTAGGACGCACCTGATATAACTCCTTGATGATGTGTATCATATGTAATCTTGCTTCGGTTTGTTTAGAGAGAGTGTTAGTTTTGGTAGAAGATATATGCACGGTTTACGCCAAATGCACCATAGGCTAAGAAACCATTTTAGACGCACCCGATGGTACTCATAGTTGAAGAGGCTCAAGTGGAGGCTCGATTTAGTCTGTTCAGATATAGTGCTAATCTTGATGCAAGATAGTTGCACAGTTTGCATGCAACGTACCATATATTAAGAAATCAATTTGGACGCACTCAATTGAACTCCTAGATGACGTGTATTATATGTAATCTCGCTTCGGTCCATTTGAAGATATTATTATTTTCAGTGCAAGATAGGTGCACAGTTTGCACCTAATGCACCATAGTCTAAGAAACCATTTTGGACGCACTTGTTGGTACTCCTAGGTGAAGGGGCTCAAGTGGATGCTCGGTTTGGTCTGTCTAGAGATAGTGCTAATCTTAATGCAAGATAGGTGCACGGTTTGCATGGAACATACCAAATGCTTGGAAACCAATCTGGACGCACATGATGGAACACCTAGATGACGTGTGTCATACAAAATCTTGCTTTGGTCTGTTTGGAGACAGTGTTAGTTTCAGTGCAAGATAGGTGCAAGGTTTGCACATAATGCTTCATAGGCTAAGAAACAATTTTGGACGCACCCGATGGTACTCCTAGGTAAAAGGCTCAAGTGAAAGCTCGGTGTGGTCTATTTGGAGATAGTGCTAATCTTGATTCAAGATAGATGCACAGTCTGCATGGAACGTACCATATGCTTAGAAATTAATTTGGACACACCGATAGAACTCCTTGATGATGTGTGTCATATGGAATCTTGCTTTGGTGTGCTTAGAGACAGTACTAGTTTCGGTGCAAGAAATGTGCACGGTTTGCGCCTAATGCACCAAAGTCTAAGAAACCATTTTGGAAGCACCTATTGGTACTCCTTGGAGAAGAGGCTCAAGTGGAGGCTGGGTTCGGTCTATTTAGAGATAGTGCTAATCTTGATGCAAGATTAGTGCACGATTTGCATGGACCAAACCATATGCTCAGAAATCAATTTGGACGCACCAGATGGAACTTCTAGATGACATGTGTCATATGGAATCCCACTTCGGTCCGTTTGGAGACAGTGTTAGTTTCGATGCAAGATAGGTGCATGGTTTGCACCTAATGCACCATAGGATAAGAAACCATTTTGGATGCACCCAATGGTACTACTAGGTCAAGGTGCTCAAGTGAAAGCTCGGTTTGGTCTGTTTGGAGATAGTGCTAATCTTGATGCAAGATAGATACACGGTTTGCATGGAACATACGATATGCTCAGAAATTAATTAGGACGCACCTGATATAACTCCTTGATGATGTGTATCATATGTAATCTTGCTTCGGTTTGTTTAGAGAGAGTGTTAGTTTTGGTAGAAGATATATGCACAGTTTACGCCAAATGCACCATAGGCTAAGAAACCATTTTAGACGCACCCGATGGTACTCATAGCTGAAGAGGCTCAAGTGGAGGCACGATTTGGTCTGTTCGGATATAGTGCTAACCTTGATGCATGATAGTTGCACAGTTTGTATGCAACGTACCATATGTTAAGAAATCAATTTGGACGCACCCAATGGAACTTCTAGATGACGTGTGTCATATGCAATCTCGCTTTGGTCTGTTTGGAGACAATGTTAGTTTCGGTGCAAGATAGGTGCATAGTTGTTGACGGTCCTTAGGTATCAAATTTAATTATCAAATAAATAAAGAAAAGGATCCAAATGAAATCAACATCTAGACTTAGGGTTTTATCTGACAGAATTCCACGAGTTTTGGTGTTTGTCTATTTCTGCAGGGGGTTATCAGGAAATACGGAAGAAAGGCCCCACTACAAGAATCCTGTGATTTTTTGACTTTCTATTTATGTCATTACATATGAAAATAATGTCATAACATAAGAGTTGTGACAATTAGTTGACAAAAAACTATATGTCAAAAAATCACTGTCATAAACGGATCATGTGACATCTGTATATTCTTTGTCATAAGGTATGACATTGGTTATTTGTCATAATATCTGAGACCTCGCCATATGGCAAAATGCCACGTAAGATGAAAAGCTGACGTGGCGATGACATGGCATAGAAAAAATAAATGTCATAACATCAATTTTGGCATGTTGAAGCCCATGTAACAGAAATCAGCCCATATATCATATAATATTATCTCCATATCACCAGTCTTACAATTCAGGAATCTGCTGCTCGAACACAACAAGACATCACAATAGTTTCACTCTAATAGTCTTATAATACAAGAAATTGCTGTCTCAAATTTGCATAATAGCAGCGACACAATAGTATAATAGCGACAACAACAGCTCACAACAGCGGCAACACAGCAACGCGCAACACAAAATAGCCTTGCTGCAGTCAACAATCTGAAGAAATGTTGTGAGCTGCATACCAACATTCTAAAGAAATGTTGAATTTGGCAGAACATGAGCTACAGCCTCAAGTGGCGTCTTTGGAGCTTGTCCTTCTTCTATTTGTTGATCAAGATATGCTTCTATGTTAGCCTAGCAACAATAACACCAGAAAAATTAAGATATATGCAAACATGTTTATTTTCTGTTTGGTATAAAGATTTGTCCAAACAATGGAGTTTTTCATCATAGCAAGAAATAAGTTACTCACAATAGCATCCTTTGCTTGCTCATTGAAACCTGACTTGCTGCTGCAGTGAGTGCTTTTGAAAATGTCAATTGCAGTTGGTGTTGCATCCTTAAATTTGGTTTGCTTCTAAAATACAAACAAACACAAAAAAGTAACTAAAAGCATTTGGAGCATATAATTACAAAAGTGACAGGAACAGGACAAGTAGCCATTAACCGGTAAAGATCTGAACTTTCTGAATTTCTGTATTATCCTAACAATATATATTAGAATATTATCATACAAGTAGAGATCTGAACTTTTTGAGTTTATGTATTATCCTAATTAACAAGGTCTGCATTCTGAGAGATCTATACTAAATTTTTTTTACAATGATAAGGTCAAATTCAATAGATGCTTGTGCCAAACTGTTTTCCTCTTAACAATGTACTGATAACAATTTAGGACATATCAGCGAGCTCTCCTGTGACAGGGATTTATTGACGTGAATGACAGGCATCCTACTCACCAACACGATTAATTGCAAACTGCAACACAATTCTAAGCATAGACATCTTATATGCAGTCTGGCTTCTTTTTTTTTGACAAAAACTACATGGTAAAAAAACTATCAAGTTTTGTACTAACTTAACAAAGAAATTTAAATTTATCACCTGAACAACCAAATCAATTACACTAATATATTCACAGTATCAAGAAGAATCCTAAGGCCTTGCGCCTTGAGTATACCAGCTAGCTGCTATTTGATGGCTGTATGCAGCCACTTCAGCACAGGCACGCATGTTGTATGCAGCCACCTGCACAAGCACGCATGCAGTGAACAAGTAATATAATGCTCTGCGAATTGTTCAAGAACTAAATATATGCTCTGGAAGTGCAGCAGCTTAAGGATGAGCAAACTGGAATAGCTAAGGTTGGACACAATCAAATTTTCAGTTTTGCAGTACAGCAGGAAAAATTGCATATGTTAGCTCTGTAGAGAAGAAAACAGATGAGAGGTAACTAATCTAAATCAGGAACATGTAAATTTGACCTCACATTATTTTATATGAGGTACAGGAGAATGTTTCTTATATGATTCCTATGTGGAAATCAGGGAAGATACATGTCTGATATCTGAATCTATGAATAAATTATTATTTCAGTTCAGGAATAAACCATCAGTTCAGTTAACAAAGCAGCCTTATGTTAGCAGTAACAAGTCACTTGTAAAGCAGGAATACTGCACTATTGGATTATATCTCAAATACATTGTGCACCTAAACTAGATACAATGTAATTTTTGAGTGTGGCAACACAGTACAGTTAGTGCTTCACAATGTCTAGTAAATAGATGAAGTAGCATCAAATCCTGTACGGGTCAACTAAGAGCAAAAATGAAGTACACAGGATAATCTTAGAAATTACCATGTTACTTTCTTCTTCCTGAAGCATGTTAGGTTGTATCTCTATTTGTTTTTCTTTTGTCAGCAATAACCTGCACACAATTTAATACTCCAACTAAAGCCTATCAGCAATGTTGCGCGATCTAACATCCAGTAGTGCAGATATTTACCTAAATACTATATGATATTTGAGTAATGCTACTTCATACCACAGGGGCGTGGGCAGTGGCGCCCAAGAGCTGCGGCGTACATCCTGGCTGGGCCGGACCGGGCGACTAGAGGTTAAAAGGACTGGCAGCGCCGCCGGCAGACCAAACGCCGGAAAGGCGAGCAGCCTTAGCCGAGCCAGCTGCTGGCCACGCGGATCCGGCCCCTCCACACGCGGATCCAACCATCTTCGCGTGGATCCGGTCGTCCTTACGCAGATCTGGCCGTCAGCGACGAGAATCCTGAGGTCGATGAAGCGAAAACACCAGAACATGAGAGAGGAGAGGAGGAAGAAGTTGGGGACTTGCGGCACCACCTGTTGAAGACCTGCAGCAGGCGCTGGGAAGGAGGCATGAGCGGGTGGCGGCGGCGGCGGCGGTGAGGACGAGGACCTGCGAGCCCACGAAAACGAGTGAGAAGAAAGGCCGCAAGATTGAGAAAAAATTTTGGGGGAGGAAGTCACGGGATGGGAATGGGAAGGGGGAAAAGTCTGGTGCCGCGTGGCCACGCTCCAATTTCTTTGCTCCATGACGTGTGGGCCTGTGGATGTCCCCGTCGGTGCGATGGGAATCCCAGGCCTTGTTTAGTTCCCAAAATTTTTCAAGATTTCCCATCACATCGAATCTTGTAGGACATGCATGAAGCATTAAATATAGATAAAAAAAGATAACTAATTGCACAGTTTACCTGAAATTTATGACACGAATCTTTTGAGTAATAATTGTTAAATAAAGCCGAAAGAGTATTTTAAATATTTCTAAAAATATTTTTTGACAACCTTGTCAATTTTTTTTTGATATTTATAAATTAGGCCTCATTACATATTGAATATTGTCATATTATGGAATTAGAATAGTTCTATGACATTTATTATGACATCCAGCTTTTTTATGTCACTAGGTCAAAATGTCTATTACAGAATGTCATAATCTGGATGATATAATGACATCACAGTCTATTGTCATACTAAATATGTCAAAAAATCATGCATTTCTTGTCGTGCCCACACGTCGGGATTACGTAAAGATATTAACGTGCTGCGCAATTATCTTACATCTAGAAGACTCCAGAAGCCACAAGACCGAAGCGGAGGCGAAACGGGGCCAGAGACAGGGCGCCCGCCCTGTCCTACTGGGCGCCCGCCCTGCCCCTGAGTCCAATCAGGACTCTGCTTCGCGGGAGATCTCCACCGACCTAAAGGATGAATCTAAACCATACAATCTATGTCGGTTTGATCCAACGGCCCGTATTCACTTGGAGGGACTATAAAACCAGACCCCCTGGCCCCTGGAGGAGAGAGCCTCTCAACCTTAATTCATTGTTCCATCAAGGGAGAAGAAGCCTTTGATCAAGATTAGAGCCACCACATCAATTAGATATCTAGATTAGCATAGATACATAGGATTAGAACTAGAAGGAGTCAATCTTCGATTGGTTTCCGGATCTGTCAGGAGGATTCTTGGTAATTCTCTAATTGTGCTTCTAATTGCTTTCTAATTATCTTTGTTCTTCAATATTATGAATATGACTTTGTTCTATTTCAATATATTGCTTATGACTTTGCTCTACTTGCTTATATTCAAGATTATATTGTTCTTAGTTTATCATAGTTATGTACTTGGCTTAGTTAGATTCGATCTATATACATGCTTAGGATCGTATAGCGTTTATCCATCGGATCCATGGGTAAATGATAGATATTGTGTAGGCGTGGTGCTTATACTGTATTTATCTGCGATTGTACCCAATATGCCAGATCGTGGGGTGGTTCGTGATAGTGACAGCTTCATTGATTCTTATATAGTCCCCCTCTCGTGTATTGGGCTGGCAGAGCAACATTATTACAGGGGAGTGATTGCTATGTTTCTCATATTCCTTGCTAATATCACTATGCATGGGCGTAGTCATGTCTCGCAATGATTGCTAAGTATGCTTGCACTAACTATGATAATGCTAGACTATATAGTTGAGAATAACTTAGGGAATATTCTTGTAGTTCGTTCTAATACCATGCTAATGACTTTCTAGAGTATCTAATTGAGGTGCTTATCATATTTATTATGTGGCTAGATCAGATTAATTATCCTTGTCACTATTATTACTTTATATATCTTTTATGTGACACTTATCCCTGTATGAAGAGTTAGATATAATGTTCTCAATTATACATGCAATGATAGATGCTCAATCTCATATTCTATTCTATAATCAATAGTGATGATTGCTAATCCCTTCCCAGTGGTAAAAATATAAATAACGATACCTGGAATACTTCCCGGTTAAAATGCTGCATCGGTATTAATCTGTGCGCTTGCAGATCCCATTCATTATTTATTTAGAAGAGCAATTGTATATTTCAATACCGCGTCTCTTATATCATGCTGGGGATGACAACTTGGCTTAAGTGGTATGAGGGATAGGTTTGGCATTTTTGGCACCGTTACTAGATTTAGAGAACTTAGTCTACATTTGGTAATGATGTTAAGAATACCCAACAAGCATTTTTGGTGCCGTTGCCGGGGAAGGTTGATTACTAATCAGGAATGGAATAAAAGATTTTGAGTTATCATTCGCATCACTAATATGATTGAGCTTATCTATTCTCTCATACAGTTTTACCCCGATATTTTTCTATTTTATCTTATGCAGAGGAATGTATGAATAGAAGACATCTTCCTAGAAATTTTGTTGACAATCCTGAAGCATTATTCAAGAAGACGAGAGCCAAGCTAAAGAAATCATCAACACTTCAGCAAGAAGCTTCATCCAATCAAGAAGATCACCGGAACTTGTCTTCAGAGTTCGAAGCCATGGCGAACAAATCAATCCGCGAGTTCTCAGCTCCCACTACAGACAACATCCGCACTGGACCTGCTGCAGAGATCGACGGCAACTTTGAGCTCAAGCCTGGACTTATCAACATGGTGCAATCCAACCAGTTCTGTCGGAAGGCACACGAAGATGCTAGTGCTCATTTACAACACTTCCTGGAGATTTGCAACACATTCACCATATCAGGAGTTTCCAAAGATGCTATACTACTTCGCCTCTTCCCATTCTCACTATTAGGAAGAGCGAAGCAGTGGTTCTACGCTACAAAGGAGAAGAATACTACGTGGCACTCTGCTCAACAAACTTCCTGGCAAAGTTCTTTCCCATGGGCAAGACCAATGCTCTCCGTGGGAAGATTACAAGTTTTCAGCAACAAAATGATGAATCTGTTCCAGAAGCATGGGAGCGCTTTCAAGACTACATCCTAGAATGTCCCCATCATGGAATGGAGAGTTGGCTACTAATGCAGACATTTTATCATGGGCTCGGCAACAGTGCCCGAGAAACCATGGATGCCGCAGCTGGAGGAGCATTCTTATCACTTACTATACCACAAGCCACAGCTCTTGTGGAGAAGATGGCGTCCAATCAAAGCTGGAATGAAGAGAGGACCCAGACACGCAAGAGAGGTGGAGGTATGCATCAGCTGAAGGAGGTAGACATACTGTCTGCAAAGCTAGACCTGCTCATGAAGAAGCTCGACAATAGAGCTGGAGATAAGAAGGAAGTTATGCACATCTACGACTCTCACATGACTTGTGAGGAGTGTGGAGACACTGGACACTCAGGCAATCACTGCCCTGAGATCTTGAGGATGTGAACTACATCAACAACAACTACTACTACTACAACAACCGTCCTCAACAAAATCAAGGTTGGAATCAACAGAGGCCTAACTACTCAGGTAATTATCAAGGTAACAATTCTTACAACAGTAATAATAATTTTCCACCTCTCAGAGAGTTAGTGTCTAATCAAGGAAAGCTAATGGATAACCTATCTAAGAAATTGGCATCTAATGATAAAATGCTAGAAAATATAAATAATAGAATGGATAATTTCTCTACTGCCATCAAGAATCAAATTAGCTTTAATAAAATGATTGAATCTTAGTTAAATCAAATAGCTGCTGCTGTTCCTGCTACTAACCCCGGTATACCATCACAACCGGAAGGATTAGAATCTGCAAATCTTGTAGACATGTTTGATGCAGGTAATTGGAGTAACCCCGTCAATGAATTCTCTACTGACCTTCTGCCGGTCAAGAGAGGCGATCCAGGACGCCCCGTCATCCCGATCTCCATCGGCATGGTGGACGTCCCAGAAGCACTCTGCGACTTTGGCTCTAGCGTCAACATTGTACCCAGGGTACTCTATGAAAAATTCTTTACATATCCTTTATTAGAAACAACCATGTGTTTGCAGTTTGTAGATCAGGCGATAAGTTTTCCAAAAGGAATAGTGAAGAACCTTTGTGTTCGAGTTGGTACCTTATATGCCCCAGCAGACTTCGTAGTAGTAGAGACCAGAAATGATGAGAGGGCACCCATCATCTTAGGGAGGCCATTCTTGAACACCACGGGAGCTATCATCTACGCTAGTGCTGCCAAGATCAGTTTCTACGTCAAAGGGAAGAAGGAGACATTTTTCTTCAAGAACAAGACTACACAAATTCCAGATCAATCCAGACATAAATCAAGGAAGAGGACCAACAGGAGGAACAGGAACAAGCAAGTGTGGACCGAGTCAGCTAAGATGGTCACTGTAGTTCATGGAGGCCAAGATCATCAACTTAAGTCACCGTTTTTAACCAAGAAGGACGACCCAGGAATGCCAAGCATCTACTGCTCCATAAATGGATACAACTTCTACAAGACGATTTGCGACACCGGATCGGGCGTCAACATAATGGCCACAGGCACCTATCGGCTCTTGTTCGGAACCATGCCACTAAGACCAACATACATTCAGCTCCAGATGGCAGATCAGACATTTTGAGAAGTTAAAGGAACAGTAACTGATGTCCCAGTCAAAATAGACGATCACTTTGTCTACACAGACTTTCAAGTTGTTGACATGGGAGAAGACGAGTATGATCCACCCATCATCCTTGGAAGACCGTTCCTCAGCACTGTTAAAGCAATTATCTACATTGAAACCGGAGAAGTCCATATGCACTTCCCCTCAGAGAAGGTACGCCGTTATTTTACTGACCCTAACTATATCATTGAAGAATCTAAGCAGGTAAGGAAAAGACGCAACCGCAACCAGAGGAGGCAGATCATCAGGGACGGATGGGCAGACTACGAAGGAGAAGTGATAAGGTCAGACGATGTAGAGTTTAAACAGAATTATCCAGAGGAGATTGAAGCACCGAGTCAGGTATGGAAAATGAAGATAACTATACAAGAAGAGGAGGCGCTGCCGGAAGTACCGACTACGCCACCCAACGAACCTCAGGACGATTAAGAAAATGGAGAGTCCCATTCGGATGACTTAAAAACACCGAACGCCTTGCTAAGAGGTAAACTTGGTAGTTATCCTTTCCCTTTCAATTATTTCAAATAGTTTACTTAGTTAATTATGTTCGTATTATCCTAAAAAGAAAATAAAAATATAAGCCCCATGTGAGTATACGAATGGCATAAAACCCATAAGTATATTCACTGTGGTGGCATAAAATAAAATAAATATTTATTTTCTGCTTTATAAAATAAAAATATAAAAATAGGGAGTAATAATTATTAAGGAGTCTCAAGATGATAAAGGCTAGATATTTATGCTAACACTTAATCAGTTTCACAAGCTTTGTTGTCTATTTGAGCTCCACAGAATTTAAGAATCAAGAAGACTAGCAGACGGAGGACATTCTAATCGCTGTCAGAATGCTGCTGACTTTCAAATACACCTCTGCCACCTGCTAGCTACGTCAAAAGAAATTACGTCAAAATTCAGCTTGGGGGAGAGCACCCCCATTTATCTCGATAAGTATTTCTATCTATCTATCTTTATACTTATATTAAAATACATAAACTATGAAAAAATAAATAAAGATTTTCTACTTATATAAATATTTGTCTTTTGCTTAGTGTGTTTAATAAATAAATAAAGTGGCTATGCTAATCTGTATCTAAATAAAACTTAAGCATGGATATGATGAATAGTTGCTCTGCCTAATTTGCACATTTTAAGTTCTCTCTCAAGTTTAGACATAACTGTTATAATTTAAAGCTTGCTCTAGACCTAAACTTGTGGGATGAAAACTTGATCTAAAGTCTAAGTTGTTAACGGATATGATATGGAAAGGTTGAGCTGCTGTTTATCTGTTCCTAGAGATGCTAGAATTCTGGAGAATTTTATCTTTGAAAATCTTTAAAATGTTGCATGATGAGTTCCTGTATGATGAGAGTTTAAATTCCTACCACAGCCATATATACATGCTTGCTAGACTTTGAGCCACACATTTATTATTTACTGCTTATGAGCATTGAGTGTGGTCAAGCCGTGTAGACCCTTAGGAGCTTGTCATGTGGTTAAATCAAGATTTCACTTGCACGTCCACTCATATATGCTACTTCTACTCCGGAAGTACCATCCACATATATCCATCCATTTCCATCTCCAGAACCACCTAAAAATGTTCTACTCCTAATCCGGGAGAGAATAACCAAAAATATTCCTGTTTTTCCCTTGTGAAATAAATGCTCAAGTTATCTTGTCACTACCACTTGCTATGTTATCTCAAGAGATGAATGCTCTGAAAAAAATAAAAAGAAAATAAAATATAAAAATATATATATATATACGAGGAAATAAAAAGGAGCAAGTGCTCGGAACCTCGAGAGAAAAAAAAAGTGAGACGAGAGGTAAAAATGGACAAGTGTCTGACAGTAGAATTAGGGGTACCAGATACCCACCTGAGAGAAAAGAAAAAGAAGAGCATCTCATTCTCCTCATAAAGTTTCAAAAAGCAAGGAAGGTATGTATCCCCTCAAAGAGCAAAGTAGAATTAGACCACCACCATTGTTCCCACCATTGTTATCACCATCATCACCATACACCATTCATTCGCCACACATGCACATCTTGATTTGGCTTATTGATTTGTTTATTTGGATCCATGGTTTGACTATGCAATAAATGTCTTGTAAGTATGTATAATTTATCTCCCACCTATGAGCTCCAGATATTAAAGCCTTATTAGAGTAGGGTGAGAGAGAAGGCAATGTCACTATGCTTTATACCACAAATACCACATATCTTGAGAGAAGGCATATACCATCACTGCCTTGGTAAGGATCCAAAAATACCACAAAAGAGAGATCTGAGAGAATCATACAAGGAGTCTCTGAGTTTTATTTGAAAAACTGCAAAAACTCCAGAGCTATAGCTGATCAAGAATAAGAGACATGGCACTTGGCTAGACTGTTCTATCTTTTAACCACTCAAGATAGAAGTGATGGTTACAAGTCCCATGGTGAAGGTAAAGTAAGTAAGTTTTAAGTCTTGACAGTTTACTCTAACTCAGAGATGAGATCTTATTTAAAAAGCATGTGTACCGTCAATTTTTAAATATTGCAACAACTTATGATCCATAGCTGAGTCTATCCTTGCTCAGGGACGAGCAAGAGGTAAGCTTGGGGGAGTTTGCTGACGGTCCTTAAGTATCAAATTTAATTATCAAATAAATAAAGAAAAGGATCCAAATGAAATCAACATCTAGACTTAGGGTTTTATCTGACAGAATTCCACGAGTTTTGGTGTTTGTCTATTTCTGCAGGGGGTTATCAGGAAATACGGAAGAAAGGCCGACACGTCGGGATTACGTAAAGATATTAACGTGCTGCGCAATTATCTTACATCTAGAAGACTCCAGAAGCCACAAGACCGAAGCGGAGGCGAAACGGGGCCAGAGACAGGGCGCCCGCCCTGTCCTACTGGGCGCCCGCCCTGCCCCTGAGTCCAATCAGGACTCTGCTTCGCGGGAGATCTCCACCGACCTAAAGGATGAATCTAAACCATACAATCTATGTCGGTTTGATCCAACGGCCCGTATTCACTTGGAGGGACTATAAAACCAGACCCCCTGGCCCCTGGAGGAGAGAGCCTCTCAACCCTAATTCATTGTTCCATCAAGGGAGAAGAAGCCTCTGATCAAGATTATAGCCACCACATCAATTAGATATCTAGATTAGCATAGCTACATAGGATTAGAACTAGAAGGAGTCAATCTTCGATTGGTTTCCGGATCTGTCAGGAGGATTCTTGGTAATTCTCTAATTGTGGTTCTAGCTTTCTAATTATCTTTGTTCTTCAATATTATGAATATGACTTTGTTCTATTTCAATATATTGCTTATGACTTTGCTCTACTTGCTTATATTCAAGATTATATTGTTCTTAGTTTATCATAGTTATGTACTTGGCTTAGTTAGATTCGATCTATATACATGCTTAGGATCGTATAGCGTTTATCCATCGGATCCATGGGTAAATGATAGATATTGTGTAGGCGTGGTGCTTATACCGTATTTATCTGCGATTGTACCCAATATGCCAGATCGTGGGCTGGTTCATGATAGTGACAGCTTCATTGATTCTTATATAGTCCCCCTCTCGTGTATTGGGCTGGCAGAGCAACATTATTACAGGGGAGTGATTGCTATGTTTCTCATATTCCTTGCTAATATCATTATGCATGGGCGTAGTCTTGTCTCGCAATGATTGCTAAGTATGCTTGCACTAACTATGATAATGCTAGACTATATAGTTGAGAATAACTTAGGGAATATTCTTGTAGTTCGTTCTAATACCATGCTAATGACTTTCTAGAGTATCTAATTGAGGTGCTTATCATATTTATTATGTGGCTAGATCAGATTAATTATCCTTGTCACTATTATTACTTCATATATATTTTATGTGACACTTATCCCTGTATGAAGAGTTAGATATAATGTTCTCAATTATACATGCAATGATAGATGCTCAATCTCATATTCTATTATGTAATCAATAGTGATGATTGCGAATCCCTTCCCAGTGGTAAAAATATAAATAACGATACCTGGAATACTTCCCGGTTAAAAGGCTACATCGGTATTAATCTGTGTGCTTGCAGATCCCATTCATTATTTATTTAGAAGAGCAATTGCATATTTCAATACCGCGTCTCTTATATCATGCTGGGGATGACAACTTGGCTTAAGTGGTATGAGGGATAGGTTTGGCATTTTTGGCACCGTTACTAGATTTAGAGAACTTAGTCTACTTTTGGTAATGATGTTAAGAATACCCAACAATAGTTTGTGCCTAATGCACCATAGTCTAAGAAACCATTTTTGACATACCTGTTTGTACTCCTAGATGAAGAGGCTCAAGTGGAAGCTTGGTTCGGTCTGTTTGGAGATAGTGCTAATCTTGATGCAAGATGGGTGCACGGTTTGCATGGAACATACATATGCTTGGAAATCAATTTGGATGCACCAGATGGAACTTCTAGATGACATGTGTAATATGGAATCCCACTTCGGTCCATTTGGAGACAATGTTAGTTTCGGTGCAAGATAGGTGCATGGTTTGCACCTAATGCACCATAGGATAAGAAACCATTTTGGATGCACTTGATGGTACTACTAGGTCAAGGTGCTCAAGTGAAAGCTCGGTTTGGTTTGTTTGGAGATAGTGCTAATCTTGATGCAAGATAGATGCACGGTTTGCATGGAACATACGATATGCTCATAAATCAATTAGGACGCACCTAATATAACTCCTTGATGATGTGTCATATGGAATCTTGCTTCGGTTCGTTTAGAGACAGTGTTAGTTTTGGTAGAAGATACCTATCTTGCACCATAGGCAAGATGTGTGTCATATGGAATCTTGCACCATAGTCTAAGATAGGTGCATAGTTCCAATGTGCACCTATCTTGCACCGAAACTAACACTATCTCCAAACGGACCAAATCGAGATTCCATATGACACACGTCATCTAGGAGTTCCATCGGGTGCGTCGAAATTGATTTCTGAGCATATGGTATGTTCCATGCAAACCATGCACCTATCTTGCATCAAGATTAGCAGTATCTCCAAGCAGACCGAACCCAGCTTGCACTTGAGCCTCTTCATCTAGGAGTACCAACAGGTGCACCCAAAATGGTTTCTTAGGCTATGGTGCATTAGGCACAAACTATGCACCTATCTTGCACCAAAACTAACACTGTCTCCAAACGGACCGAAACGAGATTCTATATGAAACACGTCATCTAGGAGTTCCATCAGGTGCGACCAAATTGATTTTCAAGCATATGGTACGTTCCATGTAAACTGTGCACCTATTTTGCATCAAGAGTAGCACTATCTCCAAATGGACTGAACCGAGCTTTCACTTGAGCCACTTCACCTAGGAGTACCATTGGGTGCGTCCAAAATGGTTTCTTAGCCTGCGGTGCATTAGGCGCAAACCGTGCACCTATCTTGCATCGATACTAACACTTACTCCAAATGGACCAAAGCAAGATTACATATGACACACGTCATCTAGAAGTTCTATCGGATGCGTCCAAATTGATTTCTGAGCATAAGGTATGTTCCATGCAAACTATGTAACTATCTTGCATCAAGATTAGCACTATCTCCAAATAGACCGAACCGAGCTTCCACTTGAGCCTCTTCAGTGGATTGTACCATCGGTTGCGTCCAAAATGGTTTCTTAGAGTATGGTGTATTAGGCACAAACCGTGCACCGATCTTGCACCAAAACTAACACTTTCTCCAAATGGACCAAAGTGAGATATTATATGACACACATCATCTAGGAGTTATATCGGGTGTGTGCAAATTGATTTTCAAGCATATGGTATATTTCATGCACACCGAGCACCTATCTTGGACCGAAACTAACACTATCTCCATGTGGACCAAAGTGAGAATCCATATGACACACGTCATCCAAGAGTTCTATCGGGTGCATCCAAACTGATTTCTAAGCATATGGTACATTCCATGCAAACCGTGCACCTATCTTACATCAAGATTAGCACTATCTCCAAACAGACCAAACCGAGCATTCACTTAAGCCCCTTTACCTAGGTGTATAATCGGGTGCGTCCAAAATCATTTCTTAGCCTATGTGCATTAGGCACAAACTGTGCACCTATCTTGCACCGAAACTAACTCTGTCTCTAAACAGACCGAAGCGAGACTCCATATGACACACGTCATCTAAGAGTTCCATCGGGTGTGTCTAAATTTATTTCCTTGAATATGGTATGTCCTGTGCAAACTGTGCACCTATCTTGCATCAAGATTAGCACAATCTCCAAATAGACTAAACCGAGCTTCCACTTTAGCCTCTCCACCTAGAAGTACCAATAGATGCGTCCAAAATGGTTTCTTAGACTTTGGTGCATAAAGCGCAAACTATGCACCTATGTTGCAGCGAAACTAACACTATCTTCAAACAAACCGAAGTGAGATACCATATGACACACATTATCTAGGAGTTCTATCGGGTGCGTCCAAATTGATTTCTAAGCATATGGTACATTCTATGCAAACCATGCACCTATCTTGCATCAAGACTAGCACTATCTCCAAACAGACCGGACCAAGCTTCCACTTGAGCCTCTTCACCTTTGAGTACCAATAGATTTTCCAAAATGGTTTCTTAGGCTATGGTGCATTAGGCGCAAACTATGCACCTATCATGCGCCAAAACTAACACTGTCTTCAAACGGACCAAAGCGAGATTCCATATGACACACGTCATCTACGAGTTCTATCAGGTGCGTCCAAATTGATTTCTGAGCATATGGTACTTTCCATGCAATCTATACACCTATCTTGCAACAAGATTAGCACTATCTCCAAATAGACCGAACCGAGCTTTCACTTGAGCCTCTTCACCTAGGAGTACCATCGGGTGTGTCCAAAATGGTGTTTAGCCAATGGTGCATTAGGCACAAACCGTGTGCCTATCTTGCACTGAAACTAACACTCTCCAAACAGACCGAACGAGATTCCATATGATACACGTCATATAGGAGTTCCAATGGGAGCGTCCAAACTGATTTCTGAGCATATGGTACGTTTCATGCAAATTGTGCATGTATATTGCATTAAGATTAGCACTGTCTCGAAACAGACCAAACCGAGCTTCTACTTGAGCCTCTTCACCTAGTAGTACCAATAGGTGCGTTCAAAATGGTTTCTTAGACTATGGTGCATTAGGTGCAAACTGTGCACCTATCTTGCACCAAAACTAATATTGTCTCCAAACGGACTGAAGCAAGATTCCATATGACACACATTATCTAGGAGTTCCATTGGGTGTGTCCAAATTGATTTCCGAGCATATGGTACGTTCCATGCAAACCATGCACCTATCTTGTATCAAGATTAGCACTATCTCCAAACAGACCGGACCAAGCTTCCACTTGAGCCTCTTCACCTTTGTGTACCAACAGATTTTCCAAAATTGTTTCTTAGACTATGGTGCATTAGGCGCAAACTGTGCACCTATCTTGCACCAAAACTAACACTATCTTAAAACGGACCAAAGCGAGATTCCATATGAGACACGTCATCTACGAGTTCCATCAGGTGTGTCCAAATTGATTTCTGAGCATATGGTACTTTCCTTGCAAACTGTACACCTATCTTGCATCAATATTAGCACTATCTCCAAATAAACCGAACCGAGCTATCACTTGAGCCTCTTCACCTAGGAGTACCATCGGGTGTGTCCAAAATGGTTTTTAGCCTATTGTGCATTAGGCGCAAACCGTGCACCTATCTTGCACTGAAACTAACACTCTTCGAACAGACCGAATGAAATTCCACAAGATACACGTCATCTAGGAGTTCCAACGGGTGCGTCCAAATTGATTTCTGAGCATATGGTACGTTTCATGCAAACTGTGCACCCATCTTGCATTAAGATTAGCACTGTCTCGAAACAGACCAAACCGTGCTTCCATTTGAGCCTCTTCAACTAACAGTACCAACTGGTGTGTTCAAAATGTTTTCTTAGACTATGGTGCATTAGGTGCAAACTGTGCACCTATCTTGCACTGAAACTAATATTGTCTCCAAATGGACTGAAGCGAGATTCCATATGACACACATCATCTAGGAGTTCCATCGGGTGCATCCAAATTTATTTCCGAGCATATGCGACATTCCATGCAAACCATGCACCTATCTTGCATCAAGGTTTGCACTATCGCCAAACAAACCGAACCGACCTTCCACTTGAGCCTCTTCACCTTGGAGTACCAATAGGTGCATCCAAAATGATTTCTTAGCCTATGGTGCTTTAGGCGCAATCTATGCATCTATTTTGCACCGAAACTAACACTGTCTCCAAACAAACCGAAGCGAGATTCCATATGACACACGTCATCTAGGAGTTCCATTGGGTGCATCCAAATTGATTTCTAAGCATATGGTATGTCCATTGCAAACTATGCACCTATCTTGCATTAAGGTTGGCACTGTCTCGAAACAGACCGAACCGAGCTTCCACTTGAGCCTCTTCACCTAGGAGTACCAATAGGTGCATTCAAAATGGTTTCTTAGCCTATGGTGCATTAGGCGCAAACTGTGCACCTATTCTGCACTGAAACTAATATTGTCTCCAAACGAACTGAAGTGAGAATCCATATGACACACGTCATCTAGGAGTTCCATCAGGTGCATCCAAATTGATTTCCGAGCATATGGGACATTCTATGCAAACCATGCACCTATCTTGCATCAAGATGCACTATCTCCAAACAGACCAAACCGAGCTTTCACTTGAGCCCCTTCACCAAGGAGTACCATCGGGTGCGTCCAAAATCGTTTCTTAAAGTATGGTGCATTAGGCACAAACCGTGCAATATCTTCTTAGAGTATGGTGCATTAGGCACAAACCATACACCATATTGCACCAAAACTAACACTATCTTCAAACAGACCAAAGCGAGATATCAGATGACACACATAATCTAGGAGTTCTATCAGGTGCGTCCAAATTGATTTTCATACATATGGTATGTTCCATGCAAATCGTGCACCTATCTTACATGAAGATTAGCACTATCTCCAAACAGATCGTACCGAGCTTTCACATGAGCCTCTTCACCTAGGAGTACCATCGGGTGCTTCCACAATGGTTTATGAGCCTATGGTGCATTAGGGAGAAACCGTGCACCTATCTTGCACCAGAACTAACACTATCTCCAAATGGACTAAAGTGAGATTCCGTACGACACACGTCATCTAGGAGTTCTATCGGGTGCATCCAAATTGATTTCTGAGCATATGGTACATTCCATGCTAACCGTGCAACTATCTTGCATCAAGATTAGCACTATCTCCAAACAGACAACACCGAGCTTTCACTTGAGCCCCTTTACCTAGCAGTACCATCGGGTGCGTAAAAAATCGTTTCTTAGGGTATGGTGCATTAGGCGCAAACCGTGCACCTATCTTGCACTGAATATAACACTGTCTCCAAACAGACTGAAGCTAGATTCCATGTGACACACATCACATTAGGCGCAAACCGTGCACCTATCTTGCACCGTAACTAACACTGTCTCTAAACAGACCGAAGCAAGATTCCATATGACACACGTCATCTAGGAGTTTCATTGGGTATGTCCAAATTGATTTCTGAGCATATGATATGTTCCACACAAATAGTGCACCTATCTTGCATCAAGATTAGCAATATCTCTAAATAGACCAAACCGAGCTTCCACTTGAGCCTCTTCACCTAGGAGTACCAACAGGTGTGTCCAAAATGGTTGCTTAGACTATGGCGCATTAGGTGCAAACTGTGCACCTATCTTGCACTGAAACTAATATTGTCTCCAAACGAACCGAAGCGAGATTCCATATGACACACTTCATCTAAGAGTTCCATCGGGTGCATCCAATTTGATTTCCAAGCATTTGGGACATTCCAAGCAAACCGTGCACCTATCTTGCATCAAGATTAGCACTATCGCCAAACAGAACGAACCGAGCTTCCACTTGAGCCTCTTCACCTAGCAATACCAATTGGTGCGTCCAAAATGGTTTCTTAGCCTATGGTGCATTAGGCACAAACCATGCAATATCTTGCACCAAAACTAACACTGTCTCCAAATAGACCAAAACGAGATTCTATATGTCACATGTCATCTAGGAGTTCCATCAGGTGTGTCCAAATTGATTTTCGAGCATATGGTACGCTCCATGCAAACCGTGCAACTATCTTGCATCAAGATTAGCACTATCTCTAAATAGACCGAACCGAGCTTCCACTTGAGCCTCTTCAGCTAGGAGTACCATTGGGTGCATCAAAAATGTTTTCTTATAGTATGGTGCATTAGGCACAAACCGTGCACCTATCTTGCACCAAAACTAACAATATCTCTAAATAGATTGTACTAAGCTTTCACTTGAGCCTCTTCACATAGAAGTATCATTGGGTGCTTCCACAACGGTTTTTGAGCCTATGGTGCATTAGACACAAACCGTGCACCTATCTTGCACCAAAACTAACACTATCTCCAAATGGACCGAAGTGAGATTCCATATGACACACGTCATCTTGGAGTTCTATCGGGTGCATCCAAATTGATTTCTGAGCATATGGTACATTCCATGCAAACTGTGCACCTATCTTGCATCAAGATTAGCACTATCTCCAAACAGACCAAACTGAGCTTTCACTTGAGCCCCTTCACCTAGGAGTACCATCGGGAGTGTCCAAAATCATTTCTTAGAGTATGGTGCATTAGTCACAAACCGTGCAATATCTTCTTAGAGTATGGTGCATTAGGCACAAACCGTGCACCTATCTTGCACTAAAACTAACACTATCTGCAAATAGACCAAAGCGAGATATCACATGACACACATCATCTAGGAGTTCTATCGGGTGCGTTCAAATTGATTTTCAAGCATATGGTACGTTCCATACAAATCATGCACCTATCTTACATGAAGATTAGCACTATCTCCAAACAGATCGTAGCAAGCTTTCACTTCAGCCTCTTCACCTAGGAGTACCATCGGGTGCTTCCATAATGGTTTCTTAGCCTATGGTGCATTAGGCGCAAACCATGCACCAATCTTGCACCGAAACGAACACTATCTCCAAACGGACCGAAGTGAGATTCCATATGACACACGTCATCTAGGAGTTCATCGGGTGCATCCAAATTGATTTCTGAGCATATGGTACATTCCGTGCAAACCGTGCACCTATCTTGCATAAAGATTAGCACTATCTTCGAACATACCAAATTAAGCTTTCACTAGAGCCCCTTTACCTATGAGTACCATCAGATGCGTCCAAAATTGTTTCTTAGCCAATGGTGCATTAGGCACAAACCGTGCAGCTATCTTGCACCGAATCTAACACTGTCTCCAAACAGACCGAAGCGAGATTCCATATGACACTCGTCATCTAGGAGTTCCACTGGGTGCATCCAAATTGATTTCCGAGCATATAGTAAGTTCCATGCAAACCGTGCAACTATCTTGCATGAAGATTAGCACTATCTCCAAACAGACCAAACCGAGCTTTTACTTGAGCCCCTTTACCTAGGAGTACCATCGGGTGCATCCAAAATTGTTTCTTAGCCTATGGTCCATTAGGCGCAAATTGCACCAAAACTAACACTTCCTCCAAATGGACCAAAGCGAGATTACATATGACACACATCATCTAGGAGTTCTATCGGGTGTGTCTAAATTGATTTTCAAGCATATGATACGTTCCAAGCAAACCATGCACCTATCTTACATGAAAATTAGCACTATCTCCAAGCAGATCATACCGAGCTTTCACTTGAGCATCTTCACCTAGGAGTACCAACAAGTGCATCCAGAATGGTGTCTTAGCCTATGGTGCATTAGGTGCAAACCGTGCACCTATCTTGCACCGACACTAACATTGTCTCTAATCAAACCGAAGCAAGATTCCATATAACACATGTCATCTAGGAGTTCCATTGGGTGCGTCCAAATTGATATCCGAGCATATGGTATGTTCCATGCAAACTATGCACCTATCTAGCATCAAGATTAGCACTATCTCCAAACAGACCAAACCAAGCTTCCACCATTGGGTGCATCAAAAATAGTTTCTTAGCCTATGGTGTGTTAGGCGCAAACCGTGCACTCCACTAAAACCAACACTGTCCCCAAACAGACCAAAGCGAGATTCCATATGACACACGTCATCTAGGTCTTCCATCTAGTGCGTCCAAATTGATTTTTGAGCATATGGTACGTTCCATGCAAACTGTGCACCTATATTGCATCAAGATTAGCACTATCTCCAAAAAGACCAAACTGAGCTTCCACTTGAGCCTCTTAACCTAGGAGTACCAACAGGTGCGTCCAAAATGGTTTCTTAGACTATGGTGCATTAGGCGCAAACTGTTGAAAGCCCTAGTTTGGTTCTGGATAATTGATGAAACCCTAGTACTAACCTTACTAAGTGTGTGTAGACTTAATGAGGTTGGTACATGCCAAGTGATGGAGCAAGAGATGATCATGGTGATGACCACAAGATGATCAAGTGCTCAACCTGGAAAAGAAGAAAGAGAAAAACAAAACCCTATGGAGATCAAGGCAAAGGTATTGCTTAGGGTTTTGGTTTTGGTGATCAAGACACCATAAAGGGTGTGATCACATTTAGGATAGATAGCCATACTATAAAGAGGGGAATTCTTTGGCTAAGCGGTTATCAAGTGCCACTAGGTGTTATTATTCATGTGCATGCATTTAGAACCTAGTGAGCTAACTTAACTCCTTTGAAGAAAATGTTTGTGAAAATTCTAACACACGTGCACATGTTGGTTTACACATTGTGGTGTTGGCACAATTTGATTTGGCGCTTTTTTTGAGAAAATAACGTGCAATTTTTTATTGCACCAGTGGGAAAACTGGAGAAGTCACAAACACTCACCGGACGCTGGCTCAGAGGCACCGGACGCTGTGTCTGTGCGTCCGATGTGTAGGCAGTGCCTAGCTCAGCTAGGGTTAGGCACCTGATGCCCAGCACCGGACGTAGGTTAGACCCTGTTTGAGCATCCGATGTTTTGATTCCAGTGTTTGTTGACACTAGCTAGCACCACTTAGATACTAGGTTGTCATCCCCAGCATGGTGCCAGAGTGTACAAAGGTATTTATAAATGTAAAGGCTCTCTAGAAAATAATCTATTCTATCTGCAAGCACACAGATAAAACACCTCATTGTAGCATTTCACCAGGATAAGTATTCCAGGTATCGTTATTTATAATTTTGCTCAAGGGATCTAAAGAAGATGAAATTAATTCAAGGGGCAAAATCTATCAAGGCATAGACTAGAGATGAACTTGCAAGAACATGATTACTAATGAGAAACTCGTCACACAGTCACTTACTTTAGCAGGGGGTAAACCATAAAGATAATGATAATGAATTATAAGTTCATGGGTAGATAACACAGCGATTAGAAAATAGACTACTCCTCATATGTAGGTGATGTCGGATTAGCTAGAGAATGGATTCTAAGTTATCTACTAACTACTAAGTCAAAATCTACTCTAGTTATCTACAAGATCATATATAGCATAAAAGACTCTTCATTCATGTATAAGGAACATTGATAAAGTAAATAAGAGCATCGCATGACTTACTCCACAATACCGGTTCTGCCTGTCCTATCAACGGAGGGTGGACTATATAAGAATCAACGAAGCTATCACTATCGCGAACTACCACACGACCCGGCCAATAGGATACATTTGCAGATAAATAACATCTAAGCACCACGCTCACATGTGATCTATCACCTAACTCCCTCGCGTCAAGAGCTAAGCGCTTTGCAAACTTATACATAAACTCATTATCAATTAGAACTATATCAAATATAGAACTAGAACAAACTAAGAACATAATAATTAGCGACATAATGCAATTAGAACAAAGAATTAGAGAAAGATATGAATAATACCAATCTTTATTACCGAAGATCTGAATCCAAAGCGTAGTGCTCTACTTCTCTAATTGCTATCTAATCAAACCTCTAAACTTGAAGGATTAGGGAGTAGCTAATTCTAATCCTCTGTGGGAGAGAAGCCTTAAACCCTAACTTTAATGGCTACCTCTGAATAATGATTTCTTCTCTTCTCCTCCCTCCAGGGGGGGTTGGCCTTGGTTTTATAGTCCCCTCAAGTGAACGTGAGCCATTGGATCAAACCGACATAGATTGTATGGTTTAGATTGATCGTTTAGGTCGGTGGAACGTAGTCCCGAAGCAGAGTCCCGATTGGGTTCCAACCCTGGGCGGGCGCCCAAGGGGAGTGGGCGGCCGCCCTGCCCCCGAGCCCGATCGTGCTCTCGTTCGTTCCCGTGGCTTCTGGACTCTTCTAGATTGAGGAAAATTGCGCGGCACGTAATTATCTCGTTGTAAACATGACATGTGGGCCTTCTCTCCATATTCTCTGATAA
Source organism: Sorghum bicolor (assembly GCF_000003195.3). Taxonomy (NCBI): domain Eukaryota; kingdom Viridiplantae; phylum Streptophyta; class Magnoliopsida; order Poales; family Poaceae; genus Sorghum; species Sorghum bicolor. Next base: position 20,685,744 of record NC_012875.2, on the reverse strand, counting down.
CCCCCTACAGAAATAGATAAACACCAAAGCTTGTGGAATTCTGTCAGATAAAACCCTAATTCTAGATGTTTGTTTCATATTGATCCTTTTTCATGTTTATTTGATTATTAATTTTAGTACTTAAGGACCATCAACAAACTCCCCCAAGCTTACCCTTTGCTCGTCCCTGAGCAAATAGCTAAACTTAGACGAATCAGAAGGTTCTTCGATGTTTTCTTTCCTGACAGGCACACATGCTATCTCTCCTCCTCTTTGATCTTTGCTTTGGGGGAACATGGGCTATCTCTTTTTCTTTTCTTTTTTTTTAGGTGGGTAGTAGATACCCCTAATTCTACTGTCGGACACTTGTCCATTTTTTTCCGCTCAAGTGGGCATCTTTGTACCCCTAATTCTACTTCGGACACTTGTCCATTTTTACCTCTCGTCTTACTCTCTTTTTTTTCTTTTATCGAGGTTCCGGGCACTTGCCCCTTTTTATTTCCTTGTATATTTTTGCATAACCCATGCCTCTTCTGCATTGAATCTTTTTAGAGAGAGAGAATAACAATATTTGGGACAGTGAGTGATAATATTTTTAGCAATTTTAATGATTGGTGATGAATGCTATGGTAGATGTGTGCAAGTGAATATTTTAATTTAACCACATGAAAAGCTCCTAAGGGTCAACACAGCTCGATCAAACTCAATGCAAATATAGTAAAAGATGTTATAGCAAGTATGGCTGTGGTAGGTAGTTTTGTTATGCTAGGAACCCATCATGTGATTTGTAAGTTTTTAAAATAAATCTCCAGAACTTAGTGTAGTAGGAACAAGATAAACAGCAGCTCAAACTTTGTATTATGCCTTTCGCTTACCTAGACTTCAGTTTTATGCTTCCCAAAGAGAGTAATTTCAGTTTTAGTAATTCCTGGAAGAATTCTAATATAAAAGCTAGGTACTTAAAAGTAAGCAACCAGAGCAACTGTTCATTATTTCCATCATGCATCTTTTTGGTCTTTTTGTTTTTTCTAGAGATTAAACTTAGCAGATAAATAAAGCACACTTATCTACACACTCTTTTTATTTTGTTTTCATGTTTATAAAGTGCAGTAAATTAAAGCGAGAAAATATTTATTGGGTTTTCTAAGTTTTTCCTTTTAAGATAAAATACTAAAATAGAAAAGAATAAATAAGAAGAGCAAATAAAAACTTACTTGATAAATTGGGGAGGAACTCCCTCAAGCTGGATGTTGACGTCGGTCTTACCTGATGTTCCAGAACCGCATCATAGTTGTGATGTTATCGTTCATTGTTGTTGTATCTTGTCTCAGCTCTTCTACTGCAGCAGCATGGTCCTGGTTCCATTTTTGTTGCTCTTCCAGGAGTCTTCCATGTTCTGCTTGCGTGTTCTGGATGTCGAGGAGGGTGTTGTCGGTACGAGTAAAGAAAGCACCGGCCTCTTGATAGTAATCATTCGTGAAAGCGTTGGAGGCATCAGAGTATCGTCCTGCATCAAATTGGGGCGGAGGTCTGGATCCTGAAGCTCCATATGGATCAGTGGAGTACCTGCCCGTATGAAAAGGCGGGTTTGTCCACTGGTGATCTTGGCTCTCCGGCCATGTCTCCTCTGTTGGCTCTTGTGGTTGCGCATGTCGAACCCATGGGTCTCGAAGGACTCGAGGGTTGTAATCGCAATAATGCAGGTGCGCTGCTTCTTCTGGTCCAGGGTCAGCTCCATACCAGGTGCGTTCTCGGTGAGTGGTCACCCTTTCAGATGCCACTCGCTGTGGAGTTCTCTGGTTCACTGGTGTTGCTGCAATCTCAATCAAAAAGTTTTGCACAACGTAGAGGCCAAGGTTCGGGTTAGGTAACCGAATCTTGCCTTTATCATCATATAGCATATGCATTACATTCCCCTCTTTCTTTAACATCCGAGCTTGTCTAAATGTGTCATAGCCATGATAAATTCTTAATTCCTCTATGAAATCCAACGATGAGTTTTCTAGTAAGTGAAGATTAAAGGCTAGACGAGTGATAAGTGAAGTACATCCTACTGGTCCCTGCAGACTAGGTATACTAAGCCAATGAGAAACTAATAGTGTAACAGGTGAAGTAGGTACTTTACTAATAGCAGCATATAAAAGTTGTAAATCTCCCACTCTTACTTTCCTAATATCATCACGATAGAAAAGATTGTACCCAAGCCATTTGTGGAACATCCTAAGAGTGGGGTGTTCCATGTCACCGGTTCGGGCTTGACTATAAAAATTATCTCTAGATATTTCTCTCCAAAACTGATATCTCTCAAAATTGGGTAAATCGGAGTCAATGTTCAGGATGCATCTTGAAGAGAAACCAAGATGGTCGCTCAACTCTCTCCAAGACAACATAATTTCCTGTTTGAACATCCGAAAAACAATTCCCCCCTCATAGTATTGTAAAGTGCAAAGAAATTCGAGGGTGAGAAGATGAGAACCCAGCTCAGTTATATTCCAAAAATTTGTCCAACCTAACATCTGGAAAATTAAGTTAAATTCAGTGTCCATACCTGTTTCTTGTAGTAAGATTGGATCGATAGTAGGGGTGTGAATGAAATCTTTGTTTTTCAACTGCTGATAGACTTCTTTCTCCCTTCGGGACTTCAGTCCAAGGTCTCCTATCTTGAGAAGGATCTTAACTTGCTGACCTGATGAGGATGACGGAGCTTGTGTGGGTGTCGGGTCGACGCTCATCTCTGATGGCTGTGAGGAGTGTCGAACTGAACTCCTTGTACCAATGTTCTTGAGAGCCTTCCCTGCATTCTTCACCTTCTTAAACATCCTGTAAACAAAAGTTGGCAAAAACACAACTAGTGGAAAATGTGAGAGAAAATGTTAGTGGTCAGCTGTCCAGAATGTCAGTAGTCCAGGGGTTAGTTGTTCAAGATAAGTTTTCTATTTTAGCAGAACTTCCTAAACAACTTTTACTTCCGCTTGGACAGCGGGATCACTACTTGCTAGGTGATAAACTCTCTATCAAAAGAACTCCCAACCTTTTCTTCCACTCTCCTCTTTTCTCTCTACTCTCTTCCCTTCACTACAGGAGCTCCTTCTGGAAACTGATACTTGTGTGCTTTTCTGGAAACCTCTAAACTTGAAGGATTAGGGAGTAGCTAATTCTAATCCTCTATGGGAGAGAAGCTCTAAACCCTAACTTTGATGGCTACCTCTGAATAATGATTTCTTCTCTTCTCCTCCCTCCAGGGGGGGTTTGGCCTTGGTTTTATAGTCCCCTCAAGTGAACGTGAGCCATTGGATCAAACCGACATAGATTGTATGGTTTAGATTGATCCTTTAGGTCGGTGGAGCGTAGTCCCGAAGCAGAGTCCCGATTGGGTTCCAACCCTGGGCGGGCGCCCAAGGGGGGTGGGCGGCCGCCCTGCGCCCGAGCCCGATCGTGCTCTCGTTCGTTCCCGTGGCTTCTGGACTCTTCTAGATTGAGGAAAATTGCGCGGCACGTAATTATCTCGTTGTAAACATGACATGTGGGCCTTCTCTCCATATTCTCTGATAACCCCCTGCAGAAATAGATAAACACCAAAGCTCGTGGAATTCTGTCAGATAAAACCCTAATTCTAGATGTTTGTTTCATATTGATCCTTTTTCATGTTTATTTGATTATTAATTTTAGTACTTAAGGACCGTCAACAGTGTTCTGCGCTTTTGCAATGCTCTTTGGGTATGAGACCAGTGAGCACCGGACGGTCCGTGCTCAGCGTCTGGTGACCCCGCGAGTTTGCAGACCTCCCTAAGTTTAAGTCCGGTGAGTACCGGACGCGTCTGGTGCCAACTTGAGCGCGTCCGGTGCTCTGCAGGTGACCGTTAGAGATCAACGCGCGAAAGTGGATAGGGCAACACGTGGCTATTTCTGGAGCACCGGACATAGGGGTTGAGCGTCTGGTGCCCCCTGCAGGTCAGGTGACCCCGTTTTTAGCCCAGTGAAAGAGCCAACGGCTCTTTTTGTTTTGAGGAGCTTATAAATAGTTGTTGGCCGGCTTAGGGCTCACTCTCTTGGCATTCTAGCATACTTGAATTCTTGTGAGCCTAAGCAAACACCTCCCTCTCATATCCTTCATAGATTATTCATCTTTGTGAGATTGGGAGTGATTCCAAGTGCATTTGCTTGAGTGATTGCATCTAGTGGCACTTGGGGATCGATTTGGCTGCGGTTTGCTTGTTACTCTTGGTGGTTGCCGCCAGCTAGACGGCTTGGAGCAGCGGAGGAGCATTGGCACGAGTTGGTGATTGTTCGTGGCCATCTCCTGGTGATTGTGATGGGTCTTGTACCTTCCCTGCGGAGAGCCGAAAGGTAACTTTAGTGGATTGCTCGTGTCATTGAGTTACCTCACTTGTGGATCAGTTCTTGCGGTGTCCTAGTGAGGACAAGGTTCGTGCTACACCTCTTAGCCGCCGAACCACCAAGTGTTGGTCGACACAACAAGGACGTAGCGTGCCAGAAAGCATGCGAACCTCGAGAGAAAATTGTGTGTCTCCATTGTGACTGTTCATTGGATTTCTCCCGGTGATTGGACTTCATATTATTGATTGGTTCATCCTCTCTACGCGGTGGTATAAAGATCAAACCATCTCTCTTACATTCCCACAAACTAGAGTAGCTTACTTACTTGTATAGAAACTTTAGATAGCTCTCTAGTGTAAGTAGTGACATAGCTCTTGTGTGCTTAGTGATTATAGCAACTAGAAGTGTTGGATAGGTGGATGGCAAACAACCCTTTAGAGCTAGAGCAAAAAGCTATGCTTGTTATCTACTAACCTCTTGCTCTAGTGAGTTTGTAGATTTTTAAATTGGCTATTCACCCCCCTCTAGCCAAGGACCTTTCAAGTGGTATCAGAGCCGTGGTCACCGTTTTGTGAAGGCTTAACAACCTCGGTGCTCAAATTATGGCTCAATAGTGTTCGACCATGTTGGGGGCAAACCACAGTTCTTTGATGACACAAGTTCTTTTGACTATTGGAAGAGAAAAATGAAAATGTATCTTGGATCAATCAATGATAGAGTGTGGGAAGTCATGGAAAATGATTTTGTGATCCTTGACCTCGCTAACCCCACCGACAATGAGAGAGCAAACAAGCAATGCAATACAATGGCTCTCAACACAACTATTATGGCATTGATTCAAAGGTATTTGAACAAGTCAAAGATCTTGAGAAGGCAAGTGAAGTGTGGACAAGGCTAGAAGAAACATATGAGGTAACTACAACGGTAAAAAGTGCCAAGTTGTACATGCTCAAGGACAAGCTATCAAACTCAATATGAAGGATGATGAGTCAATTCCGAAAATGTTCTATAGGCTCCAAGTCATCATCAATGACCTCAAGGGCCTTGGTGAGAAAGTGAAGGATGAGGACTTCATTCACAAGTTCTTGATGTGCTTGCCCAAGAGGTTCAAGACATTGAGAACAATCATCTTTAGAGGTGGATTGACAGGTGTATCTCCTAATGAGGTACTTGGAGATGTCATGACCGAAGATCAATATACGATGATGAGGTCATGAAGAAGGATGATGATAAGAAAAAGAAGAGTGTAGCATTCAAAGCTAGCTCTTCATCCAAGAGCAAGAACAAGGAAGAATCAAGTGATGAGGAGTGTTCCAATGATGATAGTGATGATGAAGCACTAGCACTCTTTGTCCGCAAGTTTGGCAAGATGATGAAGAAAAAGGGCTACCATACAAGGAAGAGAAGGGACAACTCCAAGAACAAGGAATATGTGAGGCTATGCTACAAGTGCAAGAGGCCCGATCATATTGTGGCGGATTGTCCTTACAATAGTGACAATGATGAGCATAACAAGAAGAACAAGAAGGAGAAGAAAGAAAAGAAAGAGAAGAAGATGGTCTTCAAGAAGAAGAAGAAGGGTTGATCCTATGTTGTGACATGGGATAGTGATGCCTCTTCGGATGATGACTCAAGCGATGATGACAAATCATCAAAAATGAAGGCACTTGCAAGCATTGCTATCAACAAGCCATCACTCTTCGACACTCCTTCATGCTTCATGGCCAAGGGCCACAAGGTACAATACAATGAAAGTGAAAGTGAACATGAACATGATAGTGATAGTGATGATGAAAATGAATTCACTAATGAACAACTCATGGACATGTTAGAACAAGCCGAATCTCTCATTCAATCTAAAAACAAGAAGTGCAAAGAATTGGCCAAGAAGTTAAAAGCTCTTGAGCAATCCTTTGATAAGCTCAATGCTAATCATGAGAGGCTAGTGAAAGCCCATGAGAAGCTTGGCGAGGCTCACACCAAGCTTGAGAAACTCACTCCTTGTTGTTAGAAGAGAACAGGGAAAAGGTTGTTGTATCATGTGTTGTGGGCACAACATGTGACTTAATTAAAGAATCACCCAACCCACCTATTGTTGTTGCCACTAACTCTTCTTGTAGGTCTTCATCCACCACCACCAACTCTACCTCTACTTCTAGTGTTAGTGTCACTTGTGATACCTCACTAAAGGTTGAGAATGAGACTCTCAAGAGAGGGGTGGATGAGCTCACTCACGCCCTAGGCAAGGCCTATGGTGGTGAGGCCCGCTTGCTAAAGTGCTTGGGTAGTCAAAGGTTTTCTCTCAACAAAGAGAGATTAGGCTATACCCCCAAGAAAGGCAAGGCGACCTTTGAAACTCACAAGCCTAGCTTTGTGAAGAGCAACGGTTGGTACTGCAACAAATGCAAGCAAGTTGGACACCTAGAGCTTAATTGTAATAAAGTGAACAAGAACAAGAAAAATGCTAATGTATCTTACATTCCATTTGATTCTTGTTATGTGCTTACCAAGGGTGAGAAGGGTGTGCATGCTAAGTTTGTTGGTACACCAATTGTGGGTCCAAAAAAGAAGGCCATTTGGGTACCAAAAAGCTTAGTCACTAACCTCCAAGGACCCAAACAAGTGTGGGTACCTAAGAAACATTGATTTGTTTTGTAGGTAAATTATAAAGCCGGAGGAAGGCATTGGGTACTTGATAATGGGTGCACACAACACATGACCGGTGATTCAAGTTCAATTCAATCAATCCAAATGATGACAATGGTGTTGATAGTATCACATTTGGTGACAATGGCAAAGCCAAGGTCAAAGGGCTTGGTAAAATTGCTATATCCAATAACTTGAGCATTTCCAATGTGCTACTAGTAGAGAGCTTGAACTTCAATTTGCTATCCGTAGCTCAACTTTGTGATCTTGGTTTCAAATGCATATTTGGAGTTGATGATGTAGAGATCATAAGTGTAGATGGATCTAACTTGATATTCAAAGGCTTTAGATATGAGAATCTATACTTAGTTGATTTCAATGCTAGTGATGCTAAATTGTCAACATGCTTGCTCACTAAATCTAGCATGGGTTGGTTATGGCATAGAAGGCTTGGTCATGTTGGAATGAAACAATTAAACAAGTTATTCAAGCATGATATTGTTAGAGGCTTGCAAGATGTCACATTTAAGAAAGACAAGCTTTGTAGTGCATGTCAAGCCAGAAAGCAAGTTGGCAACACTCATCCAAAGAAGAGCATCATGAGTACATGGAAGGCATTTGAGTTGTTGCACATGGACTTATTTGGACCAACCACATACACAAGCATTGGTGGAAATAAATATGGATTTGTGATAGTAGATGATTTCACAAGATACACATGGGTATTCTTTCTTAGTGACAAGAGTGATGCTTTTGCAACTTTCAAATCATTTGTCAAGAGAATACATAACGAGTTTGAAACAACCATCAAGAAAGTGAGAAGTGACAATGGAAGTGAATTCAAGAACACAAGAGTTGATGAGCTTTGTGATGAATTTGGCATTAGGCATCAATTCTCGGCCAAGTACAGTCCACAATCAAATGTTCTTGTAGAGAGAAAGAATAGAACCTTGATTGACATTGCAAGATCAATGTTGAGTGAATACAATGTGAGTCATTCTTTTTGGGCCGAAGCAATCAACACGGCTTGCTGCTGTAGCAACCGACTCTATTGTCACCCAATGATGGAGAAGACACCATATGAGCTCTTGAATGGTAGAAAGCCTAACATTGCATACTTTCGGGTTTTTGGATGCAAATGCTACATATTGAAGAAAGGCACTAGATTGAGCAAATTTGAAAAGAAATGTGATGAAGGCTTCTTGCTTGGTTACTCTACTACTAGCAAAGCTTATAGAGTTTGGAATTTGGCTAGTGGTACTCTTGAAGAGGTGCATGATGTTGAGTTTGATGAAACCTATGGCTCTCAAGAGGAAGATGAGAATCTAGATGATGTGAGGGGCACTAAATTGGCCGATGCAATGAAGAACATGGATATTGGTGATTTAAGGCCTAGAGAGGTGATTGATGTTGAAGATGACAAAGATCAAGCGCTTCCTACCTCAAATGTGCAAGCTAGTGGTTCTCATGATCAAAATCAAGCTAGTACAAGTGGTACACAAGTGCAAGATCAACAAGCTAGTACATCATCTCATGATCAACCAAGTGCAAGCAATCAAGTGCAAATACTCCAACCAACAAATATTGCAAGAGATCATCCATTGGATCATATCATTAGTGACATTCAAAGAGGAGTGCAAACTAGATCGAGATTAGCATCATTTTGTGAGCATTTCTCCTTTGTGTCTCACATTGAGCCAAAGAAGATTGATGAAGCATTGGATTGGGTTAATGCTATGCATGAAGAGCTTAACAATTTCTAGAGAAATAAAGTATGGGAATTAGTTGAGAGGCCTAGTGATCATAATGTCATTGGTACTAGATGGGTCTTCCGCAACAAGCAAGATCAAGATGGGATAGTTGTAAGGAACTGTGGGGGTATAAACCCCTACACCCATACGGCTAGACTTGGGCCAGGAGGCTTGGCCCATTACGAGACAAGGTCAAGGTTTGATCCGACAGCTCGGAGTTTCGCGCAAGGAAACAAAACGTGGAGATCAAACAGGATTCTAGTCGGTTAGAATAGGAATTGATATCGAACTATCTATGGCAATTGTAACCGACTAGGATTAGTTTCCAGATCTATAACCCTGCCCTCCGGACTATATAAGGAGAGGCAAGGGACACCCCTAGGACATCATATTCTCTCAACACAAATCAATACAACCAGACGCAGGATGTAGGTATTACGCCAACTCGGCGGCCGAACCTGGATAAAAAGCTTGTCCGTGTCTTGCGCCACCATCGAGTTCGTAGTTTGTGCACCGTCTACCGATAAACTACTACCGTGGGTATACCCCAAGGTAGACTGCCGACCAGCTTTCGTCGACAGTGGCGTGCCAGGTAGGGGGTGTGCGTGCAACTTCTCCGGCGAACGAGATGGTCACAATCCCGGCTTCCGCGACCGTGCCCGAAGGCCTCACGCTCACCGTCGGCCAGATCACGTGGACTACGCGCAGCGGTGGCCTCACGACCACGGTTTCGGAAGAAACTCAGATCCAATCTGAGATCATGTCGTCTCCGACCACTCGGGTGACGGCACCGAGCGCCCGACCACCGTTCCCGCTCTACAAGGGAAAGAAGATCGACTGCTCGGACCTTCTCCAAGTGCTTGATCGCGCCGATTCCAAGCTACTCGAAGCCTCCCAACTAGTAGATGGGATCCTGCGCCAGCCTGATCAAGCCGCCCCAACGGATTTTTTCAAATCCCGCCGGCCAACTCGTGTCGTTACACACGAACGGCTAGGAACGTCTCTGACGATAACCTCAACTCCCTCAGGGCGATCCGTCAAGCTCAGGGCTAACCCGAAGGAAGATTATCTTTGCGGCCTGAACAACTCGGCCTCTTTCTACTCACGGCACATCCAATCCGTTTTCACCAAGGCGGGTTGGCTGCCAAAAAGGAACGGTCAATCTGCTCGTCACTACGTCAACATGGTGACGTTCCGCGAACTACGGGATGGCCAGGCTTCCAGCACCAATTCGAGCACCGGTTCCGTCCCCACCGAAGTTATAAACTCTGAAGACGAGGACTACGACCTGGATTTGCTTTCACATCCTCCGGGTTTCTCTCGTTTCCCGGTATTCCCCCCCGGCGAGGAGACATTGTTTTTAACGTCAGCGCCGACGAGCCGGTCGTTGATGGAGAAACAGACGAGCAAAGGCAGCTCCGCGAGCAGCGTAACGCCGATCGCGCCCGATGACGCGCGGATGAGGAACGACAAATTCCACCACATAATCTCAGCGACGCCTTTGATATGGTCGGGGACCAGCCAGTCTACAAAACGCCAAGCGCCAACGTGGCTGTCGCCATGGCTAACCTAGATCGGCTCACCGATACTCCTGAGTGCCAGGGAGTCCGAACTAGCGTCCGAGCGCACCTGATCGCCGCAATGGGACAGACAACCACTCTGCTCAAAAGAGCCCAGGCCGTCTCTTATACGGAAGCCACCTCCGACCAGACTAATCGTAGCCGGACCTCACCGCCTCCCAGCAGGCATCACCGTAGCCGTTCCCCCGACAACCATCGCAAGGATTCACGGCGTGACGATGGTGGTCGGGATGCTGACGGTCACCACGAGCAGAACCGCAGGCGCGGTCAAGAAGTAAACCAGCACAGGGATCTTCGATATAACATCCCTCCTAAAGACGCCCGTGACCGCATCAACAGACGCACCACGGAAAGAGCAGTCCACGAAAACCTGCGCCGTATCGAGTACGATGCAACGCACGGCGCCCCGGGCCTAAGACAGTTCTCCTCACACCTCTGCCAGGTCGTGTGGCCCCGCAATTTCAAGCTCGAGAAACTCAAAAAATACGACGGCAAGGAAAATCCAGAGAACTGGATCACTCTCTATGAAATCGCCGTCCGATCAGCAGCGGGGGATGAGCACGTCATGGCCAACTACTTCCCAGTAGTCCTCGACCAGGCTGGTCATCAGTGGCTTCTTGGCTTGCCTGAGGACTCCTTCGACTCTTGGGAAGAGCTACGCCAGGCTTTTATCGACAACTTCATCGCCACATGCGAGCAGCCTGGAAACAAGTATGACCTCGAAAGGATAAGGGACAGGAAAAACGAACCTTTACGCGATTACATCCGACGATTCTCGGATATGCGCCTTAAGATCCCGAAGATTTCCCACGACGAGGCCATCTCTGCCTTCATCAAGGGCCTACGTTTCCATGAAGCACTGAGGAACAAACTGTTGCGCAAAAGGCCAACAACGATGGCGGAGCTCCTCGCCACGGCTAAAAATTACGCCGATGCTGACGATGCAGAGAAACTAATCCGGGACGATGCGAGAGGTCCCGACCAGCCTCCCCGGCGAGGTGACGGTCGCGGTCGTTTCGACAACAGGAACCACCGCCGCTCCGACAACCGCGATCACAGAGAAGGCTGGGATCGGCGGCGCGATAATCGCGACGACTTCAGAGGAAAGCGCCCCCGCGACCACGACCACGAAGTGAATACGGTCAAGCGTCCCAACGGGCGGCGAGACTACCAAGAAGACTACAACAAAACGTTGAAGGGACCGTGCCAACTACATCCAAAATCTAATCATACCATGGAGGAGTGCTGCGTCCTCAAAAACATCTATACACTGCGGGCCGCCCAAGATGACTCCGCCAAGAAAAATGGCAAGCGAGACGAGCACGACCACGAAGACGAGGACGAGGACCAAGATAGGGACCCTCGACACCAATACGTCAGCCCCACCGACGTGGTCCACTCCATCTTCGGGGGCAAGGTCTCCATCGAATCTAAGCGAGAAAGAAAACTATTAAAAAGAGCCTGCCTCAACATAGACAGCACGGACGGACTGATCGCAGACCCGAAGTTTCCCCCGTGGTCGCACAGGGAGATCTCCTTCAGCAGGAAGGATCAGTGGGCCGCTATCCCAGAACCAGGACGTTTCCCTCTAATCCTGGACCCTTGCATCAACAGCATTAGATTCGAGCGCATGCTCGTGGACGAAGGAAGCTCCATTGACATCCTCTTCCGCAACAGCCTGCCCGCTCTCAAGATATCTCCTGCACAACTAAAACCCTATGATGCTCAATTCTGGGGAGTTTTGCTAGGTCAGAGTTCAGTGCCCCTCGGACAGATAACATTGCCTGTCCAATTCGGCACACCAGACCAATTTCGGACAAAGTTCGTCAACTTTGTGGTCGCGGACTTCGACGGGACCTACCACGCCATACTGGGCCGACCATCGCTGACAAAGTTCATGGCAGTCCCGCACTACTCATACCTAGTCCTTAAGATGCCTACGGAGAAGGGTGTCCTAACCGTCAGAGGCAATGTCTACACCGCATATACCTGCGAAGAGGAAAGCTTCAAGATCACCGAGGCCATCGACCTCTCAATTCGCATGGCAGAAACAACAACCCAAGCCGCGCAGCTGCCTCCCGACCAGCTCCGATTACCCGAGCAGGAGACTGCCAGGAAGAATTCAAAATCCAAGGAGTATAAGGAAGTACAACTGGTCGACGGCAGCCCTGAGAAGACGGCCCTCATCGAGGCCAATCTGGACCCCAAATAGGAAGACGCGCTCGTCAGGTTTCTAAGGGACAACGTAAGCGTTTTCGCATGGAAACCCGCAGATATGCCCGGCGTCCCACGAAACCTGATCGAGCACTCCTTAAATGTCTCGAAGACCGCAAGACCCATCAAGCAAAAGCTGCGACGGTTCGCTCGTGACAAAAAGGAGGCTATTAGGACAGAAATAACACGGCTTCTATAAGCCGGATTCATAAAAGAAGTGTATCATCCCGATTGGCTCGCCAATCCGGTCCTTGTACGCAAAAAGAATAATGAATGGAGAATGTGCATTGATTACACTGATCTCAATAAACACTGTCCTAAAGATCCTTTTGTTCTCCCTCGCATCGACGAGGTGGTCGACTCAACGGCCGGATGCGAACTCCTCTCTTTCTTAGACTGCTACTCTGGCTATCACCAGATCTCGCTAAAGGAAGACGATCAGATCAAAACATCTTTCATTACTCCTTTCGGCGCATATTGCTACACGACTATGTCATTCGGACTTAAAAATGCCGGAGCCACTTATCAACGGGCCATACAGCTATGCCTCCACGACGAGATTCGTGACGACCTCGTCGAGGCCTATGTAGATGACGTCGTCGTCAAAACGAGGGATGCAAGCACCCTAATCGACAACTTAGACCGAACTTTTAAGGCGCTTAATAGGTACAAGTGGAAGCTTAACCCCAAAAAGTGCATCTTCGGTGTCCCTTCTGGTCTACTGCTCGGCAACGTTGTCAGTCGTGACGGCATACGGCCAAATCCTTCAAAAGTAAAAGCAGTACTCGACATGCGACCACCTAAAAACGTCAAGGATATTCAGAAGCTCACCGGATGTATGGCCGCCCTCAGTCGCTTCATCTCAAGACTAGGAGAAAAAGGCCTCCCTTTCTTCAAACTCTTGAAAGCGTCGGAAAAATTTTCTTGGACAGAGGAAGCCGACGCCGCGTTCGCTCAGCTTAAGACTTTCCTCACTTCACCACCTGTTCTTACAGCGCCTCAGCCCAATGAAGACCTACTCCTTTACATTGCTGCAACCGGCAGGGTTGTTTCCACGGCAATAGTGGTCGAACGAGATGAGCCAGGTCATGTCTACAAGGTCCAGAGACCCGTTTACTTCATAAGTCAAGTCTTAAACGAGTCCAAGGCCAGGTACCCACAAATACAGAAGCTCATATACGCCATTCTAATAACGTCAAGAAAGCTGAAGCACTACTTCGACGGCCATCGAGTCTTGGTAACCACCAGTTTCCCTCTCGGGGACATTCTGCGTAATAAAGACGCCAACGGCAGAAACGTAAAATGGGCGATGGAATTATGCCCATTTTCCCTGGAGTTCCAGAGCCGCACCACAGTCAAGTCTCAGGCCCTGGTCGATTTCATCGCTGAATGGATGGATCTAAACGAGCCTCCCATTCCCGATGTCTCCGACCACTGGTCAATGTTCTTTGACGGATCCTTGAACATCAACGGCACCGGCGCTGGGATACTATTCATGTCGCCTAACAAGGACAAACTGCGTTACGTCCTTAGGATCCTCTTTCCGGCATCAAACAATGTCGCCGAATACGAAGCATGCCTGCACGACATAAGGCTAGCCGTTGAGCTGGGAGTCAAACGCCTCTGCGTCTATGGCGACTCTGGTTTAGTTATCAACCAGCTCAACAAGGAGTGGGACGCAACCCACGAGAAGATGGATCTCTACTGCAAAGAAATTCGCAAATGGGAAACCAACTTCTACGGCATAGAGTACATCCACGTGGTCCGGGATAAGAACCAGGCATCAGATGCGTTGTCGAAGTTAGGGTCATCTCGGGCTCAAATCCCGCGGGGTATTTTCGTCCAGGACATCCATGAGCCAAGTGTGGGCACAGGCCTGGTCGAAAAGCAACTCACCGAGGCACTGCTCATAGACGATGCCACTCCGACAACCAGTGGCCGCGATTGGCGCACCCCGTTCATAAGATATATATCGGACGGGTTAGGCTTTCAGGACAAAACAGAGAATGAATGCCTCATTCGACGATCAAAGAACTACATACTGGTGGACGACAAACTTATGCGAAAAAATGCAAGTTCCGAAGTACTGCTCAAATGCATATCCCAAGATGATGGCATCAAGCTCCTAGAGGACATACACGCCGGATCCTGCGGCAATCACGCTGCATCCAGAACGCTGGTCGGGAAAGCCTTCCGAGCAGGTTTTTATTGGCCAACTGCGGTCAACGACGCAGAAAAACTGGTCCGACACTGCGAGGGATGTCAGTTCTTCGCTAAAAGGACCCACGTACCTGCTCATGAGATTCAAACCATCCCGTCATCCTGGCCCTTCGCCTGCTGGGGGCTCGACATGATCGGGCCATTTAAACCAGCCCCCGGCAACTTCAAGTTCGTTTTCGTCTTAATCTACAAGTTCTCCAAGTGGATTGAATACATGCCACTGGTCAAAGCAACCTCTGAGAAGGCTGTGTAGTTCCTTAATCAAATCATACACAGGTTTGGGATCCCAAACAGTATAATCACCGACCTGGGTACTCAGTTTACTGGCACCACATTTTGGGACTTCTGCGATGACAGGGGCATAGTCATAAAATATGTGTCAGTAGCTCACCCACGGGCCAATGGTCAAGTTGAGCGCGCAAACGGAATGATCATCGACGCCCTAAAGAAAAGGCTGTACACCGAGAACGACAGGGCTCCCGGTCGATGGATGAAAGAGTTACCGGCCGTGGTCTGTGGCCTCCGAACTCAGACCAGTCGGAACACAGGAGTGTCACCCTACTTCATGGTTTACGGCACAGAGGCAGTCCTGTCGTCTGACATAACCTTGGTTCTCCTAGGATTGAAAACTTCGACCAGTCAACAGCCGACAACTCCAGAGAGCTCGAAATCAACTGCATGGAGGAAAAGCATTTGAATTCTTGTCTCCGAACAGCAAAGTATCTCGCGGCAGTCAGGCGATACCACAACAGGAACGTCAAGGACCGTTCCTTCGCAGTCGACGATCTGGTACTTAGGTGGAAAACAAGCCAAGAGGGAATGCACAAGCTATCAACTCCCTGGGAAGGACCCTTCGTGGTCGCCGAAGTCACACGACCCACGTCCTACAGATTGGCATACCCAGACGGAACACGCGTGCCTAACTCTTGGCATATAGACAAATTGCGCCGATTTTATCCATAAGTTCTAATAACCTTCGATTGTAAATATCTTATAGCTGTCAATAATAAAAGTTTCTCTTTTTTGCCTATACTTTGTTACACGCAGAACTCGGAAAGCCTTCTGCAACAGAAGCTCTTAGCGACTACAAAGTCAAATACAGTGGCACGTCACTCAAATAATTGTACAACGCTCAAAATAACAGTCATGACAAAAGCAAACTTTATTACAAACTTTACATACAAAGTTTACAATAAATACCCTGACGGGCAGTCGCTAGACTATTCCTACAGTCTACCCTATTGGCCTACTGCTCGGGCTGATCACCCGCCTGGCCCTGCTGCCCGGACGAAGGGGTCGGGGCCACCGGCGCCTGGCTGGTCGAGACCGCAGGCGTCGACCGCCCATCTCCCGCAATAGACGCGCCCAACAGCTCCCTGGCCGACCTGTCTGAACCCGGCTGGTCGGGGGGAGTGGCCGTTCCGCATAGATTGATGTCGCCGATCACCGTCGACGACAAGTCCAGCAGACCACCCCGAAGCTCGTCCGCCTCCTGCGGGCCGACCTCCTTGGAATACCCTTTCTCCAGCCTGGTCAAGTCGACCAGGGGGTAGTGGGCGCGCACCATGCTAAGGACATGCGCGCCAGCAAACTCCCCGGCGTCCTTCACGAATTGTTGGAGCCAGTCCCACGCCCATTGCGCCTTTTCCACTGGAGTCAATCTCGGCGCGCGGGGCTGGCTCTCCGGGAGCTCGGGACTGATCAAATCCAGAACCGGGGACGCTCCTCTCCAAATCTTGCAGCAGTTGACCTTCCAGGAGTCCCGATCCTTGACCAGATCCTCCAGGTGCTTCTTGGTGTTTACCTTGAGCACTGCAAATCAAGGAAGATGTTAGTCTCGGCGTGTCAAACAGAGCGATAAGAGGCAAACAACGGGAGCGGCGCGTGATACCAGACAACTCCCGGTCCCTCTGGCTTAGCTCCTCCGCTGCTCGGCGACCGGCCTCCAGCGCCCCAAATAGCTCTTGACCGAGCTGCTCCTTCTCCTGTCGGAGGCACGCCACCTCCTCCTCCAAGTCTACGTGAATCACAACCCGGTCAGTAAAGTAAACTACGCAGCTACACAAAGCTGCTCGGAGCACGTGACTGACCTGACCGCTGCCGGTACTGGTCGGCCAAGCGACGAGTGAGCTCGAGACGACGCTCCTCCTGGGCGTTTACCTCGGCCACCTTCTCCCCAACCTCTGACCGCAGCCGGTCTACCTCCGTAGACAAGGCCTTATTCTCGGCCACAATTCCCTCAATCTGGTCGAAGCACCGTTTTCGGTACTTCGCCGTTTTCATCGCGCCCTGTAAGGAAGAACACATGTCGAACACAGGAACACTGCACAAAAGTTATCCCAGCAGAACACCGGACCACCTACCTTAACCTCCTCCACGAGGCGCTTAGCCACGCGCTCCACTCTCGTGGCCTCCTCCGTCTCCGCGAGCTCCTCGTGGCCAATAAAGTGGTCCCCGCGTTGGCGTCACACGTAGACGTGCTGGCGGCCATCACGGGGACGACCCTAGACCTCCTCCACGTCGTTGTCAGAGGCCTCCTGGGGCTCCTCGTTTGCCGCACTACCTCCGGCTGCGGTTGAGGGCATTACTGGTCCCTGGCCTAGGCCAGAGGAGCCCACGGGCGAAGAAGCCCCTGCTCGGGGCGGCGTCAAATCCCTCCCTTCTTCGGCTGGTGGAGTTGGGACTCTGCTCTCCTCCTCTACAACAGTACTCGGGGGAGGGACCCTTGCTGCCTCCTCATCCCTCGGCTGAGTGCTCGTCGCAGCACTTGCCGGGGCAGATTGGTCCTCGGCACCCGCCGCCGCTGCAGGTTGCTCTGTGACCTGTGGCGCGGCGTCTTCAGCGGCGGCAACAGGAGCGGCCGTCCCCTGCTCCGAGGCCTGGTCGGGATTGACGTCCGACGCCGCGCTACATAACAGAGGGATATTTTCAACAACAGTTAAAAAAAAATCGCCAAAATACGTAAGTCGAACACTTACAGGTCCGAGCGACGGTGGGTCGCGGTGAACCTCCTCCTTGCCCGGCCGGTCGGCACCTGTGCCCCCGTCTCCGCAGCGCGAGGCGCAGGAGGGTCGCCGGCCACCCGATCAGCAGTGGTCGGCACGCTGTCCGGACGGCTATGAGGCCTCCGGACCAACGATGGTGTGGCCTCCTCCTCCTCGTCGTCGTCGTCGGTAATCCGAACGAACCGACGACGCTTTGGCGCTCGGCTGCTCTCTGCTGGTAGCGTCGGCGCCGGCGACGGATCCGCCGCCATTGGCCTTTTCCCCACCACTCTTTCCTCGGTGGTCGGGACGGGGCGGGCCTGGTCTTCCTCACTGCTGGTGTAACGAGTACACCGAGCAGCGTCTTCCTCCGGCGGATTTTCTCTCGCAGGATTCTCCATTCCAGGTGCCAGTGATACATACACTGTGCACCGGTCAACATCTCCGATCTGCAAAAGTAACAAAGATAAGTCAGCTGCAGACAACATACGGATGCTAAAGCAAAGTAATCAATAACATACCTTAGGCGCTGGTCGCCCCAACTTGAAGGCTTGCACCGGATCACTGCCACGGATGAAGCCTCCGTCCGCGAAGTTGAACAGCTCGTTCAACAGCTGCTGTACCTCCGCCTTCTCCAAGATCTCAGGTCGCATCCTGGTCGGGTCCACGCTTCCAGCATACTCGTACGCCGAGTGCACCCTCTTCTGGCAGGGCATCACCCGACGGCACACGAAGTTGCCGACCACGCCTAGCCCGTCCAGACGCGACCAGTCGATCAGCTGCATCAGATCTGCCACTTGACCGTCGTACTCTGGGCGATCGGTCCAGCTCACCCTCTTCTCGGGGATGTATCCCACGTCGCAGAACGTGGAGCTGCCCGGTTCCTCTCTGATGTAGAACCACTTCCTGTACCATTCAATCAGAGAAGTGTTCCAGGGGCAGTGCAGATAGCGGTTCTTCATCCCGTCGCGAAGGTTGAGGTATACTACAGCTGCAACCTTAGAGCCTCCAACTGCCCCCTTCTTTCTCAAACAAAAAAGATAGCGAAAGAGATCGAAGTGCGGTTCTATGCCTACATAGGCCTCGCACAAATGGATAAAAGTTGAAATAAGAAGGATTGAGTTCGGGTGCAGATTGCAAATCCCGATCTCATAATACAAAAGAAGACCCTGAAGAAAAGGGTGAACAGGCACCCCAAAACCCCTCTTAACGAAATCTTCGAACACGACGATCTCACTGGCGCGGGGGTCGTGGTAGCTCTCCCCCTCCGGTGCCCTCCAGCCGCCGAGCTCCGGGCTGTGCAGTAGCCCCATATCGACGAGGTCACCGAGGGACTTGGCGGTGCTGCGGGATTTCTTCCATTCTTTGGCCATCAGCTCGGACCTCTTCTTTGAATCGCTCTTCGCCATTGGAGGTGCGGAGGTGGATTCGAGTTTGGAAGGTGTAGATGATTGAAGGAGGCAAGAGTGGAAGGCTTGAAGGCAATGGCAGGGTAAGCAGTACAGGGGGAACTGTCGAGCTCTTATAACCCACAACTTCACCCCTCCCACTTCCCGCATCCTCGGGAAGTGGGCGGGCCATACGGCGGATGCGGCGTTTCGGTTTTCAATGATCATCGACAATTAATGCGGTGGAGTTTTCATACAAATTGATGGTTTCCTTTTCTCAAACCGCACAAAGGGCGGCCGTACAGTTGCCAGGCGCAACTTTTCATGCATCCATCTGACATCCCGTCAGGAGGTCTCGTCACGTCAACTTTTTCTTGAAAAATTTTTTCAAAACAAGGAGACAAATATGGCAGAGAGTCAACAATCCGGGGACTGCACCGACCACCGAGCACTTGATGCTCGGGGACTGGTCGACCAGTCTATTAACTTGGAACTTCAACGACTGCACCGACCACCGAGCGCTTGATGCTCGGGGACTGGTCGACCAGTCTATTAACTCAGAACTTCAAAGACCGCACCGACCACCGAGCACTCGATGCTCGGGGACTGGTCGTCACATTTGTTGAGACTGCTCCGACCACCGAGCGCTTGCTGCTCGGGGACTGATCGCTTAGTTTATTGGTTTGGAAATCAGCAAGCTAAAGAGTTCGCCGACCATTGTACACCCGGGGACTGGTTGACCAGAGCGTCGAACTGCAAACTCCATGGTAAATGAGCATGGGATGCTTGGGGACTGGATAATTTCGGTTTTTTAAGACCTTGCTACAAGGTTCATACTTTGCCTTCCACCAAGCTCGGGGACTACATCGGTACGATGCATCTAGCGATGCATCCCACATACAAAGCAGCTTTGGAGATTCTTCTTTGGACCCTGGCACCATGTGACTACGTCACCTGCTACCAGGCTCGGGGACTAAGTGGGCACACTTCACCTTGCGGTGAATTTGCTTGTTTCGTTGATGGACTGTACTTTTGAAAAAGTAAAGTGGGCACACTTCACCGAAAAAGAAATATTTTTTCTCGAGAGCACCATGCATTCTTCGAACAGTTGGCTTCTTTGATGATGAAGTTAATCGGACGCCTTTAGATTTGTTCAAACTGTTGTCGCAACTATTTGGGCAACTTTCATAATGATTGAAGATATTAAGTTTCATTGGTCAAAGAAGCTCAAGACGGCGTGTTACTTCACAATACATGGTGCTCGGGGACTAGCTGTGGGGGTATAAACCCCTATACCCATACGGCTAGACTTGGGCCAGGAGGCTTGGCCCATTACGAGACAAGCTCAAGGTTTGATCCGACAGCTCGGAGTTTCGCGCAAGGAAACAAGACGTGGAGATCAAACAGGATTCTAGTGGGTTAGAATAGGAATTGATATCGAACTATCTATGGCAATTGTAACCGACTAGGATTAGTTTCCAGATCTGTAACCCTACCCTCCGGACTATATAAGGAGAGGCAAGGGACCCCCCTAGGACATCATATTCTCTCAACACAAATCAATACAACCAGACGCGGACGTAGGTATTACGCCAACTCGGCGGCCGAACCTGGATAAAAAGCTTGTCCGTGTCTTGCGCCACCATCGAGTTCGTAGTTTGCGCACCGTCTACCGATAAACTACTACCGTGGGTATACCCCAAGGTAGACTGCCGACCAGCTTTCGTCGACAGGAACAAAGCAAGATTGGTAGCACAAGGCTATACTCATGTTGAAGGTCTTGACTTTGGTGAAACATATGGCCCGGTTGCTAGATTGGAAGCAATTAGGATCTTGTTGGCCTATGTTGGTGCACATATTCTCAATGGCTATATCAATGAAGAAGTTTATGTTGAGCAACCACCCGGTTTTGAAGATGACAAGATAGTGCTAATCTTGATGCAAGATAGGTGCACAGTTTGCACCTAATGCACCATAGTCTAAGAGACCATTTTGGACGCACTTGTTGGTACTCCTAGGTGAAGGCGCTCAAGTGGATGCTCGGTTCAGTCTGTTTGGAGATAGTGCTAATCTTGATGCAAGATAGGTGCACGGTTTGCATGGAACAACCAAATGCTTGGAAAACAATCTCGACGCACATGATGGAACTCCTAGATGACGTGTGTCATATGAAATCTTGCTTCGGTCTATTTGGAGACAGCGTTAGTTTTGGTGCTAGATAGGTGTAAGGTTTGCACATAATGCAGCATAGGCTAAGAAACCATTTCAGACGCACCCGACGGTACTCCTAGGTAAAAGGCTCAAGTGAAAGCTCGATTTCGTCTATTTGGAGATAGTGCTAATGTTGATGTAAGATAGATGCACGGTCTGCATTGAACGTACCATATGCTTAGAAATTAATTTGGACACACCCAATAGAACTCCTTGATGACATGTGTCATATGGATGCTCGCTTTAGTGTGCTTAGAGACAGTATTAGTTTCGGTGCAAGATATGTGCACAGTTTGTGCCTAATAAACCAAAGTCTAAGAAACCATTTTGGAAGCACCTCTTGGTACTCCTAGGTGAATAGGCTCAAGTGGAGGCTCGGTTTGGGCTATTTAGAGATAGTGCTAATCTTGATGCAAGATAGGTGCCCGATTTGCATGGAACATACCATGTGCTCATAAATCAATTTGGACGCACCAGATGGAACTCCTAGATGACATGTGTCGTATGGAATCTCACTTTGGTCCGTTTAGAGACAGTGTTAGTTTCGGTGCAAGATAGGTAACCGGTTTGCACCTAATGCACCATTTTGGACGCACCCGATGGTACTCCTAGGTCAAGGGGCTCAAATGAAAGCTCGGTTTGGTCTGTTTGGAGATAGTGCTAATCTTGATGCAAGATAGGTGCACGGTTTACATGAAACTTACGATATACTCAGAAATCAATTAGGACGCACCTGCTATAACTAATTGATGATATGCGCACGGTTTACGCCTAATGCACCATAGGCTAAGTAACCATTTTAGACGCACCCGATGGTACTCGTAGTTGAAGAGGCTCAAGTGGATGCTCGATTTGGTGTGTTCGGATATAGTGCCAATCTTGATGCAAGATAGTTGCACAGTTTGCATGCAACGTACCATATGTTAAGAAATCAATTTGGACGGACCCAATGGAACTCCTAGATGACGTGTGTCATATGGAATCTCGCTTCGGTCTATTTGGTGACAATGTTAGTTTCGGTGCAAGATAGGTGCATAGTTTGTGCCTAATGCACCATAGTCTAAGAAACCATTTTTGACACACCTGTTTGTACTCCTAGATGAAGAGGCTCAAGTGGAAGCTCGGTTCGTTCTATTTGGAGATAGTGCTAATCTTGATGCAAGATAGGTGCACGGTTTGCATGGAACATAGCAAATGCTTGGAAATCAATCTGGACGCACATGATGGAACTCCTAGATGACGCGTGTCATACCGAATCTTGCTTCGGTCTGTTTGGAGACAGTGTTAGTTTTGGTGCAAGATAGGTGCACGGTTTGCATGGAACATACCATATGCTTGGAAATCAATTTGGATGCACCCGATGGAACTCCTTGATGACGTGTGTCATATGGAATCTCACTTTTGTCTGTTTAGAAATAGTATTAGTTTTGGTGCAAGATATGTGCAGGGTTTGCGCCTAATGCACCATAGTGTAAGAAACCATTTTGAAAGCACCTGTTGGTACTTGAGTGAAGAGGCTCAAGTGGAAGCTTGGTTTTATCAATTTGGAGATAGTGCAAATCTGATGCAAGATAGGTGCATGATTTGCAAAGAACATACCATATGCTTAGAAATCAATTTGGACGCACAAAATGGAACTCCTAGATGACGTGTGCCATATGGAATCTTGCTTCGGTCTGTTTGTAGACATTGTAAGTTTTAGTGCAAATAGGTGCATAGTTTGCGCCTAATGCACCATAGTCTAAGAAACCATTTTGGACGCACTATTTGGTACTACTGGGTGAAGAGGCTCAAGTGGAAGCTGTTGATGGTTCTTAAGTATCAATTTTAGTTATCAAATAAACAAGAGAAAGGACCAATATGCAACCAACACCTAGAATTAGGGTTTGATCTGACAGAATTCCACGAGTTTTGTTGTTTATCTGTTTCTGCAGGGGTTATCAGGAAATAAGGAAGAAAGGCCCACATGTCGGGATTACATAGAGATATCAACGCACCGCATGATTTTCTACCATCTAGAAGACTCCAGAAGCCACGGGAAGAAGGCAGAGGCCGAAAGGGGCCAGGCCCAGGGCGCCCGCCCCTGCTGGATTCCATTCAGGACTCTCTTCGCACGGGATGTTCCACCGACCTAATGGATCTGAGATAATGTAGTACCACCTCGCCTACCGACCCAAAAACGCATAGAGGAGGAGGACTATATAAGGAGACCCCCCTGGCCCCTGGAGAAGACAAGAAATTATCATAGAGATTGAGGGGTGCCCTCGAAGGAAAACCTCTTCTCTAATTAATATTTCTTTTTAGGCTTAGCAACCAATGTACAGTAGAAATAGATCTTCTAGTTTCTACTAGATTGAGAGAGATAGAGTGGAGGTGTAGATTGGAGGAAGCCCGGCCTGTCGGTGTCTACTCCAAGCTTGTACCTGCGGGATCAAGTTCTCCTAACCCGAAGCTTGCTCCTAGGATTCTTCAGTATTTCGACTTCTAAATTCTAGTAAGTTCTTGTTTTATTGTTCTTCTGGTTTATGAGTTTACTTTAATCTCTTCGTGTAGAGTTTAGAGTAATCATTGCTGGCGTAAACGTGGTGTTTAGGCTGGGGTACTCATAGATATTCCCTGACTAGCTAGACCGTGGTAGTAGTGAGGAACGTGACAATTCCGAGTTACCTTTGCAGACCACATCTCGTTAGCAGGAATGATAGGGTTTATAGGTGCGGGTTGAACATCCTTTGTGGTGTCTAGATTCCGTTAGCCTCCCCAATAGAACAGTAGATCATCCTTACCAAGGTTAAAAGAAGACTACGGTTGCAGTCTTCTCTATTTATCACTCACATCGAGAGACATTCTTTGTTGCCTAAAAGGTTAGTAGTAATAGACCGGTTAGTCAGATGCGCTCTTTCTTCTAGTGGTAAAAAAATAAATACGATACTCTGGATAACCTCCCGGGTGAAGTGCTCACCGATGTCCGTGCGCTTGCGGATCAATTCCTTATTGCATTCCCAAATATCAACAAGCATTTTTGGCGCCGTTGCCGGGGAGAAAGACGGTTGCTGAGATAACCTTGAGTGTTACTACTAGCTTGTATCTATACTTTTATCTTTTCTTATCTTTTATATTCTTTATTTTCTTTACTCTTACCTTATGGAAAACCAAAATTCTAAATCGATCCATGAGTCTGCAATCACTTCAGTAACTGACCTTTTGCCATGGGAATCATCACAGCCTATCCAAACATCCCAGTATAAGTTAAGTTCTAGGTTGATTGCCATGATTCAAAACCTATCTTTTTCGGGAAAGGAAGACGAAAACCCTTACCTTCATATTAGAGATTTTGAGCAAACATGTGATTGTCTTCGTATTGAAGGCATTTCTGATAAAACTTTACGTTGGAAGCTTTTTCCTTTTTCCTTAAGGGGAGAAGCTAGACAATGGTACAGTCAGAAGGTAAGTCAACAACAAGGTGAATGGGGAGTTTTACGAGCCAACTTTTGTCTAGATTTCTATTCCCTTGACCGTATAGCCAACCTTAGACTCGAAGTCCTGTCTTTTAAACAAAAAGATAATGAAACTTTGGGAAAATCCTAGAAACGTTTTTTTGATCTTTTAGAATCTGGTCCAAACCTTAATCTCGAAGACCCTATTCTTTTATTTCACTTTTTTCGAGGTCTTCATAAAAATCACAAACAAATGCTACACACAATGTCTAGAGGTTCTTTCTTTCGCATCCCTACTGATGAAGCTAGAGTGATCCTAGATAGAATCCTAGAAGCTGAGATGGATAATACCCTTCATGATGAAACCTACGAAGCCAAAGTAGACACTCTGCCTAATTCTTCATCTACTTTAGCTATCCCAAGTTCTGAGCCACAAGAGGAAGAAATTCCACCACCGGACTTCATGCTGGATATAGAATCTGATCTTTTTGCCAATTTTGGAAACATTTCAAACTACAATTCTATTGACAAACCCCAAAACGTCCAGTTTAGCATTTATTTGCCAAGTGAATATCAATTGAGAGAGCTTATCTCAGTCATGAGTAGCGAATGGTTGGAGGAATTAGAACTTTCCTCTGATGTGATCTGTTTGGACACACCCTCTATAACTATACGCCGTGCTTATAATTCTGATCGATTTAATGCTCTCTATAATCCTGTTGTGGGGATCAACATCATGTCTGAATCTTTTGCACTTAAACTATTTAAAAATCTTGTCTTAACCCCCACAACAAAGGTCATAAAGGAATCTTCCGGACGATTAGTCCCCAGTCTTTCAACCCCCTGATTGGTCGTTGCCTTTTGAAATTATGTGTGATGCTAGTGATTATGCTGTGGGGGCAGTATTGGGACAAACTAAAAATAAGAAGCATCATGCAATTGCTTATGCCAGTAAAACTTTGACAGGAGCTCAACTTAACTATGCAACCATTGAAAAAGAGCTTCTGGTTGTTGTCTTTGCCATTGATAAATTTAGATCTTATTTAGTTGGAGCTAAAATAATTGTTTACACTGATCATGCTGCACTAAAATATTTGCTCACTAAAAAAGATGCTAAACCTCGCCTGATTAGATGGATCTTATTACTTCAAGAATTTGACTTAGAAATAAAAGATAAAAAAGGAGTAGAAAATTCTGTTGCTGATCACTTGTCTAGAATGTATTTTAAGAGTCCACAGGAAACCCCCATCAATGATTCACTCCGGGACGACATGCTCTACGGGATTAACAGGTCTGACCCCTGGTATGTAGATATTGTTAATTTTATGGTTTCAGGGTATGTACCACCAGGAGCAAACAAGAAGAAGCTTATTCAAGAAAGTCGTTCACATATATGGGATGAGCCATACCTCTTCCGAGTATGCTCTGATGGCTTACTCAGGAGATGTGTGACCGCTGAGGAAGGATGGAAGATCATCGACAGATGTCATTCATCACCATATGGAGGTCACTATGGAGCATTCCGCACACATTCAAAAATCTGGCAGTGTGGATTCTACTGGCCTACAATGTATGAAGACACGAAGCAATATATCAGAAGATGTGGGCCATGTCAAAGGCACGGAAACATAAATATAAGGGATGCAATGCCACTCACCAGCAACCTTCAGATTGAGCTCTTTGATGTCTGGGGAATGGACTACATGGGTCCATTTCCTCCATCAAAGAAGTGTGAGTACATCTTGGTGGCGGTTGACTATGTCTCCAAGTGGGTAGAGGCATTACCTTGCAAGCATGCCGACAACGTCAGTTCAAAGAGGATGTTCGAAGAAATTATATTTCCAAGATTTGGAGTCCCCAGAGTAGTGATAAGTGATGGAGGAGCACACTTCATCGACAAACGCTTCAAGCAATATCTATCAAAACATGGAATCTGTCACAACGTCGCTACCCCCTATCATCCTCAGACACGTGGCCAAGCAGAGACTTCCAACAAACAAATCAAGAATATTCTTCAGAAGACAGTAAATGAAATGGGAACGGCGTGGAAAGGCAAGTTACCCGATGCACTCTGGGCATACCGGACAGCATACAAGACCCCAATTGGAATGTCTCCATACCAATTGGTGTACGGGGAGACTTGCCATCAACCTGTTGAACTAGAGTTCAAAGCACACTGGGCCATAAAGAGATGGAATATGGACCTAGATGTTGCTGGAGATTATAGAAGAATGCAACTATCAGAATTGGAAGAATGGTGAGAGAAGGCATATCACAATTCAAAGATCTACAAAGAATGAGTCAAAAGGTGGCATGACAAGAGAATCAAGAAGAA
The DNA here is from genome assembly GCF_000003195.3 of Sorghum bicolor. NCBI lineage: Eukaryota > Viridiplantae > Streptophyta > Magnoliopsida > Poales > Poaceae > Sorghum > Sorghum bicolor. The sequence continues at coordinate 20,658,664 of NC_012875.2, read as the reverse complement.
GGAGTTCACACCCGGAGATAAGGTATTACTTTTTAATTCCAGGGTGAAGCTTTTCGGGCATGGAAAACTCCGGAGCAAATGGGAAGGACCATTTAAGGTAATTAATTCATCATCCCACGGAGCTATCACACTTCAAAATGATGAAGGTACGTTATTCAAGGTAAATGGTCAACGTCTTAAATTATTTTTAGAGCCCAATAAAGAATTAGAAGAAATAGACGTAGTCCATTTTTACCTTCCCATGGAGAATTAGAGCCCGACCTTTTTACTCTGATGTTTTTGGGTCATATATATATATTTCTAAATAATTTCGCATCTAGAAAGGCGCTTGAGAAAGTAGGCCCACAGAGGGGCCAGAGAGAGGGCGGGCGCCCAGATCAGGTGGGCAGGCGCCCAGCTCCTGTTCCCCCTCGGTCCCGATTTTCTCTGTTATGGAAAATGCACTTATGGTAATCCGAATAATCCCTCAGATGGAAAGTTTCGCACGTACATCGACGGGAGCAACCCGAACAACCCATAGAGGCACTTTTTGACCCCTATATAAACAGACCCCTGACCTCAGTTTTCAAACACCAAGCCACCAAGCCTTCTCTCCTTCAATTAGAGCTTGATTAGTTCCTTGCTGCTCCAATGGCCGAGAAGTACCACGATGATTGGGAAGTCGTCCCCTTCAACCTCAACATGGAGCCGGTGGAAGACCCCGATGCCCGTGCTCTCGTCCCGGCCAACACAGAGCGACAACTAGAAGCCATGCCATTACGCCAACGCAGCTCTGCCCAATCTTACCATGCTCAACCAGTTCTCACCGCACCGCCACAACCCCTACTCCTCAAAGGATCATCATCCATGACGAAGACCACCATCAAGGTGCCAACCGGCACAAGGATCCTTCCACCTAGACCCAATGAGAGGGTCGTTGGAGTCAAGACCAACCTGAGCGGCGAGATCAGCAGTATTCGCTACACTACGGAGGAGGAAAGGCCTTACTTTGAAGGGATTAGAGCAGCCAAAGTCTGTTTCATCCCTCCAAAGGCAGCCCCGAAGCATGCTCTCAATGCTTTTGAGACACCTCCCAAGCGTCGCAAGACTATAATGGATATTGATGAGGACGTTCGCAGATTAGACAGAGTTATCATAGACCTCCAGTCCTCGAATAATTCCCTCACTAGGCAGCTCTCTAACCACAACACCGTTGTACTAGGCCTTAGGCAGGATCTTGCCAGTGCCAACAAGAAGATTAGGGAATTAGAGCGCCGCTAAGTTTGTTACTTCTATCATCAGTTTAGTCTTTTGTAATAAATGCCTCAAGATTAATAAAGAATATTATTATTATTATGTCTTGTGTGTCTCTACTTTATTTTTGTGCAAGAAAGCAGAAAACAAGTATGGGGGAGATCCCTCGACATGCCAAACACACTTCGACCACACCACTCCACGATTCAGGTACACACTCTGCACACTTTACTTTACACATACATTTTGGATTATGCAGAATATTGTTTCCGACATGATAAAATAAAAAGATTAAAATATTTCTAATCATGATTAATCTCAATCTGTAATATTTCTGGAAAGCTTGCAACTATTATAAAATCATTTTAAAACCCTGTGTTACTTAAGTCAATATGGGATATGTGATGGTAGAGTATGAGTTTCTTATTCTTGATATCATTATTACTTGGAGAATTTATTTCAAAATCTTCAAAATTCTAGCTACCATCCTCAGTGTTTTATATGCCTAATAAAACTGAAAATATTAATTATGATTATAAAAGCTATCGACTCTGTATTGAGTTTGTTCAAAATGAGTTAGACCCTTGTTGAGAGATTTATCATGCTCCTAAGATCAAGACATTTATTCAGAAAGATTCACTTTTCCGAAGTATTATTGCATTAGAGGCATGGGCTATGCAAAAATAGAGATATTTCGAGGAAATAAAAAGGAGCAAGTGCTCGACAACCTCGCAGAAAAATGGACAAGTGTCCGGCAGTAGAATTAGGGATACCTCGGTATCCAGTTAAAAAAAAGAGAAAGAAAATGATAGCCCATGGTCCCTCTAATAAGCAATATGCCAGCAAGAGTTGACAAAGATTTTAATTTCCAAAGTCTTTGATCTAAGAGTATGACATTCCCCGCCTCGGATCCCGTTTTGATCAGGCAATAAATGCAAAGTAAGTATGCTTGAGAATTTTTTGCAAATTAAAACAGCCTCAGTAAGATATATATAAAAGATAATGAGTGATCTGAGAGAACCTATGAGGATAAAAAGGTATGCTAACTTTCTTTCAAAAATATACAAAAACCTCCAAGTGACAGGATTGAGAAGAAAGGATCTTTACTCTTAACCATAAACTTCCTTGACTATGGTACACAGTGGATTTTTAACACCCTGCAATTATAAAGAGAATGTTTTAAAATGTTTACCCCAGATATTTTTCATAACCATCCTTTTCTCGAGGACGAGTAAAAGCCTAAGTATGGGGGTATTTGTTGACGGTTCTTAAGTATCAATTTTAATTATCAAATAAACAAGAGAAAGGACCAATATGCAACCAACACCTAGAATTAGGGTTTGATCTGACAGAATTCCACGAGTTTTGTTGTTTATCTATTTCTGCAGGGGGTTATCAGGAAATAAGGAAGAAAGGCCCACATGTCAGGATTACATAGAGATATCAACGCACCGCAAGATTTTCTACCATCTAGAAGACTCCAGAAGCCACGGGAGGAAGGCAAAGGCCGAAAGGGGCCAGGCCTAGGGCGCCCGCCCTGGTGACCTGGGCACCCGCCCCCTCCTGGATTCCATTCAGGACTCTCTTCACACGGGATGTTCCACCGACCTAATGGATCAGAGATAATGTAGTACCACCTCGCCTACCGACCCAAAAACGCAGAGGAGGAGGACTATATAAAGAGACCCCCTGGCCCCTGGAGAAGACAAGAAATTATCATAGAGATTGAGGGGTGCCCTCGAAGGAAAACCTCTTCTCTAATTAATATTTATTTTTAGGCTTAGCAACCAATGTAAAGTAGAAATAGATCTTCTAGTTTCTACTAGATTGAGAGAGATAGAGTGGAGGTGTAGATTGGAGGAAGCCCGGCCTGTCGGTGTCTACTCCAAGCTTGTACCTGCGGGATCAAGTTCTCCTAACCCGAAGCTTGCTCCTAGGATTCTTCAGTATTTTGACTTCTAAATTCTAGTAAGTTTTTGTTTTATTGTTCTTCTGGTTTATGAGTTTACTTTAATCTCTTCGCGTAGAGTTTAGAGTAATCATTGCTGGCGTAAACGTGGTGTTTAAGCTGGGGTACTCATAGATATTCTCTGACTAGCTAGACCGTGGTAGTAGTGAGGAACGTGACAATTCTGAGTTACCTTTGCAGACCACATCTCGTTAGCAGGAAGGATTGGGTTTATAGGTGTGGGTTGAACATCCTTTGTGGTGTCTAGATTCCGTTAGCCTCCCTAATAGAACAGTAGATCATCCTTTCCAAGGTTAGAAGAAGACTACGGTTGCAGTCTTCTCTATTTATCACTCACATCGAGAGACATTCTTTGTTGCCTAAAAGGTTAGTAGTAATAGACCGGTTAGTCAGATGCACTCTTTCTCCTAGTGGTAAAAAAATAAATACGATACTCTGGATAACCATCCGGGTGAAGTGCTCACCGATATCCGTGCGCTTGCGGATCAATTCCTTATTGCGTTACCAAATATCAACAGAAGCTTGGTTCGGTCAGTTTGGAGATAGTGCTAATCCTTATGCAAGGTAGGTGCATGGTTTGCATGGAACATACCATATGCTTGGAAATCAATTTGGATGCACCCGATGGAACTCCTTGATGACGTGTGTTATATGTTATCTCGCTTCGGTCCATTTGGAGAGTTTCGATGAAAGATAGGCGCACAATTTGAACCTAATGCACCATAGTCTAAGAAACCATTTTGGACGCACTTGTTGGTACTCCTAGGTGAAGGGGCTCAAGTGGATGCTCGGTTCGGTCTGTTTGGAGATAGTGCTAATCTTGATGCAAGGTAGGTGCACGGTATGCATGGAACATACCAAATGCATGGAAATCAATCAGGACGCACATGATGGAACTCCTAGATGACGTGTGTCATACAAAATCTTACTTTGGTCTGTTTGGAGACAGTGTTAGTTTCGGTGCAAGATAGGTGCTAGGTTTTCACATAATGCATCATAGGCTAAGAAACCATTTTGGACGCACCCGATGGTACTCATAGGTAAAAGGCACAAGTGAAAGCTCGGTTTGGTCTATTTGGAGATAGTGCTAATCTTGATGCAAGATAGATGCACGGTCTACATGGAACGTACCATATGCTTTGAAATTAATTTGGACACACCCGATAGAACTCCTAGATGATGTGTGTCATATGGAATCTCATTTTGGTGTGCTTAGAGACAGTATTAGTTTCGGTGCAAGATATGTGCACGGTTTGCGCCTAATGCACCAAAGTCTAAGAAACCATTTTGGAAGCACCTGTTGGTACTCCTAGGTGAAGAGGCTCAAGTGGAGGCTCGGTTCGATCTGTTTAGAGATAGTGCAAATCTTGATGCAAGATAGGTGCATGATTTGCATTGAACATACCATATGCTCAGAAATCAATTAGGACGCACCTGATATAACTCCTTTATGATGTGTGTCATATGGAATCTTGCTTCAGTTCATTTAGAGAGAGTGTTAGTTTTGGTAGAAGATATGTGCACGGTTTACGAACCATTTTAGATGCACCCGATGGTACTCGTAGTTGAAGAGGCTCAAGCGGAGGCTCGATTTGGTCTGCTCGGATATAGTGCCACTCTTGATGCAAGAGAGTTGCACAGTTTGCATGCAACGTACCATATGTTAAGAAATCAATTTGGACAGACCCAATGGAACTCCTAGATGACGTGTGTCATATGGAATCTCGCTTCGGTCTATTTGGTGACAATGTTAGTTTTGGTGCAAGATAGGTGCATAGTTTGTGCCTAATGCACCATAGTCTAAAAAACCATTTTTGATGCACCTGTTTGTACTCCTAGATGAAGAGGCTCAAGTGGAAGCTCGGTTCGGTCTATTTGGAGATAGTGTAAATCTTGATGCAAGATAAGTGCACGGTTTGCATGGAACATACCATATGCTTGGAAATCAATTTGGATGCACCCGATGGAACTCCTTGATGACGTGTGTCATATGGAATCTCGCTTTGGTCTGTTTAGAAATAGTGTTAGTTTCGGTGCAAGATATGTGCATGGTTTGCGCCTAATGCACCATAGTCTAAGAAACCATTTCGGAAGCACCTGCTGGTACTTCGGTGAAGAGGCTCAAGTGAAAGCTCGGTTTAATCTATTTGGAGATAGTGCTAATCTTGATGCAAGATAGGTGCATTATTTGCAAGGAACATACCATATGCTTAGAAATCAATTTGGATGCACCCAATGGAACTCCTAGATGATGTGTGTCATACGGAATCTTGCTTCGGTCCGTTTGTTGACATTGTCAGTTTTAGTGCAAGATAGGTGCACAGTTTGCGCCTAATGCACCATAGTCTAAGAAACCATTTTGGATGCACTATTTGGTACTCCTAGGTGAAGAGGCTCAAGTGGAAGCTCGGTTCGGTCTGTTTGGAGACAGTGCTAATCCTTATGCACGGTAGGTGCATGGTTTGCATGGAACATACCATATGCTTGGAAATCAATTTGGATGAACCCGATGGAACTCCTTGATGACGTGTGTCACTTGTAATCTCGCGTCGGTCCATTTGGAGACATTGTTAGTTTCGGTGCAAGACAGGTGCACAATTTGCACCTAATGCACCTTAGTCTAAGAAACCATTTTGGACACACTTGTTGGTACTCCAAGGTGAAGGGGCTCAAGTGGATCCTCGGTTCGGTCTGTTTGGAGATAGTGCTAATCTTGATGCAAGATAGATGCACGGTTAGCATGGAACATACGATATGCTTAGAAATCAATTAGGACGCACCTGCTATAACTCCTTGATGATGTGTGTCATATGGAATCTTGCTTCGGATTGTTTACTGACAGTGTTAGTTTTGGTAGAAGATATGTGCACGGTTTACGCCTAATGCACCATAGGCTAAGAAACCATTTTAGACGCACCCGATGGTACTCGTAGTTGAAGAGGCTCAAGTGGAGGCTCGATTTGGTTTATTCGGATATAGTGCCAATCTTGATGCAAGATAGTTGCACAGTTTGCATGCAACGTACCATATGTTAAGAAATCAATTTGGACGGACCCAATGGAACTCCTAGATGACGTGTGTCATATGGAATCTCGCTTCGGTCTATTTGGTGACAATGTTAGTTCCGGTGCAAGATAGGTGCATAGTTTGTGCCTAATGCACCATAGTCTAAGAAACCATTTTTGATGCACCTATTTATACTCCTAGATGAAGAGGCTCAAGTGAAAGCTCGGTTCGGTCTATTTGGAGATAGTGCTAATCTTGATGCAAGATAGGTGCACGGTTTGCATGGAACATACCAAATGCTTGGAAATCAATCTAGACGCACATGATGGAACTCCTAGATGACGTGTGTCATACGGAATGTTGCTTTGGTCTATTTGGAGACAGTGTTAGTTTCAGTGCAAGATAGGTGGACGGTTTGCATGGAACATACCATATGCTTGGAAATAAATTTGGATGCACCCGATGGAACTCCTTGATGATGTGTGTCATATGGAATCTCACTTTGGTCTGTTTAGAAATAGTATTAGTTTTGGTGCAAGATATGTGCAGGGTTTGCGCCTAATGCACCATAGTCTAAGAAACCATTTTGGAAGCACGTATTGGTACTTCGGTGAAGAGGCTCAAGTGGAAGCTCGGTTTGATCTTTTTGGTGATAGTGCTAATCTTGATGCAAGATAGGTGCATGGTTTGCAAGGAACATACCATATGCTTAGAAATCAATTTGGACGCACCCAATGGAACTCCTAGATGACGTGTGTCATATGGAATCTTGCTTCGGTCTATTTGTAGACATTGTAAGTTTTAGTGCAAGATAGGTGCACAGTTTGCGCCTAATGCACCATAGTCTAAGAAACCATTTTAGACGCACTATTTGGTACTCCTGGGTGAAGAGGCTCAAGTGGAAGCTTGGTTCGATCAGTTTGGAGATAGTGCTAATCCTTATGGAAGGTAGGTGCATGGTTTGCATGCAACATACCATATGCTTGGAAATCAATTTCGATGCACCCGATGGAACTCCTTGATGACGTGTGTTATATGATATCTCGCTTCGGTCCATTTGGAGACATTGTTAGTTTCGATGCAAGATAGGTGCATAGTTTGAACCTAATGCACCATAGTCTAAGAAACCATTTTGGATGCACTTGTTGGTACTCCTAGGTGAAGGGACTCAAGTGGATGCTCGGTTCGGTCTGTTTGGAGATAGTGCTAATCTTGATGCAAGGTAGGTACACGGTATGCATGGAACATACCAAATGCTTGGAAATCAATCAGGACGCACATGATGGAACTCCTATATGACGTGTGTCATATGAAATCTTGCTTCGATCTGTTTGGAGACAGTGTTAGTTTTGGTCCACGATAGGTGCAAGGTTTGCACATAATGCAGCATAGGCTAAGAAACCATTTTGGACGCACCCGCTGGTACTCCTAGGTAAATGGCTCAAGTGAAAGCTCGGTTTGGTCTATTTGGAGATAGTGCTAATCTTGATACAAGATAGATGCACGGTCTACATGGAACATACCATATGCTCAGAAATTAATTTGGACACACCCGATAGAACTCCTTCATCACGTGTGTCATATGGAATCTCGCTTTGGTGTGCTTAGAGACAGTATTAGTTTCGGTGCAAGATATGTGCATGGTTTACGCCTAATGCACCAAAGTCTAAGAAACCATTTTTGAAGCACCTGTTGGTACTCCTAGTTGAAGAGGCTCAAGTGGAGGCTCGGTTCGGTCTGTTTAGAGATAGTGTTAATCTTGATGCAAGATAGGTGCACGATTTGCATGGAGCATACCATATGCTCAGAAATCAATTTAGACGCACTACATGGAACTCCTAGATGACATGTGTCATATGGAATCTCACTTCGGTCCGTTTGGATACACTGTTAGTTTCGGTGCAAGATATGTGCACGGTTTGCACCTAATGCACCATAGGATAAGAAACCATTTTGGACGCACCCGATGGTACTCCTAGGTCAAGGTGCTCAAGTGAAAGCTTGGTTTGGTCTGTTTGGAGATAGTGCTAATCTTGATGCAAGACAGATGCACGGTTTGCATGGAACATATGATATGCTCAGAAATCAATTAGGACGCACCTGATATAACTCCTTGATGATGTGTGTCATATGCTATCTTGCTTCGTTTCGTTTAGAGACAGTGTTAGTTTTGGTAGAAGATATGTGCACGGTTTATGCCTAATGCACCATAGGCTAAGAAACCATTTTAGACGTACTCGATGGTACTCATAGTTGAAGTGGCTCAAGTGGAGGCTCGATTTGGTCTGTTCGGATATAGTGCTAATCTTGATGCAAGATAGTTGTACAGTATGCATGGAACGTACCATATATTAAGAAATCAATTTGGACGCACCCAATGGAACTCCTAGATGACGTGTGTCATATGGAATCTCGCTTCGGTCTGTTTGGAGAGAGTGTTAGTTTCGGTGCATGATAGGTGCATAGTTTGTGCCTAATGCACCATAGTCTAAGAAACCATTTTTGACGCACCTATTTGTACTCCTAGATGATGAGGCTCAAGTGGAAGCTCGGTTCGGTCTATTTGGAGATAGTGCTAATCTTGATGCAAGATAGGTGCACAGTTTGCATGGAAAATACCATATGCATGGAAATCAATTTGGATGCACCCGATGGAACTCCTCTTTGGTCTGTTTAGAAATAGTGTTAGTTTCGGTGCAAGATATGTGCATGGTTTGCGCCTAATGCACCATAGTCTAAGAAACCATTTTGGAAGCACCTGTTGGTACTTCGGTGAAGAGGCTCAAGTGGAAGCTTGTTTTGATATGTTTGGAGATAGTGCTAATCTTGATGCGAGATAGGTGCATGATTTGCAAGGAACATACCATATGCTTAGAAATCAATTTGGACGCACCCAATGCAACTCCTAGATGATGTGTGTCATATGGAATCTCGCTTCGGTCTGTTTGGAGAGAGTGTTAGTTTCGGTGCAAGATAGGTGCATAGTTTGTGCCTAATGCACCATAGTCTACGAAACCATTTTTGACGCACCTGTTTGTACTCCTAGATGAAGAGGCTCAAGTGGAAGCTCGGTTCGGTCTTGTTGACACTGTTTTTAGACACGTACCCAGGATCGGTAGAGTGTAGATCGGCAAGAAAAAGGCAATAGTGACTGGTCTGCAGGAGAGTTGCCGATAAGGGTGGTTACCGATGAGGAGACAGCTGAATGTGGCTAAGCCCATGGGTGGTGATGTGTTTATGCCGATGGCCAGTATTAATCGTTGCCGACGGGGAGTCTGGCGATGACGTGGAAGGAAGACTTGGAGGTTGCCAATTGGTCCATGGTGGTGTCCCAGCTTGTCACGGCAAGATAATTTTATGTTTTCCTTAGTTATTTAAATCGTTTGTATACGGATTCTGTTTAAATTTGGAATTCGAATTCTAGTCGTGTCTGGTTGAAGCTCTTTGAGCAGGGTATAAATGTATTCGAGTTAAGCTCGGCGTGTTCTCAAGTTCCGCTTGAATACCTCTTGACCGTGGCATCCGGGCGCATCGCTGTTGTCAGGACCAAAGTATTCGAGTTATCACCTTTGCCGATAGTAAGGTCAAATCGGCTGGCACGCCTTAACGTTTAAATCGGGTATTAGCTGTTTGTGTTTGCAGATCAGCTTTTGCATCAACACATCTTTTGGCACGCCTAGTGGGACAAGATTCAAGATCAAGATTGGCATGTCGACTACTGAGTTTGATCAGGAGAATGTCATCCCTGTGACGGAAGCCAATCTCAAGGATGAGCAGAAGCAAGCTATTGCTAAAGCCATGGAGGATTACAAGCACCAATGCTTAAGGTCTTTCAGCATAAACAGGAGCGGCGAGGTGATCCAGAAGGACGCGCTGCCGATGCCTCGGCAGGTTACTTTTGAAGCCAATCCTGGTAAACGTCAAGACATGGTTGATAGTGCTATTAACCGTGCTTTGATCAACCAAGCTGGTGTGCTGTCCAATACGGTTTTCAATGCTGTGGCTAGAACTTTTAAGGAAGGACGGTTACCACCAAATTTTGTGGGCCCTTCTCATCATCAGCCAGGATCACCGGTGGTCACAGCTCCATCGGCTGCTACAGCCGCTGCGGACATGGAAATTCCTGTTCCTCCAAGCACGTTAGGAGTCACCAATGCGCAATCTACGCCGATGATAACTAATCCACCGAGTTCAGATGAGCAGATTAAGCTTACTACGAATCTATTGGCATCAGCAATGTCAGGACCAGTCCCTCCTCCTAACTGGTGGGGTTTCGGTATGCCCCCGAAATACTTGAAGACACCTGGCACATCTCAGGCAGCTGATATGAGAGGCAAGGCTCCTATGGCATCGGCACCTCCAAATATGCCGATGAATCAGAGTCCCCAGTATACTACAACTACTACTGCAAGACCTTACACTGGGAATTCTCAGGCTCCAACGTTCCATATGCCTAATGCATCGGCAGACTCAATGCTGATGCAACAGAGGTTTATGACTCAGCCAGGGTATGTCAATTCAATGATAATGCCCAATTATCAGTCATCGGTAGGGCCTATGCCGATGAACGCTAATAGTGGATGGATTGGGCAGCAATCCTTTCCGCAAATGCCCCAACAGAGTCATCAGATCTACCCCGGGTTCTAGAATCAGGGATTGCCCAACCAGCCAATGAATCTTGGGCAGCAGGTCGGTGGACAGCAGATCGGCGGACAGCAGATTGGCTGGCAACAGTTTGGCGGTCAACAGGTCGGTGGTCAGCAAGTTGGTGGCCAATTGATCAACCCAATGCTCCATGCAGATCGTGCACCGCACAGACATGTGGAAGCTTACCAGCAGGTGCCGGATCCGCAACCGCCTCATCGGCAAGATGCCAACGCTTATTGGGCCGATAAGATTGCTGAAGTAATGAGAGACCAATTTGGGATAAAACCCAAAGTCAACACTTACTCTTATCGGACACCGTATCCTCCTGCGTATGATTTGATCCCACTTCCAAATCGGTACAAAGTGCCGGATTTTACTAAGTTTTCTGGACAGGATGACACGTCAACCATGGAGCATGTCAACAGGTTCATCATCCAGTGCGGAGAAGCTGCTAACAGGGACGAGTTAAGGGTTTGCTTATTCTCGTCATCATTATCTAGATCGGCTTTCACTTGGTTTATATCATTACCTCCCAACTCAGTGGTTACTTGGGCCGATCTAGAGAAGCAATTCTACAAATACTTCTTTTCTGGTGTCCATGAGAAGAAGATCACTGATTTGGTCAAATTGAGGCAACGCAATGATGAATCGGTTGAAAGTTTTGTGCAGAGGATACGGGAAGTCAAGAACAAATGCTATAGTCTGGTTTTGGATGATCGGCAGTTAGCCGATTTGGCTTTCCAGGGTTTGTTGCTGCATATCAGGGACAAGTATGCATCTCAAGAGTTTGAAAGCTTAAGTCATTTGGTGCAGAGAATTTCTGATCAAGATATCAAACCTTTTGAGCCCAAGAGAGCATGAAACAAAAAGGTATCATTTGTTGATGAGGTAGCAAGCTCAGATTCTGATGAGGAACCAGTCATCGGCTTGGCAGAATGGGTGAAGAATAAGAAGCCGATGTCTTGCCCTTTTGGGCATAAAGAGCCAGAGAAGTTCGCGTTTGATATCACTAAAGCCGATAGGATATTTGACTTTTTACTTCAGGAAGGTCAGATCAAGCTGTCACCTAATCACGTGATCCCATCGGCCGAGGAATTGAAAAGGATGAAATATTGTAAGTGGCACAATGCAACTTCTCATGACACTAATGAGTGTAAAGTTTTTAGACAGCAGCTGCAATCGGCTATAGAATCTGGGAGGATCAAATTTGACAGCTCCAAAACTCAGAAGCCGGTGAAGATTGATCAACACCCTTTCCCAAGAAACATGCTAGATGCTAAGGGAAAGGCCAAGGTCTTAACATCGGAAGCAGCTGGAAGAAGTGCATCGGTGGATCCTCAGCATCAGATCACTACTGCCGATGCAAAAGGGAAAGGCTTGATCCAGGAAGGAACCAACTCAGGAAGGCCTCCCCGATCTGGTATTGTGATAACTCACAGAAGGCCTCGGGAGACTTGGAAGCAACGTGAGGATCGTTATCGGCGCCGGCAGGAAGAATACCATCGGGAAGAAGAAAGACGCCAACAAGAGTGGTATCGGCACAGAGATCACTGGAATTGTCCGTTCTTCATCCGTTGCTGGGAGGAAAATATCAAGCTTCCTACTGTCAAAGATTGTCCCGAGTGCAACGGTTATGATCGGTATGACAGATCCGATCGGCGCTATCACGATGATAATCGGCGATTTGATGGGCCGATTAGGGGGAGAGCGTCTGTTCATAATCGGCTGGGGGGCAGACTCAGTGTGCATGACAGGCTTGGGGATCGTGTTCAATATTTTCCCAGGAACCAGGAAGAACTTGAAGAGATGGCTAATGTGCGGGTTCCCGATGAGTTCATTTTCTGCAGGAACGCCAATACTTATCGGATGGAGTCAAGAGAAAATCATCGCCCATCGGTGAGGCAGCAGCAACTTCCTCCATGGTGTCCAGGGGGGCTGACCAGGACACAGAAGAGAAGACTGCAGCGTGAGAGGCGAGAGGAGTTAAGCAAGGGCGAAAACTCTGGCCAATCTGGGGATCAGCAATCAGATCCTAAGGGGAAAGGGCCATCGGCAGACGTCAACATGGTATTTATGTTGCCGACGGAGTTCCTGGCGCCGTCTAGTGATGATGAGTTGGATTTTTCCGACCAAATAGCTCAGTTGGCTCTAGATCCGATGATAGCTATCTTTGAAAAGCCTGTCGACGATGAAAGGCAACATCTTAAGGCTCTATTTGTCAAAGGAAGAGTGGATGGTCAGCCAATGACCAAGATTTTAATTGATGGTGGAGCTGCTATCAATATCATGCCATATGCAGTGTATCGGAAGCTTGGAAAAGGAGATCAGGATTTGACCAAAACTGATATGATGCTCAAAGACTTTGAGGGTAACGTGTCTCCGGTCAAGGGAGCATATGCGTTGAGTTGACCATCGGCAGCAAAACCTTGCCTACAACCTTCTTCGTGATCAGTGGAAAGGGTGCTTATAACTTACTGTTGGGAAGAGATTGGATTCATGCCAATTGTTGCATCTCGTCTACAATGCACCAATGCTTTGTTCAGCGGGTAGGTGAAGATTGAAATTGTCCCGGGAGATTCTTCCTATGTTATTGCATCGGCAGAGGCAGACACCTACGAGAGAACTAGGTGTATTTCAGGAGAAGTCTGGGAAAAGGATTTTCTCAAGGTTGCTGATTATGAAATTCCACCGATCCAAGCAATCGGTTCTGATGAAGGTTTTTAATGGATAGGTTCGCCGATGATGGAAAGTTAGGCCAGGGATTCACATCGGCCGATGATTTGGTAGAAGTAGATATAGGTAGTGGTGATAAACCTAGACCTACTTTTATTAGTGCTAAATTAAGTCCTGAGTGTAAGCAATAGTTAACTGATTTGTTAAAGGAATATAAAGATTGCTTTGATTGGGATTATACTGAGATGCCTGGTTTAGACCGATCAATTGTTGAACATTGGTTACCTATCAAGTCTGGATTTCGGCCACATCAGCAGCCAGCTCGCCGATGTAATCCTAATATTCTTCCTAACATCAAGGCCGAAATAACTAAACTTATTGAAGCTAAATTTATTCAGCAGTGTCGGTATGCCAAATGGATTTCCAATGTTGTTCCAGTCTACAAGAAAAATGGGAAGCTTCGAGTTTGCATTGATTTTAGGAATCTCAATAAAGCTACGCCGATGGATGGCTACCCAATGCCGGTTGCCGATCTGCTAGTTGATGCTGTAGCTGGGCATCGGATCGTCAGCTTTATGGATGGCAATGCAGGATACAATCAAATATTCATGGCTGAAGAAGATATTCCAAAGACTGCATTCAGGTGTCCTGGTCACGTTGGGTTGTTTGAATGGATAGTCATGACCTTCGGCTTGAAGAATGCCGGTGTTACTTATCAGAGAGCCATGAATTTTATATTTCATGAGTTCATCGGCAAGCTGGTGGAGATTTATATTGACGATGTGGTGGTTAAGTCTGGAGACTTCACAAAGCATCTTGTCGATCTACGAAAGGTGTTGGAATGCACAAGGAAGCATGGTTTGAAAATGAATCCCAATAAGTGTGCATTTGGTGTATCAGCAGGACAGTTTCTTGGTTTCATGGTACATCAAAGGGGGATTGAAATTAGTCGAAGATCTATTGATGCCATCAACAAAATAGTTGCCCCTACCAACAAGACCGAGCTCCAGTCCTTGATCGGCAAGGTAAATTTTATCAGGAGATTTATATCTAATTTGTCTGGTAAAATTCGTGCTTTTAGTCCTCTTCTTAAGTTAAAGGCCGATCAAGAATTTGTTTGGGGGAAAGAGCAACAGTTGGCTCTGGATGAAATCAAGAATTATTTAGTAAATCCTTCGGTTCTGATTCCACCTCAGCATGGGAAGCCCTTCAGATTGTATTTGTCTACCGATGGGATGGTCATCGGTTCGGCATTAATTCAAGAGTTTGAAGGGAAAGAGCATGTGATTTATTACTTAAGCAGGAGGTTGATTGATGCTGAGACCAGGTATTCGGCTATTGAGAAACTGTGCTTATGCTTGTATTTCTCCTGTATTAAGTTGAGCCATTATTTGCTATCGGCCGAATGCGCTGTTATTTGCAAAGATGATGTGGTCTGATATATGCTGTCTATGCCGATTATGAGTGGCAGGATCGGTAAGTGGATTTTGGCACTATCAGAGTTCGACTTGCGTTACGAATCGGCTAAAGCAGTTAAGGGATAGATTATGGCCGATTTTGTAACCCAACATTGCGGTACAGTGGAGATTGCACCTTGGATGCTCTTCTTTGATGGATCCACATGTGACCGGGGCGCAGGAATCGGCATCGTGTTAATTTCCCCTCAGGGATGGAAATACGAGTTCTCCTTGCCGATTGTTGCCACGTCAACAAATAATCAAGCTGAATATCAAGCCCTAATAAAGGGGTTGGAATTGCTACAGGAGGTTCATGCTGATGCTGTTGAAATCTTCGAGGATTCTATGTTAGTTATAAATCAATTGGCTGGAAGTTATGAATGCTGAAGTGAAATTCTCATAACTTATCATGAGAGGAGTATGCAACTGTTAAAAGAATTCAGGGATTTCCGATTAGAGCATGTTCCTCGATTGCATAACGAAGAGGCCAATCGGTTGGCTTAGCATGCCTCGAGATATCAGCCTATGATTAATACAATATCGGCAATCGGTACCGATGATTGGAGAAAAGAAATCATTGATTATTTGAAGGATCCGTCCAAGAAAGTGGAGAGACGAATTCGGTTTCAAGCCACCAAGTATGTGCTCCTCGAAGATGAATTGTATTATCGAACTATTGATGGGATTCTTCTCAGATGCTTGTGTGATGATGAAGCTAAGAGTTTGATGGGAGAAATTCATGAAGGGGTGTGTGGAGCACATCAGTCGGCTTTTAAGATGAAGTGGATGATTAGGAGGAATGGGTATTATTGGCCGACCATACTTGAAGATTGCTTTAAATATTTCAAGGGATGTCAGAAATTTGGCAACATTCAAAGAGCACCCGCATCGGCCATGAATCCTATTATCAAACCTTGGCCGTTCTGGGGATGGGCTATTGACTTAATCGGTCAGATTTATCCACCATCTAGCAAAGGGCATAAGTTTATCTTGGTTGCCACCAATTATTTCACCAAATGGGTTGAAGCTATTCCTTTGAAGAAAGTTACATCGGCCAATATGATTGATTTTATAAAGGAGCATATTATTTACCGATTTGGAATTCCTCAAACAATTACTACCGATCAGGGTACTATGTTCACATCAGGGGAGTTTGATGAATTTGCAATCGGTATGGGGATTAAAGTATTAAACTCTTCTCCTTACTATGCTCAAGCAAATGGGCAGGCCGAAGCGTCTAATAAAGGAATTATCAAGCTTATTAAGCGGAAGGTTACTGAAAACCCTAGGAGGTGGCATATGTTACTAAATAAGGCTCTATTGTCATACCGGATGGCTTGTCATGGATCGACTAAAGTTTCACCATATCAGTTGGTATATGGGCATGATGCAGTGTTGCCTTGGGAGGTCAAGACCGGGTCTAGGCGACTATCTTTTCATGATCAATTGGCTGCCGATGATTATGCTACTTTGATGACAGACGAGTTGGATGATTTAGCAGGGCATCGGCTAAGGGCTTTGATGAGTATAGAAGAGAATAAGAAGAGAGTTGCCAGATGGTATGATAAGAAGGTAAAAGCTAAGGAGTTCGCTGATGGAGATTTAGTATGGAAGCTAATCTTACCGATCGGGACTAAAAGTTCAAAATTTGGGAAATGGTCTCCCAATTGGGAGGGTCCCTATCGGATAAGTCGATCTGCTCCTGGTAATGCCTATATTTTAGAAACTCTCGAAAGGGTCGAGTTTCCCTGAGCATTAAATGGCAAATATCTAAAGAAGTATTACCCAAGCATATGGGTTGATGCATAAGAGTTTAAGTGCCGATAACACTCCTATCGGCTAGACTAAATATCAGGAAGTCTGGAAAGCAGAAAGAAGCAAGTATGTTGCTGATGAAGAATTCACATGTTCAGCAACGCCTGGATCGCCGATATAGCACGCAGGCGGATCTGGTTGGCTGCTTCTATCTCTTTGATGTCTTCATCGGCAGAGCCTTCCACTGGCTTCAATTTCTTCTTCAACTGCAGCGCTTTGCGGCCATGGACATTTCGCTCTTGCTCAAGGAGTTTGATCACCTCAGGCAGCTGGTTTTCCTCTTGTTGAGCCTGGGACAAGGCTTCTTCCACTTGCTGGAGCTCTGCCAACAGGGCTTCTCTTTTTGCTGACAGATCAGAGATCTTGTGCTTCAGCGCATCTCCTGAGGACTTCAAGGTGCCGATGTTCTTGTGCTTCTCATCGGTAAGAAGCTTTTCTTTCATCATCTCCTCAGAAAGCTGAGTCTGAGCAGCTCTGTCGGCAAGACGTTGGGCAGCCCTCTGGTACTACAGCTGACGGCTCTCTAGATGTGCGGCTTGAAAGAGAACTTCTTCAGCATCGGCGGGGATTTGGCCTCTAAGGGTCTTGAACAAAGCTTTGGCCGAATCAGAATCATCGACTAGTTGGGCTGTGTCTTGATGGAGGAGGGCCGACAATTCTTCCAATTTTGCCCTGATCTCTGCCGAAGTAATTCCAACTGCCCGAGAGGAACTTGCTTCTTCACCTTCATCTTCGGAGATGTCGATGGCGAAAGAGAACAAACTGTCGGGGGAGTCTTGCTCCTGAAAAAGAAATAAAACGAGTTATTTTATAGTCAGGTGTTGATAAATAATGTAGATGGGGATTGGATAACTTACTTGTTTTAGGGCAATCTCTCGCCTCTGACTAGAAGATGCCGATGGAACCACAGGTTGATCGGCTGGGGCTGCCGATGGAACTATGTCGGCTGAAAGAATAACAGAAATAATTGTAAGACAGAAGATATGAGTTCATCGGCAATGATTTCATAGGAAGTGTGTTACCTTGGGGAGATGCAGTGCTTGTCTGGATCGAGGAAACTACCGATGATATGATTAATCCTGCTGGATCGGTAGCCTACTTGCCCATATCAGCCGATGTGTCTTCTAGCTGAGGTACTTCTGGCTGGGGTTCTTTTGGGTGGAGTTCTTCCACTTGAGGTGGTTCTTGCGGCTAAGGGGGAGATGGTACTCGCTGTGTCTGTGTTTCTGGAGAAGAAGGAGAAGATTCCACCGAAATTGGAGATACTGGGGGAGGAGGGGGTGTTGCTACTCTCTAGCGCTTTGTTTGTGCTCTGGTACTCTTGGCACCTTTTCTCTTCGACTGACTGGACTGGGGGGCATTGGCACTTGTGCTTCTGGTTTTTGCCGATGCGCCGGTGTGCTGATATAGAAAGGGAAATTTGTGAGTACAAGTGTGACAGATGTAAGAGTGGAATCGATATGAATGAAAAGGAGTTCGAATAATTACCTTGAAGGCCTGTGCTAAGGTAGAGGCAGCTACCGATGGAGATGTCTTTGGGCGTTTGGTGGTGACTTTCTTCAGACGCACAAAGCGATGCATTATGGCAGCCAAAGTGGGAGCGTTGTTGCCGATTGAAGAGATCGGACCTGATGGAAAAAGATCAATCGGCTTGCCACTCCTTCTGACCGATGGGGGGACGTTGTCAACCTGCAATATAATACCAAAGTGAGTTACCGATGGAAATAGAATTGAAAGAATTGAAACATCGGTTTGGAGATACTTACAGTATTATCGGGAACTTCGTACTGGGGATCGATCATGCCACGGTACGTGAGAGCTGATTTGCAGAACAAATGCTCCTTCCATTCCGCCCACCATTGTTTGTACGATTGAGTAATGAAGGCGGCCGGGACCCACTCTGATAAATCTGCATCTGTATCGGCACTAGGTGGCAATTGGGCTACTCGAATCCACTCGAGGAGGTTAGTGATGGCTTCCCTGGGTTTTATCACATCGGCATAACAGAGTGCAATCGGCAGCTGCCCGAAAGCTAATTGACGGGCTAGTGCCGATGGGTTGTAAAACTCATAGGTTTGGTTGGAGGTTTTCCCACTGCCAAAGAAGTTTACTGGTATAGCTCTGGGAGTGACCAATGCCATCATCACTTCATGGTCCTTGATGAGAGCATCGTTGAATGGATGGAAGACCAACGGAAACATGGTGTCTGGATCTTCATAAGGCAACCATGCTCACTGCTCTCTGGTTAGGCCTTCATACAGGGTTTGGAAGAATCGGCTGATTTGGTCTGCATTGCCCCCTGTGTCGGGCAGAACTATGACAGCCTCGCCAAAGTTTAGCGGAGGGCGAGTTGCCGATTCTTCTTCATCCAGTTCATGATCCTCGGATATATCTCTGGGGAAGCGCTGTGCGAAAAGATCAAACTCGAGACGCTTGTGCATGTAGAGGCTAAGCCACAGGTTGATAAACCACCAGGGACCCCCCAAGTTGCCGATGGACTGGCCGAGCAGGAGTTTCCTAGTTACTTGGTGGAGGAGGTGGTAAGCTGCGCCAAGCAGGTATCAGCCGAGGGGAAATCGGCCACCATTGGCTAATCTTTCTACTGCTGCTAGGTAGACGGAAGTTGGTCCTGCCGATCGTCCGCAAAATACAAATTTGTCCAACCACATGTTTAGGAAGCTGGTTTGTTCCTTTATGATAACAGGGCCTGTTCGTTTGTATTTTTGGATGTACCCTGACCAACCGCCGATGGCGCGAGTTTCTACCTTAGCACTGGGTTTGGTATTGAAAAAGTGAGTGCTATCGGCAGAAGATACATCTAAACCAGTGAGCATGACCACATCGGCAAGTGTTGGGGAAGCAGGGCCATGGCCAAACATCAAAGCATTGAGTGTGTCTGACTAGAAATACGATGCAGCTATCAGCAGTGACTCATTCCTATGCATATCAGCAATAGACAACCTGATGCATTGGTCCAGTTTTCTCTCACCCCACTGGACCTCATTTGAGTGGCTGACTCTCAAAAACCAATCCTTCCATCCCACGGTAGGGCTGGGCTAGGAACGGAAGGTGTCCTTCCTCAGATATAGAGAAAAGTTCTTGGCTCTAAAGGGGATTCTGTTTGTCTCTGCGTTAATAAGATTGGTGGGATCTGGATTCCCTAATGGACCAAGACATTGAAGGTGTGGCTGATCGGTAGGGATGACAATTTTATTGGACAGATCCTAATGGTTTTGAAGGTAAAAAGAAGAACGAAGAAAGAAAAAGGAAAACGTTCAGTAAAATAAATTGCGGATGAACAGGGATGCGGTGAAGGTACAAGAGGTAGGATGATGAACTGACCTCGGGAACAGCGAAGTTGATGGCCATCTCCTTGCGAAAAGGATGATCGAAGACTTTGAGGCTGGTGAAGAAAGGGCTTCGTTGGAGATCTTGGAGCTCTTGAACAGCGCCTCCGCCGGGAAAGTGGAGTTGGAGTTGTAGAATGATGTGATGGGGAATGAGTACCCGAGAAGGCACTATTTATAGGACGAAACGGGCAAGGGCAAATCTGACTTATCTCTTCGCCGTATCCGTGAAATCCGAGGGTACTCAGGTAGATATGGTAACGGTTCGCACGGTAATCAAGGGATAGTGCAGGTGATTTGACAGGAAGCGGTCATCATCCAGAGATATTTCACTGTGCGGGATCTCCCGGTCGGTCCATCGGCAGCGCCTTGTAACGGTAATATTGCCGATGGGTGAATAAAGTGGAGATAGCCGTTTGGCAGGATAAGATACTTTACTGAACAGGACGTCGTGGTCAGTCCATCGGCAAGTCTCTGTAACGGTAATATTGCCGATGGGCGACTAAAGTAGAGATGTCCGTTTGGGAGGTTGACGATTTCGAGGAATCTGCGGAGGAATCGAACCAAGGTTGTTCAGATTAAGGTTGTCGGTTACCAAAGTGGGAGAATTAATTGCGGAAAGGCATCATTACTGCAGAGAATTTTGGAGCATTAATGATTTCATACTCCGAAATTGGGGGGCATGTGTTGACACCATTTTTAGACACGTACCCAGGATCGGTAGAGTGTAGATCAGCAAGAAAAAGAAAATAGTGACTGGTCTGCAGGAGAGTTGCCGATAAGGGTGGTTGCCGATGAGGAGACAGCTGAATGTGGCTAAGCCCATGGGTGGTGATGAGTTTATGCCGATGGCCAGTATTAATCGTTGCCGATGGGGAATCTGCCGATGACGTGGAAGGAAGACTTGGAGGTTGCCAATTGGTCCATGGTGGTGTCCCAGCTTGTCACGGCAAGATAATTTTATGTTTTCCTTAGTTATTTAAATCGTTTTGTATACAGATTCTGTTTAAATTTGGAATTCGAATTCTAGTCATGTCTGGTTGTAGCTCTTTGAGCAGGGTATAGATGTAGACCCTAGGGCCTTGTAATCGGGACATCTATCAATCAATCAAACACAAGTTTTTACTCATACTCTAGTACCTACTTTTTCGACGACTTCGTCATACTTTTTCCTTTTCATTACGAGTTCTTAGGAATTCATCGACTTAAGCTCGGCGTGTTCTCAAGTTCTGCGTGAATACCTCTTGGCCGTGGCATCCGGGCGCATCGCTGTTGTCAGGACCAAAGTATTCGAGTTATCACCTTTGCCGATAGTAAGGTCAAATCGGCTGGCACGCCTTAACGTTTAAATCGGGTATTAGCCCTTTGTGTTTGCAGATCAGCTTTTGCATCAACAGGTCTTTTTGGAGATAGTGCTAATCTTGATGCAAGATAGGTGCATGGTTTGCATGAACATACCATATGCTTGGAAATCAATTTGGATGCACCCGATGGAACTCCTCGATGACGTGTGTCATATGGAATCTCGCTTTGGTCTATTTAGAAGCAGTGTTCGTATCGGTGCAAGATATGTGCATGGTTTGCGCCTAATGCACCATAGTCTAAGAAACCATTTTGGAAGCTCCTGTTGGTACTTCGGTGAAGAGGCTCAAGTGGAAGCTTGGTTTGATATGTTTGGAGATAGTGCTAATCTTGATGCAAGATAGGTGCATGATTTGCAAGGAACATATCATATGCTTAGAAATCAATTTGGACGCACCCAATGTAACTCCTAGATGACATGTGTCATATGGAATATTGCTTCGGTCCGTTTGTAGACATTGTAAGTTTTAGTGCAAGATAGGTGCACAGGTTGCTCGTATTGCACCATAGTCTAAGAAACCATTTTGGACGCACTATTTGGTACACCTGGGTGAAGAGGCTCAAGTGGAAGATTGGTTTGGTCAGTTTGGAGATAGTGCTAATCCTTATGCAAGGTAGGTGCATGGTTTGCATGGAACATACCATATGCTTGGAAATCAATTTCGATGCACCCGATGGAACTCCTTGATGACGTGTGTCATATGGAATCTCGCTTCGGTCCATTTGGAGACATTGTTAGTTTCGGTGCAAGATAGGTGCACAGTTTGCACCTAATGCACCATAGTCTAAGAAACCATTTTGGACGCACTTGTTGGTACTGCTAGGTGAAGGGGCTCAAGTGGTTGCTCGGTTCGGTCTGTTTGGGGGTAGTGCTAATCTTGATGCAAGATAGGTGCATGGTTTGCATGGAACATACCAATTGCTTGGAAAACAATCTAGAAGCACATGATGGAACTCCTAGATGACGTGTGTCATATGGAATCTCTCTTTGGTCTATTTAGAAACAATGTTAGTTTCGGTGCAAGATAGGTGCATGGTTTGCGCCTAATGTACCATAGTCTAAGAAACCATTTTGGAAGCACCTGTTGGTACTTCAGTGAAGAGGCTCAGTGGAAGCTCGGTTTGATTTGTTTGGAGATAGTGCAAATCTTGATGCAAGATAGGTGCATGATTTGCATGGAACATAACATATGCTTAGAAATCAATTTGGACGCACCCAATGGAACTCTTAGATGACGTGTGTCATATGGAATCTTGCTTCGGTTCGTTTGTAGACATTGTAAGTTTTAATGCAAGATAGGTGCACAGGTTGCGCCTAATGCACCATAGTCTAAGAAACTATTTTGGACGCACTATTTGGTACTCCTGGGTGAAGAGGCTCAAGTGGAAGCTTGGTTTGATCAGTTTGGAGATAGAGCTAATCCTTATGCAAGGTAGGTGCATGGTTTGCATGGAACATACCATATGCTTGGAAATCAATTTCGATGCACCCGATGGAACTCCTTGATGACGTGTGTCATATGGAATCTCGCTTCGGTCCATTTGGAGACATTGTTAGTTTCGGTGCAAGATTGGTGCACAGTTTGTATCTAATGCACCGTAGTCTAAGAAACCATTTTGGACGCACTTGTTGATACTCCTAGGTGAAGGGGCTCAAGTGGTTGCTCGGTTCGGTCTGTTTGGAGATAGTGCTAATCTTGATGCAAGATAGGTGCACGGTTTGCATGGAACATACCATATGCTTGGAAAACAATCTAGAAGCACATGATGGAACTCCTAGATAACGTGTGTCATATGAAATCTTGCATCGATCTGTTTGGAGACAGTGTTAGTTTTGGTGCAGGATAGGTGCAAGGTATGCACACAATGCAGCATAGGCTAAGAAACCATTTTGGACGCACCCGATGGTACTCCTAGGTAAAAGGCTCAAGTGAAAGCTCGGTTTGGTCTATTTGGAGATAGTGCTAATCTTGATGCAAGATAGATGCACGGTTTCATGGAACGTATCATATGCTCAGAAATTAATTTGGACACACCCGACAGAACTCCTTCATGACGTGTGTCATATGGAATCTCGCTTTGGTGTGCTTAGAGACAGTATTAGTTTCGGTGCAAGATATGTGCATGGTTTGCACCTAATGCACCAAAGTCTAAGAAACCATTTTTGAAGCACCTGTTGGTACTCCTAGGTGAAGAGGCTCAAGTGGAGGCTCGGTTCGGTGTGTTTAGAGATAGTGTTAATCTTGATGCAAGATAGGTGCACGATTTGCATGGAGCATACAATATGCTCAGAAATCAATTTGGACGCACCAGATGGAACTCCTAGATGACATGTGTCATATGCAATCTCACTTCGGTCTGTTTAGATACACTGTTAGTTTCGGTGCAAGATAGGTGCACGGTTTGCACCTAATGCACCATAGGATAAGAAACCATTTTGGACGCACCACATGGTACTCCTAGGTCAAGGTGCTCAAGTGAAAGCTTGGTTTTGTCTGTTTGGAGATAGTGCTAATCTTGATGCAAGATAGATGCACGGCTTGCATGGAACATATGATATGCTCAGAAATCAATTAGGACGCACCTGATATAACTCCTTGATGATGTGTGTCATATGCTATCTTGCTTCGTTTCGTTTAGAGACAGTGCTAGTTTTGGTAGAAGATATGTGCACGGTTTACACCTAGTGCACCATAGGCTAAGAAACCATTTTAGACGCACTCGATGGTACTCATAGTTGAGGTGGCTCAAGTGGAGGCTCGATTTGGTCTGTTCGGATATAGTGCTAATCTTGATGCAAGATAGTTGTACAGTTTGCATTGAACGTACCATATGTTAAGAAATCAATTTGGACGCACCCAATGGAACTCCTAGATGACGTGTGTCATATGGAATCTCGCTTCGGTCTGTTTGGAGAGAGTGTTAGTTTCGGTGCAAGATAGGTGCATAGTTTGTGCCTAATGCACCATAGTCTAAGAAACCATTTTTGACGCACCTGTTTGTACTCCTAGATGAAGAGGCTCAAGTGGAAGCTCGGTTCGGTCTGTTTGGAGATAGTGCTAATCTTGATGCAAGATAGGTGCACAGTTTGCATGGAACATACCATATGCTTGGAAATCAATTTGGATGCACCCGATGGAACTCCTTGATGACGTGTGTCATATGGAATCTCACTTTGGTCTATTTAGAAATAGTGTTAGTTTTGGTGTAAGATATGTGCATGGTTTGCGCCTAATGCACCATAGTCTAAGAAACCATTTTGGAAGCACCTGTTGGTACTTAGGTGAAGAGGCTCAAGTGGAAGCTCGGTTTGATATGTTTAGAGATAGTGCTAATCTTGATGCAAGATAGGTGCATGATTTGCGAGGAACATACCATATGCTTAGAAATCGATTTGGACGCACCCAATGGAACTCCTAGATGACGTGTGTCATATGGAATCTCGCTTCGGTCTGTTTGGAGAGAGTGTTAGTTTCGGTGCAAGATAGGTGCATAGTTTGTGCCTAATGCACCATAGTCTAAGAAACCATTTTTGACGCACCTGTTTGTACTCCTAGATGAAGAGGCTCAAGTGGAAGCTCGGTTCGGTCTGTTTGGAGATTGTGCTAATCTTGATGCAAGATAGGTGCACAGTTTGCATGGAACATACCATATGCTAGGAAATCAATTTGGATGCACCCGATGGAACTCCTTGATGACGTGTGTCATATGGAATCTCACTTTGGTCTGTTTAGAAATAGTGTTAGTTTCGGTGTAAGATATGTGCATGGTTTGCACCTAATGCACCATAGTCTAAGAAACCATTTTGGAAGTACCTATTGGTACTTAGGTGAAGAGGCTCAGGTGGAAGCTCGGTTTGATATGTTTAGAGATAGTGCTAATCTTGATGCAAGATAGGTGCATGATTTGCAAGGAACATACCATATGCTTAGAAATCAATTTGGACGCACCCAATGGAACTCCTAGATGACGTGCGTCATATGGAATCTCGCTTCAGTCTGTTTGGAGAGAGTGTTAGTTTCGGTGCAAGATAGGTGCATAGTTTGTGCCTAATGCACCATAGTCTAAGAAACCATTTTTGACGCACCTATTTGTACTCCTAGATGAAGAGGCTCAAGTGGAAGCTCGGTTCGGTCTTTTTGGAGATAGTGCTAATCTTGATGCAAGATAGGTGCATGGTTTGCATGAACATACCATATGCTTGGAAATCAATTTGGATGCACCCGATGGAACTCCTCGATGACGTGTGTCATATGGAATCTCGCTTTGGTCTATTTAGAAGCAGTGTTAGTATCGGTGCAAGATGTGTGCATGGTTTGCGCCTAATGCACCATAGTCTAAGAAACCATTTTGGAAGCACCTGTTGGTACTTCGGTGAAGAGGCTCAAGTGGAAGCTCGGTTTGATATGTTTGGAGATAGTGCTAATCTTGATGCAAGATAGGTGCATGATTTGCAAGGAACATATCATATGCTTAGAAATCAATTTGGACGCACCCAATGGAACTCCTAGATGACATGTGTCATATGGAATCTTGCTTCGGTCTGTTTGTAGACATTGTAAGTTTTAGTGCAAGATAGGTGCACAGGTTGCGCCTATTGCACCATAGTCTAAGAAACCATTTTGGACGCAATATTTGGTACACCTGGGTGAAGAGGCTCGAGTGGAAGCTTGGTTTGGTCAGTTTGGAGATAGTGCTAATCCTTATGCAAGGTAGGTGCATGGTTTGCATGGAACATACCATATGCTTGGAAATCAATTTCGATGCACCCGATGGAACTCCTTGATGACGTGTGTCATATGGAATCTCGCTTCGGTCCATTTGGAGACATTGTTAGTTTCGGTGCAAGATAGGTGCACAGTTTGCACCTAATGCACCATAGTCTAAGAAACCATGTTGGACGCACTTGTTGGTACTCCTAGGTGAAGGGGCTCAAGTGGTTGCTCGGTTCGTTCTGTTTGGGGATAGTGCTAATCTTAATGCAAGATAGGTGCATGGTTTGCATGGAACATACCAAATGCTTGGAAAACAATCTAGAAGCACATGATGGAACTCCTAGATGACGTTTGTCATATGAAATCTTGCTTCGGTCTGTTTTGATACAGTGTTAGTTTTGGTGCAGGATTGGTGCAAGGTTTGCACATAATGCAACATAGGCTAAGAAACCATTTTGGACGCACCCGATGGTACTCCTAGGTAAAAGGCTCAAGTAAAAGCTCGGTTTGGTCTATTTGGAGATAGTACTAATCTTGATGCAAGATAGATGCACGGTCTACATGGAACATACCATATGTTCAGAAATTAATTTGGACACACCCGATAGAACTCCATGACGTGTGTCATATGGAATCTCGCTTTGGTGTGCTTAGAGACAGTATTAGTTTCGGTGCAAGATATGTGCATGGTTTGCGCCCAATGCACCAAAGTCTAAGAAACCATTTTTGAAGCACCTGTTGGTACTCCTATGTGAAGAGGCTCAAGTGGAGGCTCGGTTTGGTCTATTTACAGATAGTGTTAATCTTGATGCAAGATAGGTGCACGATTTGGATGGAACATACCATATGCTCAGAAATCAATTTAGACGCACCAGATGGAACTCCTAGATGACATGTGCCATATGGAATCTCACTTCGGTCCGTTTAGATACACTGTTAGTTTCGGTGCAAGATAGGTGCACGGTTTGCACCTAATGCACCATAGGATAAGAAACCATTTTGGATGCACCCGATGGTACTCCTAGGTCAAGGTGCTCAAGTGAAAGCTTGGTTTTGTCTGTTTGGAGATAGTGCTAATCTTGATGCAAGATAGATGCACGGTTCGCATGGAACATATGATATGCTCAGAAATCAATTAGGACGCACCTGATATAACTCCTTGATGATGTGTGTCATATGCTATTTTGCTTCGTTTCGTTTAGAGACAGTGTTAGTTTTGGTAGAAGATATGTGCACGGTTTACGCCTAATGCACCATAGGCTAAGAAACCATTTTAGACGCACCCGATGGTACTCATAGTTGAAGTGGCTCAAGTGGAGGCTCGATTTGGTCTGTTCGGATATAGTGCTAATCTTGATGCAAGATAGTTGTACAGTTTGCATGGAACGTACCATATGTTAAGAAATCAATTTGGACGCACCCAATGGAACTCCTTGATGACGTGTGTCATATGGAATCTCGTTTCGGTCTGTTTGGAGAGAGTGTTAATTTCGGTGCAAGATAGGTGCATAGTTTGTGCCTAATGCACCATAGTCTAAGAAACCATTTTTGACGCACCTATTTGTACTCCTAGATGAAGAGGCTCAAGTGGAAGCTCGGTTCGGTCTATTTGGAGATAGTGCTAATCTTGATGCAAGATAGGTGCACAGTTTGCATGGAACATACCATATGCTTGGAAATCAATTTGGATGCACCCGATGGAACTCCTTGATGACGTGTGTCATATGGAATCTCACTTTGGTCTGTTTAGAAAAAGTGTTAGTTTCGGTGCAAGATATGTGTATGGTTTGCGCCTAATGCACCATAGTCTAAGAAACCATTTTGGAAGCACCTGTTGGTACTTCGGTGAAGAGGCTCAAGTGGAAGCTCGGTTTGATATGTTTGGAGATAGTGGTAATCTTGATGCAAGATAGGTGCATGATTTGCATGGAACATACCATAGGCTTGGAAATCAATTTGGATGCACCCGATGGAACTCCTTGATGACGTGTGTCATATAGAATCTCACTTTGGTCTGTTTAGAAATAGTGTTAGTTTCGGTGTAAGATATGTGCATGGTTTGCGCCTAATGCACCATAGTCTAAGAAACCATTTTGGAAGCACCTGTTGGTACTTAGGTGAAGAGGCTCAAGTGGAAGCTCGGTTTGATATGTTTAGAGATAGTGCTAATCTTGATGCAAGATAGGTGCATGATTTGCGAGGAACATACCATATGCTTAGAAATCAATTTGGACGCACCCAATGGAACTCATAGATGACGTGTGTCATATGGAATCTCGCTTCGGTCTGTTTGGAGAGAGTGTTAGTTTCGGTACAAGATAGGTGCATAGTTTGTGCCTAATGCACCATAGTATAAGAAACCATTTTTGACGCACCTGTTTGTACTCCTAGATGAAGATGCTCAAGTGGAAGCTCGGTTCGGTCTGTTTGGAGATAGTGCTAATCTTGATGCAAGATAGGTGCACAGTTTGCTTGGAACATACCATATGCTTGGAAATCAATTTGGATGCACCCGATGGAACTCCTTGATGACGTGTGTCATATGGAATCTCACTTTGGTCTGTTTAGAAATAGTGTTAGTTTCGGTGTAAGATATGTGCATGGTTTGCGCCTAATGCACCATAGTCTAAGAAACCATTTTGGAAGCACCTATTGGTACTTAGGTGAAGAGGCTCAAGTGGAAGCTCGGTTTGATATGTTTAGAGATAGTGCTAATCTTGATGCAAGATAGGTGCATGATTTGCAAGGAACATACCATATGCTTAGAAATCAATTTGGACGCACCTAATGGAACTCCTAGATGACGTGTGTCATATGGACTCTCGCTTCAGTCTGTTTGGAGAGAGTGTTAGTTTCAATGCAAGATAGGTGCATAGTTTGTGCCTAATGCACCATAGTCTAAGAAACCATTTTTGACGCACCTATTTGTACTCCTAGATGAAGAGGCTCAAGTGGAAGCTCGGTTCGTTCTGTTTGGTGATAGTGCTAATCTTGATGCAAGATAGGTGCACAGTTTGCATGGAACATACCATATGCATGGAAATCAATTTGGATGCACCCGATGGAACTCCTTGATGATGTGTGTCATATGGAATCTCACTTTAGTCTGTTTAGAAATAGTGTTAGTTTCGGTGCAAGATATGTGCATGGTTTGCGCATAATGCACCATAGTCTAATAAACCATTTTGGAAGCACCTATTTGTACTTCGGTGAAGAGGATCAAGTGGAAGCTCGGTTTGATCTATTTGGAGATAGTGCTAATCTTGATGCAAGATAGGTGCATGATTTGCAAGGAACATGCCATATGCTTAGAAATCAATTTGGACGCACCCAATGCAACTCCTAGATGACGTGTGTCATATGGAATCTCGGTTTGGTCTGTTTGGAGAGAGTGTTAGTTTCGGTGCAAGATAGGTGCATAGTTTGTGCCTAATGCACCATAGTCTAAGAAACCATTTTTGACGCACCTGTTTGTACTCCTTGATGAAGAGGCTCAAGTGGAAGCTCGGTTCGGTCTTTTTGGAGATAGTGCTAATCTTGATGCAAGATAGGTGCATGGTTTGCATGAACATACCATATGCTTGGAAATCAATTTGGATGCACCCGATGGAACTCCTTGATGACGTGTGTCATATGGAATCTCGCTTTGGTCTATTTAGAAGCAGTGTTAGTATCGGTGCAAGATATGTGCATGGTTTGCTCCTAATGCACCATAGTCTAAGAAACCATTTTGGAAGCACCTGTTGGTACTTCGGTGAAGAGGCTCAAGTGGAAGCTCGGTTTGATATGTTTGGAGATAGTGCTAATCTTGATGCAAGATAGGTGCATGATTTGCAAGGAACATATCATACGCTTAGAAATCAATTTGGACGCACCCAATGGAACTCCTAGATGACATGTGTCATATGGAATCTTGCTTCGGTCCGTTTGTAGACATTGTAAGTTTTAGTGCAAGATAGGTGCACAGGTTGCGCCTATTGCACCATAGTCTAAGAAACCATTTTGTACGCAATATTTGGTACACCTAGGTGAAGAGGCTCGAGTGGAAGCTTGGTTTGGTCAGTTTGGAGATAGTGCTAATCCTTATGCAAGGTAGGTGCATGGTTTGCTTGGAACATACCATATGCTTGGAAATCAATTTCGATGCACCCGATGGAACTCCTTGATGATGTGTGTCCTATGGAATCTCGCTTCGGTCCATTTGGAGACATTGTTAGTTTCGGTGCAAGATAGGTGCACAGTTTGCACCTAATGCACCATAGTCTAAGAAACCATGTTGGACGCACTTGTTGGTACTCCTAGGTGAAGGGGCTCAAGTGGTTGCTCGGTTCGTTTTGTTTGGGCATAGTGCTAATCTTAATGCAAGATAGGTGCATAGTTTGCATGGAAAATACCAAATGCTTGGAAAACAATCTAGAAGCACATGATGGAACTCCTAGATGATGTGTGTCATATGAAATCTTGCTTCGGTCTGTTTTGAGACAGTGTTAGTTTTGGTGCAGGATTGGTGCAAGGTTTGCACATAATGCAACATAGGCTAAGAAACCATTTTGGACGCACCCGATGGTACTCCAAGGTAAAAGGCTCAAGTGAAAGCTTGGTTTGGTCTGTTTGGAGATAGTGCTAATCTTGATGCAAGATAGATGCACGGTCTACATGGAACATACCATATGCTCAGAAATTAATTTGGACACACCCGATAGAACTCCATGACGTGTGTCATATGGAATCTCGCTTTGGTGTGCTTAGAGACAGTATTAGTTTCGGTGCAAGATATGTGCATGGTTTGCGCAAAATGCACCTAAGTCTAAGAAACCATTTTTGAAGCACCTGTTGGTACTCCTATGTGAAGAGGCTCAAGTGGAGGCTCGGTTTGGTCTATTTAGAGATAGTGTTAATCTTGATGCAAGGTAGGTGCACGATTTGGATGGAACATACCATATGCTCAGAAATCAATTTAGACGCACCAGATGGAACTCCTAGATGACATGTGCCTTATGGAATCTCACTTCGGTCTGTTTAGATACACTGTTAGTTTCGGTGCAAGATAGGTGCACGGATTGCACCTAATGCACCATAGGATAAGAAACCATTTTGGACGCACCCGATGGAACTCCTAGGTCAAGGTTCTCAAGTGAAAGCTTGGTTTTGTCTGTTTGGAGATAGTGCTAATCTTGATGCAAGATAGATGCACGGTTCGCATGGAACATATGATATGCTCAGAAATCAATTAGGACGCACCTGATATAACTCCTTGATGATGTGTGTCATATGCTATCTTGCTTCGTTTCGTTTTGAGACAGTGTTAGTTTTGGTAGAAGATATGTGCACGGTTTACGCCTAATAAACCATAGGCTAAGAAACCATTTTAGACGCACCCGATGGTACTCATAGTTGAAGTGGCTCAAGTGGAGGCTCGATTTGGTCTGTTCGGATATAGTGCTAATCTTGATGTAAGATAGTTGTACAGTTTGCATGGAACGTACCATATGTTAAGAAATCAATTTGGACACACCTAATGGAACTCCTAGATGACGTGTGTCATATGGAATCTCGTTTCGATCTGTTTGGAGAGAGTGTTAATTTTGGTGCAAGATAGGTGCATAGTTTGTGCCTAATGCACAGTAGTCTAAGAAACCATTTTTGACGCACCTATTTGTACTCCTAGATGAAGAGGCTCAAGTGGAAGCTCGGTTCGGTCTATTTGGAGATAGTGCTAATCTTGATGCAAGATAGGTGCACAGTTTGCATGGAACATACCATATGCTTGGAAATCAATTTGGATGCACCCGATGGAACTCCTTGATGACGTGTGTCATATGGAATCTCACTTTGGTCTGTTTAGAAAAAGTGTTAGTTTCGGTGCAAGATATGTGCATGGTTTGCGCCTAATGCACCATAGTCTAAGAAACCATTTTGGAAGCACCTGTTCGTACTTCGGTGAAGAGGCTCAAGTGGAAGCTCGGTTTGATATGTTTGGAGATAGTGCTAATCTTGATGCAAGATAGGTGCATGATTTGCAAGGAACATACATATGCTTAGAAATCAATTTGGACGCACCCAATGGAACTCCTAGATGACGTGTGTCTAATGGAATCTCGCTTCGGTCTGTTTGGAGAGAGTGTTAGTTTCGGTGCAAGATAGGCGCATAGTTTGTGCCTATTCACCATAATCTAAGAAACCATTTTTGACGCACCTGTTTGTACTCCTAGATGAAGAGGCTCAAGTGGAAGCTCGGTTCGGTCTTTTTGAAGATAGTGCTAATCTTGATGCAAGATAGGTGTATGGTTTGCATGAACATACCATATGCTTGGAAAATCAATTTGGATGCACCCGATGGAACTCCTCGATGACGTGTGTCATAGGGAATCTCGCTTTGGTCTATTTAGAAGCAGTGTTATATCGGTGCAAGATATGTGCATGGTTTGCGCCTAATGCACCATAGTCTAAGAAACCATTTTGGAAGCACCTGTTGGTACTTCGGTGAAGAGTTTCAAGTGGAAGCTCGGTTTGATATGTTTGGAGATAGTGCTAATCTTGATGCAAGATAGGTGCATGATTTGCAAGGAACATATCATATGCTTAGAAATCAATTTGGACGCACCCAATGGAACTCCTAGATGACATGTGTCATATGGAATCTTGCTTCGGTCCGTTTGTAGACATTGTTGAAAGGTCCTTGTTTGGTTTTGGTAATTGAGTGACAACTTAGGTGGACTAATAGTGTTTATGTGAGATACACAGGAGATTAGTCCACAGGTGATTATATGATGATGGAGGAGCTCATTGCACATGAGATATGACATGGAGTCATGTGACCAAGGTGGAGAAGATCAAGATGAGGCTTGGCTTGATGGACCGGTTGCAAGAGTGAAGGGCAAGTCGGAGGCTTTGAAGCGAGGGACCGCGTGTGACGGTGAAGCTTGAGCAAGACTTGGCGCCGATGGACCGAGGCAACGGTGAAGAGCAAGTAAGGTCAAGATTGATGAACCAATACAGTCACGTGATGATATGAAGTGGATCATATCATTTGGTGATTGGTTGGTGCATGTGTTGCATCAACATTGGAGGAGATGAAATGGAAAGCGCAAGGCAAAGGTATAACCTAGGGCATTTCCATTTCACCGGTCATAGGTGTGTAGAGAAGTTTATGACCAGATTTAGGATAGATGGCCATACAATCAAGAGAGGCAAACTTGTTTGCATATCGGTCATCTAGTGCCACTTGAGCGATCTAACTTTGCATACGTGTTAGGATCGAGTGGCGTGGCAAGTTGAGAGGCTAACTCCCTTGGAAAAATGTTTGTGAAAATGCTAACACACGTGCACAAGTGTGGAGACACTTTGGTGTTGGCACATGGAAGCAAGGGTAGAAGTTGAGAAACTTTTCGCGCAGGCTTTCAGGCCGGACGCGTCCGGTATGCGGTCGGACGCGTCCGAGTTGAGGCACCGGACGCGGAAACAGTTTTCGCGTAGAGTCCGGTGTGCTCCGTCCGGTGAGGTCGCTTTCTCGGTGAAACTCTCTGAGTTTGCATCCGGTGCACACCGGACGCGTCCGGTGTGAACTAGGACGCGTCCGAGTTAGCGTCCGGTGCAAACTCCTCTTGCAGAGCTCTCTGGTTGTGAGTCCGGTGCACACCAGACCGTCCGGTGTGTGCGTCCGGTGTGGCGACCGGTGTTGGTTCAAGTTTTGCGATGCTCTCTGAGTTTGCGTGCGGTGCGTCCGGTATGACACCGGACGCGTCCGGTATGACACCGGACGCGTCCGGTATTTCAAAAGCTAGAATCCTGTGCCCTGTCAGTGTCAGAGACAACGGCTAGTTTTCTAACGGTCAAGAGCACCGGACGCTGGTTTGGTCAATACCGGACGCGTCCGGTGTGAACTAGGACGTGTCCGGTGTGGTCGACTTTTGCGCAGTGAAGGGTAACGGCTAGTTTAGCCCTTGGGGCTATAAATAGAAGTGGTGGCCGGCTTTGGCTGGTCCTGAGCACCCTTGGGACTTAGTGTCCATGCTTGGGGAGTGCTAGTAAAGCCTCTAACTTACTTGTGCTTGCAAGAGTGCGAATCAATAGCGAGTTAGTGATTCTAGTGCGTTGCATTGAGAGATTGCATCGAGTGGCACTAGGTGTTCGTGTTGCAAGCCGGTGGTGCTTGTTACTCTTGGAGGTTGCCACCTCCTAGATGGCTTGGTGGCTTGTGACTCCGTCGAAGCACGCAAGGAGATTGTGCGGTGCTCCGGAGAAGAGATTGTGAGGGGTACGGTGCTCACCCCGCGGGGATCGCGAAGAGCAACTCTATTGGATCGTGTGTGTCATTGAGCTACCTCACTTGTGGGCAGGTTCTTGCGGTGTCCTAGTGGGACGAGGTTCGTGTAACACCTCTTAGCCGCCGAACCACCAAGTGTTGGTCGACAGAACGGGGATGTAGCTTGGTGGCAACCAAGTGAACCTCGGGAGAAAATCTTCGTGTCAACATTGTTCTTCCCATTGGTTTGCAAATCCCTAACACAAGCTTGTTCTTACATTCATATACTTGTGCTTGTGTAGTTGCTCTTGTAATTAGTTAGCTTGTGTAGCTTGCTAGTTACCTTCTTGCTTGTGTGGCTAGAAGTAGTTCCCCTTGCGTGACTAATTTGGTTTGTGTAACCTTGTTAGTCACATTGCTTAGTTTGTGTAGCTAAGTAATTTACGCTCTCTAATTTGGCATTGGTTGCTTTGTTTTTGAGCTTGCTAGTGAGCTTAGGCTTTGTGCGCTTTGCCTCACTAGCTTGTGTAGGAGCTCCCCCGGTTTGTAAAGTACTAGTTGCATAGGTTTGTGTGACCTTGCTCCTAGAATTGTTTAGGTGAGCTCTTGCTAAGGTAGCACCTTGCTTGTTTGTTTAGGATCTTTTCAAGGTGCTAGAGAACTTAGATAGAGGGGTGTAGTCTTGGCTAGACCGATAGTTTTAATTCCGCATTTGTTTCGGTTAGCCAGCGTAATAATTTTTAGAAAGGACTATTCACCCCCCTCTAGTCCGCCATCTCGACCCTTCAAGTGGTATCAAAGCTAGGTCTCTCATTTGTGGTCTTCACCGACCCAAGAGGATGGCGGCTTATGGGCTAGATGTTGAGTGTCCACACATTTTTGATGGCACAAACTTTGCACTGTGGAGAAATTGGATGCAATGCAATTTTAAGTTTATTTCTCCTCAAATGTGGTGGATCGTAGATGTGGGCTTTTCTTGTGCAATTGATAAAAAGGTTGCAACTCAAGCGCAAAAGAAATGCCTACATCTTGATTGCCAAGCTACTAACATCTTCTACTCATCTATGAAAGATAATATATTTGGTGAGATCATGGATATGAAGTCTGCCCATGAGATTTGGGTATTTCTCAATGAGAAATATGGGGCAATATCCAAAGAAGATGATGTGCCAAAGGTGGACACAAATGAGGATGTTGAGCATGACCACAACATGGTGGTTGTGGAGGATTGCTCCACCTCATGGCCAAGTGAAGAAGATGATGATCATTCTACAAGATCACTTGACAAGGACGATGATGATGCCACAAGTGATGCAAATGATGATGCTACTCTATGCACACTTGATGATGAAGATGATGGCTATGAAAGTGATGCTTCCACAAGCTCATCTACTACATCACCACATTGCTTCATGTCACATGGTGACACTAAGGTATCTATTGGTGATGTGATTGTTGATTGTGATGATCCAAATTTTAAGCTTGTATGTAGACTCACCAAAGCTTTAAGAAATGTGGCTAAAACAAGTAAATTGAAAATTGAAAACTCATTTCTAAAGACCACATGTGAACAACAAAAGCATCTACTTTATGTTACTACTTGTTCACATGAGGAGCTAAAATTGGTTCATGAGGAACTTTGTGTTACTCATGATAACTTGGTAAAAGATCATGCTTTTCT
Organism: Sorghum bicolor; assembly: GCF_000003195.3. Classification (NCBI taxonomy): domain Eukaryota; kingdom Viridiplantae; phylum Streptophyta; class Magnoliopsida; order Poales; family Poaceae; genus Sorghum; species Sorghum bicolor. Next base: position 20,622,514 of record NC_012875.2, on the reverse strand, counting down.
CACTAAGAAGATTTCTAATGAAGAAATTAAAACTAGTGAGAGCTCATCATTTGGGTCAAATGATCAATCATATGATATTACTAACCCTTATGATGTAGGCAAGAAGCATGTATCCACCTCTTGTGATGATTTATTATCTATGCCATGTTCTTCACAATTAGATGTTTGTTCTACTTCCATGTCTTGTGAGACTAAACTTTTGAAGGAGAACGATAAGCTCAAAAATGAACTGAAGAATTTGAGCAACAAGCTAGAGAGGTGCTACTACTCAAAAGTCACCTTTGAGCACATATTGAAGACTCAAAGAAACTATGGTGACAAATGTGGCCTTGGCTTCAAGAAGAAGATGACAAAGGGCGAAAGAAAGCAAGAAAACAGGATGAAGAAGCTACTTCAAAAGAAGCTTTCTCACACCATGTGCTATCGGTGCCATGAAGCGGGACACCTTGCAAATGGTTGCCCAAACATTGAGAAGCTCAAGAAGATGAAGGAAGAAGAGAGGCTAAAACATGTCAAGTGCTTCAAGTGCCGCACTTGGGGTCATCTCACCTCAATGTGCCCACATCAAGCAAAGCCTCAACCAAAGCCACAAGTTGAGCAAGAGAATACACCCCAAGCTCAAGTCAAGATCTACCATGAAGATGGTGGTGACATGGGTGTGATGAAGAAGAAGACAAGAAGGGGAGGTAGACAATCAAGATCATCAAAAGACCTCTCCCACATCAAATGCTTTGAGTGCAAGAATGATGGACACTTTGCCTCGAAGTGTCCCTCCAAGATTGAGAAGAAGGCTCAAGCAACTCTCAAGAGGCAAGGCAATGAGAAGCAACATATGAGCAAGGAAGAAAAGGCTCAATCAAAGAGAAGTTGCTACTTGTGCTGGGAAAGGGGACACATGGCTTATTCATGTCCCCTAGGTAATAATTCTAAGCCTATTTCAATGGATGATAATACTATGCTTAGAAAGGATGGTAATGGTACCTCTATGGTTGCTATTGCAAAACATCCCGCTACTCATACTAAGGCTATGTTTAAGTATGTTGCACCTAACTTGAGAGGACCCAAACTAGTTTGGGTACCATCAAAGAGTGGATGATTGTTTGTAGGTACCATCGGCATTGGAGGCTTGATTCAATTGATCTTATATTATTCATCATATGATTGAGTCAAGTATTGAAGCTTAGTGCTTATCCTATCCCAATGCCAAGTCAAATAAGTGAAGTCCAAATGTGCTACAACATACAAGTGTCACATTCAAGTTGTGGTAATTTACTGGATTATTTGATGGCTTGCAAATACATGAGTTGAAGCTTGCAAATTAGATGATCATGAGCTAACCAAGGTATATCTTTGTTGATCACATTCATTTGGGTGCATATGAGTTGATCGAACTGGATATATATGCAATGTTGCTTGCTATAAGATGATTGAATGGATTAAATGGTTAGTAATCAAGTTTGGATTGATTTGAGTTGGATAAGATCATAAGATGATACTTAGTAAGTGGATTGATTGGATATATGTCTTATGAAAGTATTCAATCAAGTTGATTTCAAGTTTGATTCAATTTGAAGAAGTATAGCTCAATTGCTTGAAATCTGTCCAATACTGAAAATCTGAGCCAGCTGAGATCAAGTCTGAGTTTGAGTGATCAAATCTATTTGGAATGGCTTGAAATTTGGTATTCATGTTGTACAATTATCATAGAAGATGCTGTAGAAATTTCATGAGAATTGGATAAGGGATACTTCGGTTTTGGAGTGGATCTTATCAGCTATAGTGCAGCAGTTTTCCGCATGTAGCAGTGGTGGAAGAATTGAAATCTGGTAGCAATCTAGAAGTAAAATGAAGATCAAACTTTTACAGCTGCTAGATGACTTAGTAAATCACATCTCCACCAAATTTCTTGGCATTTGGATCTGTACATTGTGAGATATGGATATTTCCTTAAAGGGTACAAAATCTGCCAGAAAAGTGACAATTATTGGATTGATCTAGAGTCACTTCAATTGAAAGGTCCTCAAGTTGGAAATATGATTATAAGTGTTTGAGGCACCTAAAGTTTGGTTTTGAATTGATCTAGAAGCATGACAAGTAATGAGTACAAGGTCATTTGATTATGAAATGTACTTGGTGTGCACATTTTAGTACTCAAATTGAAGATCAAGATCAAACTCAAGATGAAGATGAAGTTTAAGTTCTAGTGACTATTGGAAATCATTTAGTAGAAAGAAAAGGACTTAAACATGTAGATAGAAAAGGAATTAAAGAAGGATTCATGGTTACTCATTATATTAAGTCCATCACTTGAATCAATCAATCAAAGTAATTCAAGTAAGTATCAAGAATGGTTCTTTGGAGAGAGGTCACTTCTCCCTATGTGAGGGGCGTGCCGCCCGAGGAGTGGGTAAACCAAGTGTGGTGCTTGGAAGGCTAACATGGAAGTGGTGATCTAAAGGACATTTGAGATGCTTAGTTGAAGCAATCAAAAGGATTGATCAAGAAAGCAAGCAACAACCCAAAAGAGAACTAGTCATGCTATTTCAAGTGATATTCTTAGTAGTTCTTTCATGCAAGCAATGGTCAAAAGAAGAAGCAAGTCAACCACAACAAGATAGTGCACTTGATCATAAAGTGGTTCTCAATTCATATGGGTGAAGATTTGATCTATCAATTGGTATTTATAATTGGTCTTCACCAAACTTATAAATTGGACTTCACATTGCTATTTGGAGCTAAATTGGAATCTTATTGACTATCCTCAACTCCAAGATAGCAAAGGTATCATTGTAATGTGCATGATCATTTCATCCTTTACTAGTATGCGGTTAGTGCATATAGTACATGCTTCATAGGATCATGCATAACAAATGAAAAGTTTTAAATTCATAACCTACCACTATTGCTTGAATGATTATTTGATCTAGTGGTATGTATATGAGTTTATTCATGAGCTAGTGAACCCAAGTACTTGATCTATTTTGGATTGTTAGCAAGTGACAAGTACAACATTGGCAAGATAACCCTTAATGTGAGGTGTGAAAAAGCTTGTCATTGGTTCAAACCGGACTTGGAAGCTTAGTCAAATCAACATAGTTCAAGTCTACAATTAGAAGCTCATGATGATTAGAGTACAAGAACAAGACAACAATGCAAATGGATATCTAAACACAAATGTTTCCTCAATTGGTATCCTACAATTGGTACTCATGATAGCAAATGTTCAAGAAAGCAAACAAGTGGTTCCATACTAGAAGATCTTCAATTGGAAGAAGATTTCCATATGGTATCGGACAAGATCTTTCAAGTATCACACTTATACATATGGTATCTATCCTACAAGAAGGTGGTTCCACAAGTGATCCTCAACTTTAAGTGATCATCATGCGAAGCAAGTTCCCTCACCAACAAGATTGACAAGTGAATGACCCATGCTATGACATAGGGGGAGTGCCCCACCAAATGGTCTCAAAGTCAAAGATCCTATGTGGTATCTCAAGAGCAATTAAGTAAATGTCATTCCAACACATATGGTGATGTCCATCAAAAATGCAAAATTCAAGCCTCAACCATCTATCCCAATGCAATCCTTTGTCACAATGTGATTCACTCTTTCTCAATTGGTATCAAGATTTAATTGGTATCACATACCTTTTATGGAAATTGATGACAAAGCGGGAGAAGTTGGAACAAAGATATAATCATGGGATAAGTTGGACAACAAAAGATATATTTCAAGGGGGAGAGATCAAAGATGGACATGGACAAGGGAGCAACATTAAAAGAAAAGATGAACGATCAAAATTCTTGGACAAAAGAGAAGCACACAAGTAGGGGGAGCAATCTCATGAACCTTGTTTGTTTGCATTTGATATGTGCATACTCATGTGCTTGCTTGCATTGCATAAGTTTTAAATTCAATATGCATGCTTGTGTGGTGTATGCTAGTTATAGAACTTGATTGATGATATGATAACTAGCATGCATAGGTTGATATGATAACTAGCATGCATAGGTTGGTAGCTAGACTTGTGTTCTTCAAGTAAAGACTAGACCCTTGCTTTTAATGTTGATCTCACGGGGTTTCTAGTGTTTTTGTTGTCTAGCTACTCATGGTGCTAAGGATGGTGTACATTGAATGCTTCAAATGCTATCGAACTTGGTATCGAGCTACAAAGGTTTATCCTATACACCTTAGCACTTAGCAGGGTTTTATTGTGCTTATCCAAATCTTGACATAGAGCTTAAATGTTGGATAAGTAGCTTAAAATCCAAATCAAGTTGGCAATTTACACTTGTGTGAAGTGCTAGCTTGAAAAAGCTTAATTTCCATATCTTTGCAGAGTTGTCATCAATTACCAAAAAGGGGGAGATTGAAAGGTCCTTGTTTGGTTTTGGTAATTGAGTGACAACTTAGGTGGACTAATAGTGTTTATGTGAGATACACAGGAGATTAGTCCACAGGTGATTATATGATGATGGAGGAGCTCATTGCACATGAGACATGACATGGAGTCATGTGACCAAGGTGGAGAAGATCAAGATGAGGCTTGGATTGATGGACCGGATGCAAGAGTGAAGGGCAAGTCGGAGGCTTTGAAGCGAGGGACCGCGTGTGACGGTGAAGCTTGAGCAAGACTTGGCGCCGATGGACCGAGGCAACGGTGAAGAGCAAGTAAGGTCAAGATCGATGAACCAATATGGTCACGTGATGATATGAAGTGGATCATATCATTTGGTGATTGGTTGGTGCATGTGTTGCATCAACATTGGAGGAGATGAATTGGAAAGCGCAAGGCAAAGGTATAACCTAGGGCATTTCCATTTCACCAGTCATAGGTGTGTAGAGAAGTTTATGACCGGATTTAGGATAGATGGCCGTACTATCAAGAGGGGCAAACTTGTTTGCATATCGGTCATCTAGTGCCACTTGAGCGATCTAACTTTGCATACGTGTTAGGATCGAGTGGCGTGGCAAGTTGAGAGGCTAACTCCCTTGGAAAAATGTTTGTGAAAATGCTAACACACGTGCACAAGTGTGGAGACACTTTGGTGTTGGCACATGGAAGCAAGGGTAGAAGTTGAGAAACTTTTCGCGCAGGCTTTCAGGCCGGACGCGTCCGGTATGAGGTCGGACGCGTCCAAGTTGAGGCACCGGACACGGAAACAGTTTTCACGTAGAGTCCGGTGTGCTCCGTCCGGTGAGGTCGCTTTCTCGGTGAAACTCTCTGAGTTTGCGTCCGGTGCACACCGGACGCGTCCGATGTGAACTAGGACGCGTCCGAGTTAGCGTCCGATGCAAACTCCTCTTGCAGAGCTCTCTGGGTGTGAGTCCGGTGCACACCGGACCGTCCGGTGTGTGCGTCCGGTGTGGCGACTGGTGTTGGTTCAAGTTTTGCGACGCTCTCTGAGTTTGTGTCCGGTGCATACCGGACGCGTTCGGTGTGACACCGGACGCGTCCGGTATTTCAAAAGCTAGAGTCTGGTGCCCTGTCAGTGTCAGAGGCAACGGCTAGTTTTCTAACGGTCAAGAGCACCGGACGCTGGTCTGGTCAATACCGGACGCGTCCGGTGTGAACTAGGACGCGTCCGGTGTGGTCGACTTTTGCGCAGTGAAGGGTAACGGCTAGTTTAGCCCTTGAGGCTATAAATAGAAGTGGTGGTCGGCCTTGGCTGGTGCTGAGCACCCTTGGGACTTAGTGTCCATGCTTGGGGAGTGCTAGTAAAGCCTCTAACTTACTTGTGCTTGCAAGAGTGCGAATCAATAGCGAGTGAGTGATTCTAGTGTGTTGCATTGAGAGATTGCATCGAGTGGCACTAGGTGTTCGTGTTGCAAGCCGGTGGTGCTTGTTACTCTTGGAGGTTGCCACCTCCTAGACGGCTTGGTGGCTTGTGACTCCATCGAAGCACGCAAGAAGATTGTGCGGTGCTCCGGAGAAGAGATTGTGAGGGGTACGGTGCTCACCCCGCGGGGATCGCGAAGAGCAACTCTATTGGATCGTGTGTGTCATTGAGCTACCTCACTTGTGGGTAGGTCCTTGCGGTGTCCTAGTGGGACGAGGTTCGTGTAACACCTCTTAGCCGCCGAACCACCAAGTGTTGGTCGACACAACGGGGACGTAGCTTGGTGGCAGCCAAGTGAACCTCAGGAGAAAATCTTCGTGTCAACATTGTTCTTCCCATTGGTTTGCAAATCCCTAACACAAGCTTGTTCTTACAATCATATACTTGTGCTTGTGTAGTTGCTCTTGTAATTAGTTAGCTTGTGTAGCTTGCTAGTTACCTTCTTGCTTGTGTGGCTTGAAGTAGTTCCCATTGCGTGACTAATTTGGTTTGTGTAATCTTGTTAGTCACATTGCTTAGTTTGTGTAGCTAAGTAATTTGCGCTCTCTAATTTGGCATTGGTTGCCTTGTTTTTGAGCTTGCTAGTGAGCTTAGGCTTTGTGCGCTTTGCCTCACTAGCTTGTGTAGGAGCTCCCCCGGTTTGTAAAGTACTAGTTGCATAGGTTTGTGTGACCTTGCTCCTAGAATTGTTTAGGTGAGCTCTGGCTAAGGTAGCACCTTGCTTTTTTGTTTAGGATCTTTTCAAGGTGCTAGAGAACTTAGATAGAGGGGTGTAGTCTTGGCTAGACCGATAGTTTTAATTCCGCATTTGTTTCGGTTAGCCGGCGTAATAATTTTTAGACAGGACTATTCACCCCCCTCTAGTCCGCCATCTCGGCCCTTCAATTGTAAGATTTAGTGCAAGATAGGTGCACAGGTTGCGCCTATTGTACCATAGTCTAAGAAACTATTTTGGACGCAATATTTAGTACACCTGGGTGAAGAGGCTCAAGTGGAAGCTTGGTTTGGTCAGTTTGGAGATAGTGCTAATCCTTATGCAAGGTAGGTGCATGGTTTGCATGGAACATACCATATGCTTGGAAATCAATTTCGACGCACCCGATGGAACTCCTTGATGACGTGTGTCATATGGAATCTTGCTTCAGTCCATTTGGAGACATTGTTAGTTTCGGTGCAAGATAGGTGCACAGTTTGCACCTAATGCACCATAGTCTAAAAAACCATTTTGGACGCACTTGTTGGTACTCCTAGGTGAAGGGGCTCAAGTGGTTGCTCGGTTCGGTCTGTTTGGAGATAGTGCTAATCTTAATGCAAGATAGGTGCATGGTTTGCATGGAACATACCAAATTCTTGGAAAACAATCTGGAAGCACATGATGGCACTCCTAGATGACGTGTGTCATATGAAATCTTGCTTCGGTCTGTTTGGAGACAGTGTTAGTTTTGGTGCTGGATAGGTGCAAGGTTTGCACATAATGCAGCATAGGCTAAGAAACCATTTTGGACGCACCCGATGGTACTCCTAGGTAAAAGGCTCAAGTGAAAGCTCGGTTTGGTCTATTTGGAGATAGTGCTAATCTTGATGCAAGATAGATGCACGGTCTACATGGAACATACCATATGCTCAGAACTTAATTTGGACACACCCGATAGAACTCCATGACGTGTGTCATTTGGAATCTCGCTTTCGTGTGCTTAGACACAGTATTAGTTTCGGTGCAAGATATGTGCATGGTTTGCGCCTAATGCACCAAAGTCAAAGAAACCATTTTTGAAGCACCTGTTGGTACTCCTATGTGAAGAGGCTCAAGTGGAGGCTCGGTTCGGTCTATTTAGAGATAGTGTTAATCTTGATGCAAGATAGGTGCGCGATTTGGATGGAACATACTATATACTTATAAATCAATTTGGACGCACCAGATAGAACTCCTAGATGACATGTGTCATATGGAATCTCACTTCGGTCCATTTAGATACACTGTTAGTTTCGGTGCAAGATAGGTGCACGGTTTGCACCTAATGCACCATAGGATAAGAAACCATTTTGGACGCATCCGATGGTACTCCTAGGTCAAGGTGCTCAAGTGAAAGCTTGGTTTTGTCTGTTTGGAGATAGTGCTAATCTTGATGCAAGATAGATGCACGGTTCGCATGGAACATATGATATCCTCAGAAATCAGTTAGGACGCACCTGATATAACTCCTTGATGATGTGTGTCATATGCTATCTTGCTTCGTTTCGTTTAGAGACAGTGTTAGTTTTGGTAGAAGATATGTGCACGGTTTACGCCTAATGCACCATAGGCTAAGAAACCCTTTTAGACGCACCCGATGGTACTCATAGTTGAAGTGGCTCAAGTGGAGGCTCGATTTGGTCTGTTCGGATATAGTGCTAATCTTGATGCAAGATAGTTGTACAGTTTGCATGGAACGTACCATATGTTAAGAAATCAATTTGGACGCACCCAATGGAACTCCTAGATGACGTGTGTCATATGGAATCTCGCTTCGGTCTATTTGGAGAGAGTGTTAATTTCGGTGCAAGATAGGTGCATAGTTTGTGCCTAATGCACCATAGTCTAAGCAACCATTATTGACGCACCTATTTATACTCCTAGATGAAGAGGCTCAAGTGGAAGCTCGGTTCGGTCTATTTGGAGATAGTGCTAATCTTGATGCAAGATAGGTGCATAGTTTGCATGGAACATACCATATGCTTGGAAATCAATTTGGATGCACCCGATGGAACTCCTTGATGACGTGTGTCATATGGAATCTCACTTTGGTCTGTTTAGAAATAGTGTTAGTTTCGGTGGAAGAAATGTGCATGGTTTGCGCCTAATGCACCATGGTCTAAGAAACCATTTTGGAAGCACCTGTTGGTACTTCGGTGAAGAGGCTCAAGTGGAAGCTCGGTTTGATTTGTTTGGAGATAGTGCTAATCTTGATGAAAGATAGGTGCATGATTTGCAAGGAACATACCATATGCTTAGAAATCAATTTGGACGCACCCAATGGAACTCCTATGTGACGTGTGTCACATGGAATCTCGCTTCGGTCTGTTTGGAGAGAGCGTTAGTTTTGGTGCAAGATAGGTGCATAGTTTGTGCCTATTCACCATAATCTAAGAAACCATTTTTGACGCACCTATTTGTACTCCTACATGAAGAGGCTCAAGTGGAAGCTCGGTTCGGTCTTTTTGGAGATAGTGCTAATCTTGATGCAAGATAGGTGCATGGTTTGCATGAACATACCATATGCATGGAAATCAATTTGGATGCACCCGATGGAACTCCTCAATGACGTGTGTCATATGGAATCTCGCTTTGGTCTATTTAGAAGCAGTGTTAGTATCGGTGCAAGATATGTGCATGGTTTGCGCCTAATCCACCATAGTCTAAGAAACCATTTTGGAAGCACCTGTTGGTACTTCGGTGAAGAGGCTCAAGTGGAAGCTCGGTTTGATATGTTTGGAGATAGTGCTAATCTTGATGCAAGATAGGTGCATGATTTGCAAGGAACATATCATAAGCTTAGAAATCAATTTGGACGCACCCAATGGAACTCCTAGATGACATGTGTCATATGGAATCTTGCTTCAGTCCATTTGTCGACATTGTAAGTTTTAGTGCAAGTAGGTGCACAGGTTGCGCCTATTGCACCATAGCCTAAGAAACCATTTTGGACGCACTATTTGGTACACCTGGGTGAAGAGGCTCAAGTGGAAGCTTGGTTTGGTCAGTTTGGAGATAGTGCTAATCCTTATGCAAGGTAGGTGCATGGTTTGCATGGAACATACCATATGCTTGGAAATCAATTTCGATGCACCCGATGGAACTCCTTGATGACGTGTGTCATATGGAATCTCGCTTCGGTTTATTTGGAGACATTGTTAGTTTCATTGCAAGATAGGTGCACAGTTTGCACCTAATGCACCATAGTCTAAGAAACCATTTTGGACGCACTTTTTGGTACTCCTAGGTGAAGGGGCTGAAGTGGTGGCTCGGTTCGGTCTGTTTGGAGATAGTGCTAATCTTGATGCAAGATAGGTGCACGGTTTGCATGGAACATACCAAATGCTTGGAAAACAAACTGGAAGCACATGATGGAACTCCTAGATGACGTGTGTCATACGAAATCTTGCTTCGGTCTATTTGGAGATAGTGTTAGTTTCGGTGCAGGATAGGTGCAAGGTTTGCACATAATGCAGCATAGGCTAAGAAACCATTTTGGAGGCACCCGATGGTACTCCTAGGTAAAAGGCTCAAGTGAAAGCTCGGTTTGGTCTATTTGGAGATAGTGCTTATCTTGATGCAAGACAAATGCACGGTCTGCATGGAACGTACCATATGCTTAGAAATTAATATGGACACAACCGATAGAACTCCGTGATGACGTGTGTCATATGGAATCTCACTTTGGTGTGCTTAGAGACAGTATCAGTTTCGGTGCAATATATGTGCACGGTTTGCGGCTAATGCACCAAAGTCTAAGTAACCATTTTGGAAGCACCTGTTAGTACTCCTAGGTCTAGAGGCTCAAGTGGAGGCTTGGTTCAGTCTGTTTAGAGATAGTGCTAATCTTGATGCAAGATAGGTGCATGATTTGCATGGAACATACCATATGCTCAGAAATCAATTTGGACGCACTAGATGGAACTCCTAGATGACATGTGTCATATGGAATCTCACTTCGGTCTGTTTAAAGACATTGTTGGTTTCGGTGCAAGATAGGTGCATGGTTTGCACCTAATGCACCATAGGATAAGAAACCATTTTGGACACACCCGGTGGTACTCCTAGGTCAAGGGGCTCAAGTGAAAGCTCGGTTTGGTCTCTTTGGAGATAGTGCTAATCTTGATGCACGATAGATGCACGGTTTGCATGGAACATACGATATGCTTAGAAATCAATTAGGACGCACCTGATAACTCCTTGATGATGTGTGTCATATGGAATCTTGCTTCGGTTCGTTTAGAGACAGTGTTAGTTTTGGTAGAAGATATGTGCATGGTTTACGCTTAATGCACCATAGGCTATGAAACCATTTTAGACGCACCCGATGGTACTCGTAGTTGAAGAGGCTCAAGTGGAGGCTCGATTTGGTCTGTTCGGATATAGTGCTAATCTTGATGCAAGATAGTTGCACAGCTTGCAAGCAACGTACCATCTGTTAAGAAATCAATTTGGATGCACCCAATGGAACTCCTAGATGACGTGTGTCATATGGAATATCGCTTCGGTCTGTTTGGAGACAATGTTAGTTTTGTTGCAAGATAGGTGCATAGTTTGTGCCTAATGCACCATAGTCTAAGAAACTATTTTTGACGCACCTGTTTGTACTCCTAGATGAAGAGGCTCAAGTGAAAGCTCGGTTGGGTCTTTTTGGAGATAGTGCTAATCTTAATGCAAGATAGGTGCATGGTTTGCATGGACATACCATATGCTTGGAAATCAATTTGGATGCACCCGATGGAACTCCTCGATGACGTGTGTCATATGGAATCTCGCTTTGGTCTATTTAGAAGAAGTGTTAGTATCGGTGCAAGATATGTGCATGGTTTGTGCCTAATGCACCAAAGTCTAAGAAACCATTTTGGAAGCACCTGTCGGTACTTCGTGAAGAGGCTCAATTGGAAGCTCGGTTTGATATGTTTGGAGATAGTGCTAATCTTGATGCGAGATAGGTGCATGATTTGCAAGGAACATACCATATGCTTAGAAATCAATTTGGACGCGCCCAATGGAACTCCTAGATGACGTGTGTCATACGAAATCTTGCTTCGGTCTGTTTGGAGACAGTGTTAGTTTCAGTGCAGGATAGCTGCAAGGTTTGCACATAATGCAACATAGGCTAAGAAACCAGTTTGGACGCACCCGATGGTACTCCTAGGTAAAAGGCTCAAGTGAAATCTCGGTTTGGTCTATTTACACATAGTGCTAATCTTGATGCAAGATAGATGCACGGTCTGCATGGAACGTACCATATGCTTACAAATTAATTTTGAAAGACTCGATAGAACTCCTTGATGATGTGTGTCACATAGAATCTCACTTTGGTGTGCTTAGAGACAGTATTAGTTTCGGTGCAAGATATGTGCACGGTTTGCGGCTAATGCACCAAAGTCTAAGAAACCATTTTGGAAGCACCTGTTATTACTCCTAGGTGAAGAGGCTCAAGTGGACGCTTGGTTTGGTCTGTTTAGAGATAGTGCTAATCTTGATGCAAGATAGGTGCACGATTTGCATGGAACATACCATATGCTCAGAAATCAATTTGGACACACTAGATGGAATCTCCTAGATGACATGTGTCATATGGAATCTCACTTCGGTCCGTTTAGAGACAGTGTTAGTTTCGGTGCAAGATAGGTGCACGGTTTGCACCTAATGCACCATAGGATAAGAAACCATTTTGGACGCACACGAAGGTACTCCTAGGTCAAGGGGCTCAAGTGAAAGCTCGGTTTCGTCTGTTTGGAGATAGTGCTAATCTTGATGCAAGATAGATGCACGATTTGCATGGAACATACGATATGCTCAGAAATCAATTAGTACGCACCTGATAACTCCTTGATGATGTGTGTCATGTGGAATCTTGCTTCGGTTCGTTTAGGGACAGTGTCAGTTTTGGTAGAAGATATGTGAAAGGTATACGCCTAATGCACCACAGGGTAAGAAACCATTTTAGACTCATCTGATGGTACTCGTAGTTGAAGAGGCTCAAGTGGAGGCTCGATTTGGTCTGTTCGGATATAGTGCTAATTTTGATGCAAGATAGTTGCACAGTTTGCATGCAACGTACCATCTGTTAAGAAATCAATTTGGACGCACCCAATGGAACTCCTAGATGACGTGTGTCATATGGAATCTCACTTCGGTATGTTTGGAGACAATGTTAGTTTCGGTGCAAGATAGGTGCATAGTTTGTGCCTAATGCATCATAGACTAAGAAACCATTTTTGACGCACCTGTTTGTACTCATAGATGAAGAGGCTCAAGTGGAAGCTCGGTTCGGTCCGTTTGGAGATAGTGCTAATCTTGATGCAAGATAGGTGCACGGTTTGCATGGAACATACCATATGCTTGGAAATCAATTTGGATGCACCCGATGGAACTTCTCGATGACGTGTGTCATATGGAATCTTGCTTTGGTCTATTTAGAAGCAGTGTTAGTTTTGGTGCAAGATATGTGCATGGTTTGCGCCTAATGCACCATAGTATAAGAAACCATTTTGGAAGCACATGTTGGTACTTCGGTGAAGAGGCTCAAGTGGAAGCTCGGTTTGATCTGTTTGGAGATAGTGCTAATCTTGATGCAAGATAGGTGCATGATTTGCAAGGAACATACCATATGCTTAGGGGATCTTAAGAATATCGTTAAGCATTTCACCAGGATAAGTATTCCAGGTATCGTTATTTATAATTTTGCTTAGGGGATCTTAAGAAGATGGAATTAAATCAAGGGGCAAAATCTATCAAGGCATAGACTAGAGATAAACTTGCAAGAACATGATTACTAATGAGAAACTAGTCACACAGTCACATACTTTAGCAGGGGGTAAACCATAAGGATAATGATAATAAAGTATAAGTTCATGGGTAGATAGCACAGCGATTAGAAAATAGACTACTCCTCATATATGTAGGTGATGTCGGATTAGCTAGAGAATGGATTCTAAGTCATCTACTAACTACTAAGTCATAATCTACTCTAGTTATCTACAAGATCATATATAGCATAAAAGACTCTTCATTCATGTATAAGGAACATTGATAAAGTAAATCAGAGCATCGCATGACTTACTTCCACAATACCGGTTCTGCCTGTCCTATCAACAGAGGGTGGACTATATAAGAATCAACGAAGCTGTCACTATCGCGAACTACCACACGACTCGGCCAATAGGATACATTTGCAGATAAATAACATCTAAGCACCACGCTCACATGTGATCTATCACCTAACTCCCTCGCGTCAAGAGCTAAGCGCTTTGCAAACTTATACATAAACTCATTATCAATTAGAACTATATCAAATATAGAACTAGAGCAAACTAAGAATATAATAATTAAAGACATAATGCAATTAGAACAATAGAATTAGAGAAAGATATGAATAATACCAATCTTTATTACCGAAGATCCGAATCCAGAGCGTAGTGCTCTACTTCTCTAATTGCTATCTAATCAACCTCTAAACTTGAAGGATTAGGGAGTAGCTAATTCTAATTCTCTGTGGGAGAGAGATCTAAACCCTAACTTTGATGGCTACCTCTGAATAATGATTTCTCCTCTCCTCCTCCAGGGGCCAGGGGGTCTGGTTTTATAGTCCCCTCAAGTGAACGTGAGCCATTGGATCAAACCGACATAGATTGTATGGTTTAGATTGATCCTTTAGGTCGGTGGAGTCTTGCCCCGAAGCAGAGTCCTGTTTGGCTTCCTGGCCAGGGCGGGCGCCCAAGGGGGGTGGGCGGCCGCCCAGCTCCCGAGCCCGATTCGTGTCCCGTTCGTTCCCGTGGCTTCTGGATCCTTCTAGATTGAGGAAAATTGCGCGACACGTAATTATCTCGTTGTAAACATGACATGTGGGCCTTCTCTCCATATTTTCTGATAAACCCCTGCAGAAATAGATAAACACCAAAGCTCGTGGAATTCTGTCAGATAAAACCCCTATTCTAGATGTTTGTTTCATATTGATCCTTTTTCATGTTTATTTGATTATTAATTTTAGTACTTAAGGACCGTCAACAAACTCCCCCAAGCTTACCCTTTGCTCGTCCCTGAGCAAATAGCTAAACTCAGACGGATCAGGAGTTGCTTCGATGTTTTCTTTCCTGACAGGCACACATGCTTTTACATAAAAAATTCTTCCAAATTAGAGTGAAGTGTTATGGAGTTTAGTACCTGCACTTAAGTCTTAAGTAATCGAAAGACAAAATAGTTAAGTCAAGCACTATCCCTCCTGTCTATACTTCACCTTTGTTCTAGAGTTTTCATAAGTTTTCAAAATAAAACTCAGAGTTCCCAGCAATGATTCTGTCAAGTCTCTCTATATGTGGTATTTGTGGATCCTTACCATGATATCACTTGCCTATAGCTAATAGAATATTTAAGTGGAGCTCATAGGAGTGAAAAACAGCTCATACATATGTTGTCTAATCGAGCCATGGATCCAAAGGAACTCAGCATATAATTAAATCAAGATGTGCATGTGTGATGGAGTAAATGATAGTGATGGTGAAAATGCATAAGTGACAATGAAACTTAGTTCCCATTGCTCCTCATATTGCTATCTCTCCTCTTCTTTGATCTTTGCTTTGGGAGAACATGGGCTATCTTTTTCTTTTCTTTCTTTTCTTTTTTTTCAGGTGGGTAGTAGATACCCCTAATTCTACTGTCGGACACTTGTCCATTTTTTCCGCTCAAGTGGGCATCTTTGTACCCCTAATTCTACTTCGGACACTTGTCCATTTTTACCTCTCGTCTCACTCTTTTTCTTTCTTTTTCGAGGTTCCCGGGCACTTGCCCCTTTTTATTTCCTCGTATATATTTTTGCATAACCCATGCCTCTTCTGCATTGAATCTTTTTAGAGAGAGAGAATAACAATATTCGGGACAGTGAGTGATAATATTTTTAGCAATTTTAATGATTGGTGATGAATGCTGTGGTAGATGTGTGCAAGTGAATATCTTAATTTAACCACATGAAAAGCTCCTAAGGGTCAACACAGCTCGATCAAACTCAATGTAAATATAGTAAAAGATGTTATAGCAAGTATGGCTGTGGTAGGTAGTTTGTTATGCTAGGAACTCATCATGTGATTTGTAAGTTTTCAAAAATAAATCTCCAGAACTTAGTGTAGTAGGAACAAGATAAACAGTAGCTCAACTTTATATCATGCCTTTCTCTTACCTGGACTTTAGTTTTATGCTTTCCAAAGATAGTAATTTTAGTTTTAGTAATTCCCAGAAGAATTCTAATATAAAAGCTAGGTACTTGTAAGTAAGCAAACAGAGCAACTATTCATCATTTCCATCATGCATCTTTTTGGTCTTTTTATTTTTTTAGAGATTAAACTTACCAGAAAAATAAAGCACACTTATCTACACACTCTTTTTATTTTGTTTTCATGTTTATTAAGTGCAGTAGATTAAAGCAAGAAAATATTTATTTGGTTTTCTAAGCTTTCCTTTTAAGATAAATAAAATACTAAGACAGAATAGAATAAATAAGAAGAGCAAATAAAAACTTACTTGATAAATTAGGGAGGAACTCCCGCAAGCTGGATGTTGACGTCGGTCTTACCTGATGTTCTAGAACCGCATCATGGTTGTGATGTTGTCGTTCATTGTTGTTGTATCTTGTCTTAGCTCTTGTACTGCAGCGGCATGGTCCTGGTTCCATTTTTGTTGCTCTTCCAGGAGTCTTCCATATTCTGCTTGCGTGTTCTGGATGTCGAGGAGGGTGTTGTCTGTACGAGTGAAGAAAGCACCGGCCTCTTGATAATAGTCATTCGTGAAGGCGTAGGAGGCGTCGGAGTATCGTCCTGCATCAAATTGTGGTGGAGGTCTAGATCCTGAAGCTCCATATGGATCAGTGGAGTACCTGCCCGTATGAAAAGGCGGGTTTGTCCACTGGTGATCTTGGCTCTCCGGCCATGTCTCCTTTGTTGGCTCTTGTGGTTGCGCATGCCGAGCCCATGGGTCTCGAAGGACTCGTGGATTGTAATCGCAATAATGCAGGTACGCTGCTTCTTCTGGTCCAGGGTCAGCTCCATACCAAGTGCGTTCTCGGTGAGTGGTTATCCTTTCAGATGCCACTCGCTGTGGAGTTCTCTGGTTCACTGGTGTTGCTGCAATCTCAATCAAAAAGTTTTGCACAGCGTAGAGGCCAAGGTTCGGGTTAGGTAACCGAATCTTGCCTTTATCATCATACAGCATATACATTATATTCCCCTCTTTCTTTAACATCCGAGCTTGTCTAAATGTGTCATAGCCATGATAAATTCTTAATTCTTCTATGAAGTCCAATGATGAGTTTTCTAGTAAGTGAAGATTAGTGGCTAGACGAGTGATAAGTGAAGTACATCCTACTGGTCCCTGAAGACTAGGTATACTAAGCCAATGTGAAACTAATAGTGTAACAGGTGAAGTGGGTACTTTACTAATAGCAGCATATAAAAGTTGTAAATCTCCTACTCTTACTTTCCTAATATCGTCACGATAGAAAAGATTGTACCCAAGCCATTTGTGGAGCATCCTTAGAGTGGGGTGTTCCATGTCACTGGTTCGGGCTTGACTGTAAAAATTATCTCTAGATATTTCTCTCCAAAACTGGTGTCTCTCAAAATTGGGTAAATCGGAGTCAATGTTCAGGATGCATCTTGAAGAGAAACCAAGATGGTCGGTCAGCTCCCTCCAAGATAACATAATTTCCTGTTTGAACATCCAAAAAACAATTCCCCCCTCATAGTATTGTAAGGTGCAAAGAAATTCGAGGGTGAGAAGACGAGAACCCAGCTCAGTTATATTCCAAAAATTTGTCCAACCCATCATCTGAAAAATTAAATCAAATTCAGTGTCCATACCTGTTTCTTGTAGTAGGATTGGATCGATAGTAGGAGTGTGAATGAAATCTTTTTTCTTCAATTGCTGATAGACTTCCTTCTCTCTTCGGGTCTTTAGTCCTAGGTCTCCTATCTTGAGAAGGACCTTAACTTGCTGACCTGATGAAGATGACGGAGCTTGTGTGGGTGTCGGGTCGACGCTCATCTCTGATGGTTGTGAGGAGTGTCGGGATGAACTCCTTGTACCAATGTTCTTGATAGCCTTCCCTGCATTCTTCACCTTCTTAAACATCCTGCAAACAAAAGTTGGCAAAAACACAACTGGTGGAAAATGTGAGATAAAATGTTAGTGGTCAGCTGTCCGGAGTATCAGTAGTCCAGGGATTAATCGTTCAAGACAAGTTTCTATTTTGGTAGAGCCTCCCTTAAACAATTTTTACTTCCGCTTAGACAACGAGATCACTACTTGCTAGGTGACAATTACTCTCTCAAAAGAACTCCAACTTTCTCTTCCACTCTCCTCTTTCTCTCTACGCTCTTCTCTTCACTACAAAAGCTCCTTCTCGGGAAACTGAGATTTGTGTGGTTTTCTGAAGTGTCTGTGTGAAGAGAAGGGAGCTGAAGGTGGCCTTTTATAGGCTGAGCAGGGGACAGGGCAGGCGCCCAAGGTAGGTGGGCGGGCGCCCACCCCTGGTGTCATCCTGGGTGTGCTTCCTCCACTTGCTTCCTTGCTTTGATCTCACGCAAAATAATGTTGTGTTGGTAGTGGTTGGACGGTGGAAAGATGTCAGGTGAGTGGAAACATATTGGTGGATGAAATTATGTGATGGGATGTATGTGAGGTGAAGTGTATGACATGTGGGACCCAAGGTGTGTGGGTCACGCTTCTAGAAGATTAATATAATTAAATATAATGCAGGAAAATCTATGAGAATTGAAACTTAATGAAAATGATAATGGAAAATATTTTTGTGCCTCCACAATAATTAATAAATATGGGTTGTTACACACCACAAATATTATTTATATGGGGCTTTTTGATTATTATATTAATGCTATGAATATATATGACTAATGCAAGAATTAATTATGCAAGAATTTAAATATGAGAAAATTAATAATGCGGATAAATACCGATTTACCTCCCGGTGAGGGTTTGGGATTTTTAGGTCCCCCAAGCTGGACCTCCAAAGCGTTTAATCTTCTGAGTTACCTTCCTCCGGAGATGGTGTCTCCAGTGGTTCTTCATGAACTTCCTTCACTGTAGAGTCTCTCTCTGGTCTGGGTTTGAATGTGAAGCGTTCTTCTTGTCCGTTTATGTTAAACTTGATTTCTCCCTTCCCGACATCAATGTGGGCATTGGCAGTGCTCAGAAATGGCCTTCCAAGGATGATGGACACTTTTGAGTCAGGACTCATGTCCAGTACTACGAAGTCTACTGGCACCAGGAAATCTCTGATCTTGACCGGAATGTTCTCGGTGATGCCCAGCGGGTGTCGAACCGATTGATCCGCTAGTTGCAAGCACATTGATGTTGGTTCTAAAGTTGCATGTTCAAGCTTTTTGTAGACTGATGCTGGCATCACACTGACACTTGCTCCGAGATCACAAAGTGCATTATTGAAGTGTTGGTTTCCGATCGAGCAATTAATAGTGGGGCATCCTGGATCTTCCTTCTTCTTTGGTGGTTTGTTGAGGATGGCCGCACTACATTCTTCTGTCAGCTTGATAACCTCAGTGGTGGGCAGTGGTCTCTTCTTGTTAAGAATATCTCTGATGTACTTTGCGTATGTAGGTACCTGTATGGCATCGAGCAGAGGTATGTTGACATATAATTTCTGAATGACCTCTACAAACTTACCAAACTGCTCATCCGACTGCAGTCCTCTGTTTCTTCTGGGAAATGGCAAATAGTAGGTGTCGTAAAAATCTTTCCTCATTTCTCCAGTTCTTGGTGGTTGTAGCAGATCTTCTGCTCCAACTGGGCTTTCTTCTTCTATCACTGCTGGTTGCACTGGTGCTGATGTTCTTTGTTTCTCTTTTGGGTATGGTGGATCTCTGGTAGCTTTAACCTCCTCTAGTAGTTATATTCTTTACCTGCTCAAGGTTAGTAGCAACAGGCAGTGCAGCAGCTATCTTTATTAATTTAAGCTCTACCCTTTTATTAAGAGAGTTTTGCTCATCAAAGGCAGTTAGTAGAAAATCCATTTTATTGTGTATATCTTTTAGAGATGATTCATTTGTATCTAGCCTTTGTTTAACTTCATCATTAATTTTGGTTTGTTGAGCAATTATCTCTTTTAATGAAAGTTGCTTGACAGTATTACCTGAATTCATACCTTTGCTATTGGGTTGACTCGAAGTTGGTTGATATTTGTATGCTGTCTCAATGGCCCTTTGATCTTCTTTGAACTGGGCCCTCTGGTCAATCCAATGGAGCAAATTTTCCATCTTAGTTGATAATGCTTTTACTTCTTCTGGTATTTCTTCAGTTTGATGACATTGTTGAGCTTTATCTTGGAACCAGCTTTGGTTTTCTGCTATCTTATCCAAAAGTATCTCTGCTTTTCCAGTTGTAAGCTCCAAGAATGATCCTTTAGCAGATGCATCTAGGCACTCACGAGCCTTCTGGGTTAATCCATGGTAGAAGGTCTGCATAAGTAACCATGTGGCCATTCCATGGTGAGGACAATCTGATATGTATCCTTGAAAACGCTCCCATGCTTCTGAAATGGCTTCTGTCTTCTGCTGTTGGAAACTGACAATATTTCCTCTTAATGCAGTTGTTTTGCCTATAGGGAAAAACTTTGATAGAAAGGCATCTGACAAGTTCGTCCAGTTGTTGATGTTATCTTGATGAGTGTAGAACCACTTCCTCGCTTTTCCTTCTAGTGAGAATGGAAAAAGGCGAAGCAGTATGACGTCTTTGTCAACTCCGTTGATGTGGATTGTGCTTCCAATCTCTAAGAAATTCTGTAAGTGTGCACTGGCATCTTCATGTGCCTTTCCACTGAATTGTGTAGCTTGTACCAAATTGATGAGGCTTGACTTGAGCTCAAACTCAGGTATTCCTTATTCTACTGCAAATCTTGGACCGGTTGGAATGTTGTCAAGACTTGGAGCAGAGAATTCTTGCAAGGTCTTTTGTGCCATAGCTTCAGCAATTGGTAGCTAGTTTCTTCTTCTCTTGATTGCTTTGGTTCTGATGATGAAGAGTTGAATGTACCCAAAGTCAATCCTGTTATACCCTGTATAAAAATATAAACATAGAAAAACAACAGGGTGAACCTGCCAAAGCAGCGGTGCCTTGCTATGATTTCTCACTTAGTAGCTGTTTTATGCAATTATTTCTCTATAGTCTAGTCTAAAATTTTATATGAATAACCTTGACTGATTTTCTGGCTTTCCTTAATATTACCCTTTTGTTCCCTTTTATGACTTATTCCTGAGACTCGTATAATTCCTATAAGTTCCATAAGTTCTATAAGTCCTATAGATACCCGGCAACGGCGCCAGAAATGCTTGTTGACACTAGCTAACACCACTTAGATACTAGGTTGTCATCCCTAGCATGGCGCCAGAGTGTACAAAGGTATTTATAAATGTAAAGGCTCTCTAGAAAATAATCTATTCTATCCGCAAGCGCACAGATGAAACACCTCATTGTAGCATTTCACCAGGATAAGTATTCCAGGTATCGTTATTTATAATTTTGCTTAGGGGATCTTAAGAAGATGGAATTAAATCAAGGGGCAAAATCTATCAAGGCATAGACTAGAGATAAACTTGCAAGAACATGATTACTAATGAGAAACTCGTCACACAGTCACATACTTTAGCAGGGGGTAAACCATAAAGATAATGATAATAAAGTATAAGTTCATGGGTAGATAGCACAGCGATTAGAAAATAGACTACTCCTCATATATGTAGGTGATGTCGGATTAGCTAGAGAATGGATTCTAAGTCATCTACTAACTACTAAGTCATAATCTACTCTAGTTATCTACAAGATCATATATAGCATAAAAGACTCTTCATTCATGTATAAGGAACATTGATAAAGTAAATCAGAGCATCGCATGACTTACTCCACAATACCGGTTCTGCCTATCCTATCAACGGAGGGTGGACTATATAAGAATCAACGAAGCTGTCACTATCGCGAACTACCACACGACTCGGCCAATAGGATACATTTGCAGATAAATAACATCTAAGCACCACGCTCACATGTGATCTATCACCTAACTCCCTCGCGTCAAGAGCTAAGCGCTTTTCAAACTTATACATAAACTCATTATCAATTAGAACTATATCAAATATAGAACTAGAGCAAACTAAGAACATAATAATTAAAGACATAATGCAATTAGAACAATAGAATTAGAGAAAGATATGAATAATACCAATCTTTATTACCGAAGATCCGAATCCAGAGCGTAGTGCTCTACTTCTCTAATTGCTATCTAATCAACCTCTAAACTTGAAGGATTAGGGAGTAGCTAATTCTAATTCTCTGTGGGAGAGAGATCTAAACCCTAACTTTGATGGCTACCTCTGAATAATGATTTCTCCTCTCCTCCTCCAAGGGCCAGGGGGTCTGGTTTTATAGTCCCCTCAAGTGAACGTGAGCCATTGGATCAAACCGACATAGATTGTATGGTTTAGATTGATCCTTTAGGTCGGTGGAGTCTTGCCCCGAAGCAGAGTCCTGTTTGGCTTCCTGGCCAGGGCGGGCGCCCAAGGGGGGTGGGCGGCCGCCCAGCTCCCGAGCCCGATTCGCGTCCCGTTCGTTCCCGTGGCTTCTGGATCCTTCTAGATTGAGGAAAATTGCGCGACACGTAATTATCTCGTTGTAAACATGACATGTGGGCCCTCTCTCCATATTTTCTGATAAACCCCTGCAGAAATAGATAAACACCAAAGCTCGTGGAATTCTGTCAGATAAAACCCCTATTATAGATGTTTGTTTCATATTGATCCTTTTTCATGTTTATTTGATTATTAATTTTAGTACTTAAGGACCATCAACAGTAGATTTCACCCGGAAGTATTCCAGAGTATCGATTTTCCACAGAGAACGTGAGTGTACTAATTAAGATCCAAGATCGCCCAAGGATAACTACATAATTATTTTTGGTGGGAAGAGAGGAAGTTTCCTGAGAGTTCTCTAGTTGATCTAAGAATCTAGAATTACTTCAAGATTATTTATATCGGGACATCAGAGCACTAACCACAGAAAGAGATGAGAAGGGGGCTGGGAAGGTCTGACTACGATCCTGCAAACACCGATCCGAACGTGGTGGAATACGTCAACCGTTAGGGCTGTCACTACCGTAAGGCTACCACAACAATCCGCAGGATTGGGTGCAATTTCAGGTAATTGCAAGACTAAACACCACGTCTAATCTATTAATTACTACTCTAATGTTTCAAAGATTAGGGCACTTGATGCAAGGGGGAATCCAATAAATAACTTGAGTGTAAATAAAAGTAATTAGAGAACTCAGGAGTTATGAGTTGAAGAACCTGGAGAACGATGAAGAACGAACCAGTTGCTGCAAAAGTACAATGTTGAGGAAGATCCGACAGATCCGGCTCCTCCTCCTCCGCTCTCCTCTTCTCTCTCCCTATTTTCTAAATTACAACTAGAACTAACTAGAACTAGAGGAACTAGAACTAGAACTAGATGAACTAGAACTAGATCTAGATGAACTAGAGGTAGAACTAGAAGAACTAGAGGGATCCTCTCTACTTGGATGAAGAATTGAAACCCTAACTTTGATTCTATAGAAGAGGTATGATCTCGAGGGGCCAGGGGGTCTGGTTTTATAGTCCCTTCAAGTGAATCTGGGCCGTCGGATCAAACCGACATTGATCGCACGGTTTTTCTTAATCCTTTAGGTCGGTGGAGCATAATCCGCGAAACGTGTCCTGATTGGGCACTGTAGCTGGGCGGGCGCCCAGGAGAGTTGGGCGGGCGCCCTGCCTCCGAGCCCGATTTCCTTCCCGTTCGTTTCCGTGGCTTCTGGAGTCTTCTAGATGATAGAAAATTGCGCGACACGTTAATATCTCTATGTAAACCCGACGTGTGGGCCTTTCTTCCATATTTCCTGATAACCCCTGCAGAAATACACAAACACCAAAACTCGTGGAATTCTGTCAGATAAAACCCTAAGTCTAGGTGTTGGTTGCATTTGGATCCTTTTCCATGATTAATTGATGGTTAATTGTGAGCATTAAGGACCGTCAACAAGCTCCCCCAAGCTTAACCTTTGCTCGTCCCTGAGCAAAGATGAACTCAAGAGTTTCTGCAGTGGTTTCATGCCTTAATGGTACACATGCGTTCAAACAAGATCTCATCTCTGGTTAGAGTAAACTGTTAAGACTTAAAACTTACTCATTTTACCTTCAACCATGGGGCTTGCAACCGTCACTTGTGTCTTGAGCAGTTAAAAGATAGAACGGTCTAGTCAAGCGCCATGTCTCTTGTTCTTCGATTAACTATAGCTCTGGAGTTTTTGCAGATTTTCAAATAAAACTCAGAGATTCCTTGTATGACTCTCTCTAGTCTCTATTTTGTGGTATTTCTGGATCTTTACCAAGGCAGTGATGGTATATGCCTTCTCTCAAAGTATGTGGTATTTGTGGTATAAGATATAGTGGCATTGCCTTTTCTCTCACCCTACTCTAATAAGGTTTTGATATCTGGAGCTCATAGGTGGGAGACAGCTAATACATACTTACAAGACATTTATTGCATAGTCAAACCATGGATCCAGAAGAACAAGTCAATAAGTCAAATCAAGATGTGCATGTGTGGCGAATGAATGATGCATGGTAATGTTGGTGATAACAATGGTGAAAGTCTAATTCTACTTATGCTCTTTTGAGGGGATACATACCTTTCTTGCTCTTTTGAAACTTTTTGAGGAGAATGAGATGCTCTATATTTTCTTTTTCTTTTCTCTCAGGTGGGTATCTTGTAGCCCTAATTCTACTGTCGGACACTTGTCTATTTTTACCTCTCGTCTCACTTTTTCTTTTCTTCGAGGTTCCGGACACTTGCCCCTTTTTATTTCCTCGTATTCTTTTTTTCTTTCTTTTTTTTAGAGCACTCATCTCCTGAAATAATATAGCAAGTGGTAGTAACCAAGATAACTTGAGCATTTATTTCACAGGGAAAAACATAAATAGGAGAATATTTTTGGCTATTCTCTCCCGAATTAGGAGTAGAATATTTTTGGGTGGTTCTGGAGATGGAAATGGATGGATATATGTGGATGGTACTTCTGGAGTAGAAGTAGCATGTGTGAGTGAACGTGCAGGTGAATCTTGATTTAACCACATGACAAGCTCCTAAGGGTCTACACAGCTTGACCACACTCAATGCTCATAAGCAGTAAAAAGTAAATGTGTGGTTCATAGTCTAACAAGCATGTATATATGGCTGTGGTAGGAATTTAAACTCTCATCATAGAGGAACTCATCATGCAACATTTTAAAGATTTTCAAAGATAAAATTCTCTAGAATTCTAGCATCTCTAGGAACAGATAAACAGCAGCTCAACCTTCCCATATCATATCCGTTAACGACTTAGACTTCAGATCAAGTACTCTCCCCACAAGTTCAGGTTTAGAGCAAATCTTAATTAATACCAGTCATGCCTAAACTAGAGAGAGATTTCAATTTTGAGAACTAGCCATGGCAGAGCAACTATTCATCATTTCCATGTGAGAGCTTATCATGAGGGTTCATAGCAAACTTTATTTATTTATTTATTTAGCAAACTAAGCAAAGATATATATAAGCACAAAATCTTTATTTGGGTTTTTATGATTATGCATCTTTTTAATATTAGAGTAAAGTATAAACGTGAGTAGAATACTTAGCTGGATAAATGGGGGTGCTCTCCCCCAAGCTGGATTTTGACGTAATTCCTTTTGATGTAGCTAGCAAGTGGTGGAGGTGTATTTGAATGTCGGCAGCACCCTGATGACGATTAGGATGTCCTCCGTCTGCTAGTCTTCTTTGATCCTTGAATTCTGTGGAGCTCAAATAGACAACAAAGCTTTATGGAACTAGTTAAGTGTTAGCATAAATATCTAGCCTTTATCATGTTGAGCCTCCTCAATAAATGTTACTCATTAGTAGGATCATAATTTTATTTTTATAATTTTATTTTTATAGGACAGGAATATATATTTATTTTTACGCCACCAAAATGTACTTATGGGTTTTATGCCATGAGCATACTCACATGGGGCTTACTATTTTTAACATTTTTATTTTCTTTTCAAGATGATATGAACCTGATTAACTAAGCAAACTATTTTAAAATAATTGAAAGGAAAAAGATAACTACCAAGTTTACCTCTTGGCAACGCGTTCTGTGTTTTTAAGTCCTCCGAACGAGACTTCCGTTTTCTCAGTCGTCTTGGGATTCGCTGGATGGCGTAGTCGGTGGTTCCGGCAGCGCCTGCTCTTTATGTATAACTATCTTCTCTCTACACACCTGACTCGGTGCTACGGTCTCCTCAGGACAGTTCTGTTCAAGTTGTATGTCTTCAGACCTTACTACTTTTCCTTTGTAGTCTGCCCATCCGTCCTTGATGATTTGCCTTCTCTGGTTGCGGTTACGTTGTCTTCTTCTTGTCCTAACCTGCTTAGAATCTTCAACTATATATTTAGGGTCAGTGAAATAGCGGCGTACCTTCTCTGAGGGGAAGTGCATGTGGACTTCTCCGGTTCCAATGTAGATGATTGCTTTAACGGTGCTGAGGAACGGTCTTCCAAGGATGATGGGTGGATCGTACTTGTCTTCTCCCATATCAATAACCTAAAAATCTTTCGGAATGTCTGAATGTATGTTGGTTGTAGGGACATGGTTCCATGCAGGAGCTGATAAGTGACTGCGGCCATTATGTTGACGTTAGATCCGGTGTCGTAGAGTGTCTTCTGAAAAGAATATCCGTTGATTGTGCACTCGATGCTTGGAACACCAGGGTCGTCCTTCTTGATCAAGAAAGGTGACTTGAGTTGACGATCTTGACCTCCTTGAGCTGCAGTGACCATCTTAGCTGACTCGGTACACATTTGCTTGTTCCTGTTCCTCCTGTTGGTCCTCTTCCTTGGTTCATGTCAGGATTGCTCTGGGATTTGTGTAGTCTTGTTCTTGAAGGAAAACGTCTGCTTCTTCCCCTTGATGTAGAAACTGATCTTGGCAGCACTAGCGTAGATGATAGCTCCCGAGGTGTTCAGGAATGGCCTCCCTAGGATGATGGGTGCCCTCTCATCAGTATCAGTCTCTATCACCACGAAGTCTGCTGGAGCGTATAAGGTACCAACTCAGACGTAGAGGTTCTTCAATATTCCCTTTGGGAAACTTAGTGTCTGATCTTCAAGCTGCAAACACATGGTTGTTTCTAGGAAAGGATGTGTAAAGAATTTTTCATAGAGTACCCTGGGCATAATGTTGATGCTGGAGCCAAAGTCGTAGAGTGCTTCTGGGAAGTCCACCATGCCGATGGAGATCGGGATGACAGGGCGTCCTGGATTGTCTCTCTTGACCGGTAGAAGGTTAGTAATTACTACCACAACGGGGTTACTCTAGTAGTTACGTCCTCAAGCATCTCAGGGCACTGATTGCCTGAGTGTCCAGTCTCTCCAGTGTGTGTACTCGTTGATCTAGGTTCTTCACTTGGTGGAGTCTGGGAGTTGTAAAACTCCTTCATAGTTTGCTTGAAGTGTACCTGCTCATACAGACAAGACAGAGATCAAGTGCATAGGCCCTGTTGGTGGAAAACACCAACAGAACCAAAAGTGTATTTGTTCTCTCTAACCTTAAGCATAGTGAGAAAGACAAAGTTGATGGATAATAAGATCATGAGTGTAGTATTTAAACATTTGTCAGATTAGATTGCTCAACCTTATGGAAAGATAATCTATCTATATATATGTTTTGTTTATATCTTCCAAAGATTGAGTGTGCAACATTCTAGCTAATATGATTAGGAGTGTAGGATCACAAAGGTGGAAGGACTAAACATGTTGAATCGATTGGGTTGGTTAATCTAGAGTTGTAAATCATACATGTTTGTCTCTTTTATCCATGTGAATGCCAGAACCAAGGAGAAGCTTATAAAAGAGATAGTCAAGTACCTTAAGTTGTTACCTTACTTGAAGAGTGATGGTACAGTATCACCTTGTGGAAGCTTTCCTTTCTTAGCGGTTTTGCATCGTGTTTGTGGCACCCTCCATGGATCATCTCTTGTGAGCTATGCTTTCCTTGTGTAAATTGTTAAACTTTCATGCGTCTCTCTCTTTGTCTCCAATGTGAGTTTATCTCAGGACTTCCCAGATCGATATTGAAAGTTTTCCTGCAGGGGTTAGTCCAACAAAATATCCAATATCTACTATAGCATACTATCGGCTCAAAGATCAACCTAGACACCATGTCTAATTTGATTTAGGAGGACATTTTAACCTAAGCATCATGCTTAATTTAAAAACCCTTGGAAGTAAGATCATCAGCCCTAAACTAAGCACCATGCTTAATTAAGAGATAAATGAAACTACTCCAAACCTAGACATATACTAAAGCAAATAAAGGTAGCATGAGAGCATTTGTAGAGATCTACTCAAGTGGAGATAAAGTAGTGTGATTAGTATTTAACAAATTGAGCATGTCTCAAAGGTAGGGACAACCAACATAGCAACATGGCAAATGATGTTTTTATGTAAAGTACTCCCCAAGCTTGAATTTTGCAAAATTCAAGTTTGGATGAGTTTAATTCAATGTTGTATGATGATTGGTTGTACATACCTTGTGCTTGTCATTCATCCGATCTTCTTGCTCCAATCCTAGAAAGGTTAGTGACAAGAATACCCGAAGGAATTTTTTTTACAATTATCCTTATATGCTCAATACACAAGGTAGTGTTGCTAATAATTAAAAGCTTATGTTACGATCTGATCAGTGCTTGTTTTAGGACACTAAGCTTGTCCTTGGGAAACCATCAATTTATGTCGGCGAAGTGGTTTCCCCTCCAAGGCTGACCTATATCAAGATCAACTCAACGAGATCTGCAATATTTAATATAGACATATGCATCGACAACTGCCCTTTTAAAGTTTTTATAAATAGAAAGGAAGAGGGGGTTGGAGATCTCGAATGTGGTGATGTTGGAGAGACCAATGGATTGTGAAGATGTTGCATATGAGCATGGAGTAAATGAAGTGGCTCTGAAATAAATTCCATGCTCATTAATGCTTAGAGTGAAATCCATGTGGTATGGTGAAAGTGGTAAGGTGAGTGTGGTAAAAAAGGAAAAGAAAAAGGATAACGGATGACTTGGTTCGAAACTAGCACAGCTACCGTTCCCCGGCAACGGCGCTAGAAAGCTTGTTGGGTATTTTAAACGCAAACAGAAAAATCTGCAAGCGCACGGATACCGATGTAGCTTTCACCCGGGAGTATTCCAGAGTATCGATTTTCCACAGAGAACGTGAGTGTACTAATTAAGATCCAAGATCGCCCAAGGATAACTATATAAATATTTTTGGTGGGAAGAGAGGAAGTTTCCTGAGAGTTCTCTAGTTGATCTAAGAATCAAGAATTACTTCAAGATTATTTATATCGGGACATCAGAGCACTAACCACAGAAAGAGATGAGAAGGGGGCTAGGAAGGTCTGACTACGGTCCATCAAACACCGATCCGAACGTGGTGAAATACGTCGACCGTTAGGGCTGTCACTACCCTAAGGCTACAACAACAATCCGCAGGATTGGGTGCAATTCCAGGTAATTGCAAGACTAAACACCACGTCTAATCTATTAATTACTACTCTAATGTTTCAAAGATTAGAGCACTTGATGCAAGCGGGAATCCAATAAATAACTTGAATGTAAATAAAAGTAATTAGAGAACTCAGGAGTTATGAGTTGAAGAACCTGGAGAACGATGAAGAACGAACCAGTTGCTGCAAAAGTACAATGTTGAGGAAGATCCGACAGATCCGGCTCCTCCTCCTCCGCTCTCCTCTTCTCTCTCCCTATTTTCTAAATTACAACTAGAACTAACTAGAACTAGAACTAGAGGAACTAGAACTAGAACTAGATGAACTAGAACTAGATCTAGATGAACTAGAGGTAGAACTAGAAGAACTAGAGGGATCCTCTCTACTTGGATGAAGAATTGAAACCCTAACTTTGATTCTGTGGAAGAGGTATGATCTCGAGGGGCCAGGGGGTCTGGTTTTATAGTCCCTTCAAGTGAATCTGGGCTGTCGGATCAAACCGACATTGATCGCACGGTTTTCCTTAATCCTTTAGGTCGGTGGAGCATAATCCGCGAAACGTGTCCTGATTGGGCACTGTAGCTGGGCGGGCGCCCAGGAGAGTTGGGCGGGCGCCCTGCCTCCGAGCCTGATTTCCTTCCCGTTCGTTCCCGTGGCTTCTGGAGTCTTCTAGATGATAAAAAATTGCGCGACACGTTAATATCTCTATGTAAAACCGACGTGTGGGCCTTTCTTCCATATTTCCTGATAACCCCCTGCAGAAATACACAAACACGAAAACTCGTGGAATTCTGTCAGATAAAACCCTAAGTCTAGGTGTTGGTTGCATTTGGATCCTTTTCCATGATTAATTGATGGTTAATTGTGAGCATTAAGGACCGTCAACAGAGACAGTGTTAGTTTTGTTGCAAGATAGGTGCACGGTTTGCACCTAATGCACCATAGGATAAGAAACCATTTTGGACGCACCCAATGGTACTCCTAGGTCAAGGAGCTCAAGTGAAAGCTCGGTTTGGTCTGTTTGGAGATAGTGCTAATCTTGATGCAAGATAGTTGCACGGTTTGCATGGAACATACGATATGCTCAGAAATCAATTTGGACGCACCTGATAACTCCTTGATGATGTGTGTCATATGGAATCTTGCTTCGGTTCGTTTAGAGACAGTGTTAGTTTTGGTAGAAGATATGTGCACGGTTTACGCCTAATGCACCATAGGCTAAGAAATCATTTTAGACGCACCCGATGGTACTCGTAGTTGAAGAGGGTCAAGTGGAGGCTCGATTTAATCTGTTCGGATATAGTGCTAATCTTGATGCAAGATAGTTGCACAGTTTGCATGCAACGTAGCATTTGTTAAGAAATCAATTTGGACGCACCCAATGGAACTCCTAGATGACGTGTGTCATATGGAATCTCGCTTCGGTCTGTTTGGAGACAATGTTAGTTTCGATGCAAGATAGGTGCATAGTTTGTGCCTAATGCACCATAGTCTAAGAAACCATTTTTAACGCACCTGTTTGTACTCCTAGATGAAGAGGCTCAAGTGGAAGCTCGGTTCGGTCTTTTTGGAGATAGTGCTAATCTTGATGCAAGATAGGTGCATGGTTTGCATGGACATACCATATGCTTGAAAATCAATTTGGATGCACCCGATGGAACACCTCGGTGACGCGTGTCATATGGAATGTCGCTTTGGTCTATATAGAAGCAGTGTTAGTATCGGTGCAAGATATGTGCATGGTTTGCGCCTAATGCACCATAGTATAAGAAACCATTTTGGAAGCACCTGTTGGTACTTCGGTGAAGAGGCTCAAGTGGAAGCTCTGTTTGATCTGTTTGGAGATAGTGCTAATCTTGATGCAAGATAGGTGCATGATTTGCAAGGAACATACCATATGCTTAGAAATCAATTTGGACGCACCCATTAGAACTCCTAGATGACGTGTGTCATATGGAATTTTGCTTCGGTCCATTTGTAGACATCGTAAGTTTTAGTGCAAGATAGGTGCACAGTTTGCGCCTAATGCACCAAAGTCTAAGAAACCATTTTGGACGTACTATTTGGTACTCCTGGGTGAACTGGCTCAAGTGGAAGCTTGGTTCGGTCAGTTTGGAGATAGTGTTAATCCTTATGCAAGGTAGGTGGATGGTTTGCATGGTACATACCATATGCTTGGAAATCAATTTGGATGCACCTGATGGAACTCCTTGATGACGTGTGTCATATAGAATCTCGCTTTGGTGCATTTGGAGACATTGTTAGTTTCGGGGCAAGATAGGTGCACAGTTTGCACCTAATGCACTATAGTCTAAGAAACCATTTTGGACGCACTTGTTGGTACTCCTAGGTGAATAGGCTCAAGTGGATGCTCGGTTCAGTCTGTTTGGAGATAGTGCTAATCTTGATGCAAGATAGGTGCACGGTTTGCATGGAACATACCAAATGCTTGGAAATCAATCTGGACGCACATGATGGAACTCCTAGATGACGTGTGTCATACAAAATCTTGCTTTGGTCTGTTTGGAGACAGTGTTAGTTTGGGTGCAAGATAGGTGCAAGGTTTGCACATAATGCAGCATAGGCTAAGAAACCATTTTGGACGCAGCCGATGGTACTTCTAGGTAAAAGGCTCAAGTGAAAGCTCGATTTGGTCTATGTGGAGATAGTGCTAATCTTGATGCAAGATAGATGCACGTTCTGCATGGAACGTACCACATGCTTAGAAATTAATTTGGAGACACCCGATAGAACTCCTTGATGACGTGTGTCATATGGAATCTTGCTTTGGTGTGCTTAGAGATAGTATTAGTTTCGGTGTAAGATATGTGCACGGTTTGCGCCTAATGCACCAAAGTCTAAGAAACCATTTTGGAAGCACCTGTTGGTACTCCTAGGTGAAGAGGCTCAAGTGGAGGCTCGGTTCGGTCTGTTTAGAGATAGTTCTAGTCTTGATGCAAGATAGGTGCACGATTTGCATGGAACATACCATATGCTTGGAAATCAATTTGGATGCACCCGATGGAACTCCTTGATGACGTGTGTCATTTGGAATCTCGCTTCGGTCCATTTGGAGACATTGTTAGTTTCGGTGCAAGATAGGTGCACAGTTTGCACCTAATGCACCATAGTCTAAGAAACCAATTTGGACGCACTTGTTGGTACTCCTAGGTGAAGGGGCTCAAGTGGATGCTTGGTTCGGTCTGTTTGGAGATAGTGCTAATCTTGATGCAAGATAGATGCACGGTTTGCATGGAACATACAATATGCTCAGAAATCAATTAGGATGCACCTGATATAACTCCTTGATGATTTGTGTCATATGGAATCTTGCTTCGGTTCGTTTAGAGACAGTGTTAGTTTTGGTAGAAGATATGTGCACGGTTTACGCCTAATGCACCATAGGCTAAGAAACCATTTTAGACGCTCTCGATGATGGTACTCGTAGTTTGTCGACGAAAGCTGGTCGGCAGTCTACCTTGGGGTATACCCACGGTAGTAGTTTATCGGTACACGGTGCGCAAGCTACGAACTCGATGGTGACACAAGACACGGACAAGCTTTTTATCCAGGTTCGGCCGCCGTGTGGGCGTAATACCTACGTCCTGCGGCTTGTTGTATTGATTTGTGTTGAGAGAATCGTGTGTCCTAGGGGGGTCCCTTGCCTCTCCTTATATAGTCTAGAGGGCAGGGTTACAGATCTGGAAACTAATCCTAGTCGGTTACAATTGCCATAGATAGTACGATATCAATTCCTATTTTAACCGACTAGAATTCTACTTGATCTCCACGTCTTGTTTCCATGCCCGAGACCCCAATCAGTTGGATCAAGTCTCGAATTTGTCTCGTAATGGGCCAAGCCTCCTGGCCCAAGTCTAGCCGTGAGGGTATAGGGGTTTATACCCCCACAGCTAGTCCCCGAGCACCATGTATTGTGATATAACACGCCGTCTTGAGCTTCTTCGATCAGTGAGGCTTGACGTCTTCAATAAGCAGGAAAATCGCCCAAACAGTCACAACGATATTTTAACCAACTCAAAAGACAGTTGAACGACATTGACATCGAAGAAGCAGGTTGTTCGAAGAATGCATGGTGCTCTAAATTAAAAAAGATTTCTTTCCTGGTGAAGTGTGCCCACTTTACTTTTAGAAAAAAGTACAGTCTTTCAAAAAACAAGCATATTCACCGCAAGGTGAAGTGTGCCCACTTAGTCCCCGAGCCTGGTAGTAGGTGACGTAGGCACGTGGTGCCAGGGTCAAAAGAAAAACCTTCGAAATAGTTCAGAAACTGAGATGCATCGCCAGATGCATCGTACCGATGTAGTCCCCGAGCTTGCTGGAAGGCGAAGTATGATCCTTGTAGCAAGGTCTAAAAAATTAGAATTATCCAGTCCCCGAGCATACAATGCCCATTTGCCATCGTGTGGACTTATCAACCAGTCCCCGAGCATATAACACTTGGTGGTCGATACAGTCCCTAGTTCTTCAAACTGGCAGACTGGTCGACCAGTCCCCTAGTATACAACGCTCAGTGGTCAGTGCAGTCCCGAGATCTCCAAACTGGCGGACTGGTTGACTAGTCCCCGAGCACACAATGCTCGGTGGTCGGTGCAGTCCCCAGATCTCTGAACTGGTAGACTGGTCGACCAGTCCCCGAGCACACAGTGCTCGGTGGTCGGTGCAGTCCCCAGGAACGTTGAGCTTCCACCAATTTTTATCTGTTATTTTGAAAAAAAGCATCTTACCACATTAATGTGTGATGTGACGAGACATCCTGGCGCGTTGTCAGATGGCTGCGTGAAAAGGTGCGCCTGGTAACTGTGCAGCCGCTCTTTGCGTGGTTCAAGAAAAGGAAACCATCAATTATACAAAAAGGCCGCCGTATTAACTGCTGGTAATTGTTGAAAACCGAAATGCCGCGTCCGCCGCTTGGCCCGCCCACTTCCTAAGAATGCGGGAAGTGGGAGGGGTGGAGTTGTTGCTTATAAAAGCTTGACATTGCCCCCGTATTCTTTACCCTGCCATTGCCTTCGATTTTTCCATTCTTGCCATTCTTGCCTTCTGCAATCACCATCAGTCCTCCCAACTCGCAGCCGTTCCCGCAGCATCAATGGCGAAGAGTGACTCCAAGAAGAGGGCCGAGCTGATGGCTAAGGAATGGAAGAAGTCCCGGAGCAGCGTGAGGTCCCTCAACGACCTCGTCGGCATGGGGCTGCTGCACTGCCAAGAGCTCGGCGGCTGGAGGGCGCCGGAGGGGGAGAGCTACCCCGACCCCCGTGCTGGTGAGATCATGGTTTTCGAAGATTTTTTCAAGAGGGGCTTTGGGGTTCCTGTTCATCCTTTTCTCTAGGGGCTTCTCCTTTACTATGAGATCGGGATCTGCAATCTACACCCGAGCTCCATTCTTCTTATTTCTACTTTCATCCATCTGTGCGAGGCCTATGTTGGGATAGAGCCGCACTTCGATCTTTTCCGCTACCTTTTCTGTTTGAGGAAGAAGGGAGCAGTTGGAGGCTCCAAGATTGTAGGTGGAGTATACCTCAATCTGCGTGACGGGATGAAGAACTGGTATCTCAACTGCCCGTGGAATACTTCTCTCACCGAATGGTACAAGAAGTGGTTCTACGTCAGGGAAGAGCCGGGCAGCTCCACGTTCTGCGACGTGGGCTACATTCCAAAGAAGAGGGTTAGTTCGACAGACCGCCCGCAGTTCGCTGGTCAAGTAGAAGACGTGATGAAGCTGATCGACTGGTCCCGTTTAGACGGGCCAGGAGTGGTTGGCAACTTCATCTGTCGTCGGGTGATGCCCTGCCAGAAGAGGGTTCACTCGGCGTACGAATACGCTGGGAGCCAGGACCCGACCAGGATGAGTCCTGAAATTTTAGAGAAGGTGGAAGTGCAACAGCTATTGAACGAGCTGTTCAACTTTGCAGATGATAGCTTCGTCCGGAGTGGTGATCGGATGCAGGCCTTCAAGCTGGGACGACCAACTCCTAAGGTAATGTTGCGAACTGATTTTGCTTTCTGAGTACTTGTTCTCCTAGTTGTTGATTTGTCTTTTATTTTTGCTGCAGATTGGAGACGTTGACCAGTGCACAGTGTACGTATCACTGGCACCTGGCATGGAGAATCCTGCGGGGGTAGACCCGCCAGAAGATGATGCTGCTCGGTGTACTCGATACACCAGCAGCGAGGAGGAGCAGAACCATCCCCCCCGACCACCGAAGACAGAGTGGTGGGGAAAAGGCCACTAGCAGCAGACCCCTCCCCTGCGGAAACACTGCCGGCAGAGAGCAGCCAGGCGCCAAAGCACCGTCGGCTCGTCCGGATCACCGACGACGACGACGAGGAGGAAGAGGCCGCGCCTTCTTTTGGTCGTAGGCCGCGCAGTCGTCCGGACGTTGTGCCGGCCACCACTGGTCGGGTGACCAACGACCGCCTGCACCGCACATCGAGCCGACGTGCGTCGTAGAGATGGGGGCACAGGTACCGACTGGTAGGACCAGGAGGAGGTTCACCGCGACACACAGGCGCTCTGACCTGTAAGTTTTTAATCTTACTTTCGTATTGCGATATTTTGCGTTTTGTTGCTGTTGTTGACATTGTTTAATGTCGTCTTGTTGTTAGCACGGCATCGGACCGACCCTGGCCACATTGCTGGCCAGAGGGCGACCGAGCCTGTTGCTGCCATTGGGGACGCCGCGCCGCAGACCATAGAGTAGCCCGCGGCGACAACCGCGGCGGAGAGCGCCGAGGAGCATCCGGCCCCGACAAGGGCCGCGGCGAGCACCTCGACAAGGGACGAGGAGGCTACAAGGACGCCTCCCCCGAGTAACATTGTGGAGGAGGAAAACAGAGCCCCGACTCCTCCACCAGCCGAAGAAAGGGGAGTCCCGAGCCCGCCACGAGCAGGGGCCTCTTCGCCCGTAGGCTCCCCTGGCCTGGACCAGGGTCCAATGATGCCTGCGGCCACAGCCTGTGGCAGTGCGGCGAACGAGGAGACCCGGACGGCCTCCGACGATGACGTGGAGGAGATCCAAGGTCGTCCCCGTGATGGCCGCTAGCACGTCTACGTGTGGCGCCAACGCGGGGACCACTTCATCGGACATGAGGAGCTCGTGGAGACGGAGGAGGCCGCGAGGGTGGAGCGCGCGGCAAAGCGTCTTGTGGACGAGGTTAAGGTAAGTGGTCCTTTGCGCTGCTCGATGCTTATGTGCGATGTTCCTGGGTTCAGCATGTATTCTTCTTGCAGGGCGCAATGAAAACGGCGAAGTACCGGAAAAGGTGCTTCGACCAAATTGAGGGCATTGTGGCCGAGAACAAGGCCCTGTCCGCGGAGGTGGATCGGCTTCAGTCGGAAGCCGGGGAGAAGACGGCCGAGATGAGTGCTCAGGAAGAGCGCCTTCTCGACCTCAATCGGCGGTTGGCCGACCAGGATCGACAAAGGAGAGGTTAGTCGCGTACTCCGAGCAGCTGTATGTAGCCATGTAGTCGGTTTTGTTGACCAGGGATTGTTCCTGCAGACTTGGAGGAGGAGGTTGCACGCCTCCGGCAAGAGAAGGAGCAGCTTGGCCAGGAGCTTGCCGGGGCGCTGGAGACCGGGCGCCGAGCTGGCGAGGAGCTAAGCAACAGGAGTCGGGAGTTGTCTGGTAATAACCGTGCTACTCCTTTTTTGTTTGATTGCTCAACGTGTCTTTTCTTATTTGCGAACTGACCGCCTGCTTGATTTGTAGTGCTCAAGGTGAACACCAAGAAGCATTTAGACGAGCTGATCAAGGACCGGGACTCCTGGAAGACCAATTGCATCAAGCTTTGGAAAGGAGTGGCCCTGGTTCTTGACTTGATCAGCCCCAAGCTCCCTGAAGACCAGCCTCGTGTGACGAAGCTGACGCCAGTCGAGAAGGCGCAACGGGCGTGGGACTGGCTCCCGCAGTTCGTCAAGGACGCCAGGGAATTCGCCGGCGCGCACGTCATCAGCATGGTGCGCGCCCACTATCCTCTCGTTGACCTGTCCTGACTGGAGAGGGGGTACCCCAAGGAGGTTGGCCCACAGGAGGCAGACGACCTTCGTGTTGGCCTGCTTGACTTGTCGTCGACGGTGATCGGCGACATCAACCTCTGCGGGACGGCCACGCCCCCAACCAGCCGAGGTCAGATAGATCAGCCAGAGAGTTGTCGGGAGCGTCCATTGCCGGTGATGGGCGGTCGATGCTTGCGGTCTCGACCAGCCAGGCGCCGGTGGCCCCGAACCCTCCGACTGGGCAGCAAGGCCAAGCGGGTGATCAGCCCGAGCAGTAGGCCTGTAGGGTAGTCTGTAGGAGTAGACTAGGAGCCGCCCAGCGGGGTGTTTATTGTAAACTCTGTATGTAAAGTTTGTAATAAAGTTTGATTTTGCCATGACCATGATTTTGAGCGCTGTAATGTTATCTGAGT
This sequence comes from Sorghum bicolor, assembly GCF_000003195.3. Taxonomy (NCBI): domain Eukaryota; kingdom Viridiplantae; phylum Streptophyta; class Magnoliopsida; order Poales; family Poaceae; genus Sorghum; species Sorghum bicolor. The sequence continues at coordinate 20,584,865 of NC_012875.2, read as the reverse complement.
GATGTATCACTGTGTTTGATTAATAATCGTTAAGGATCTTCATCAAGAGGAAGATTGTTGTGTTCCTCGAAAGCTCTGCGTGTAAAAAATATATAGCGAAAAAGAGAACTTTTATTATTTCTAATTATAAGAAACTTACAAGCAGAAGGTGCTGGAATTTATGGATAGAAACGACGCAGTTTGTCTATGTGCCAAGAATTAGGCAGGCGTGTTCCGTCTGGATACGCCAGTCTGTAGAATGTAGGGCGTGTGACTTCGGCGACCACAAAGGGTCCTTCCTAAGGTGTGGATAACTTGTGCGTTCCTTCCTGGCTTGTTTTCCACTTGAGTACCAGATCACCGACCACGAAGGAACGGTCTTTGACGTTCCTGTTGTGGTACCGCCTGATAGCTTCGAGATACTTTGCTGTTCGAAGACATGAAATTAGACGCTTTTCCTCCATGCAGTTGATTTCGAGCTCCCTGGTGTTGTCAGCCGTTGACTGGTCAAAGTTTTCAACTCTTGGAGATCCGAATGTTACATCAGATGGGAGCACTGCCTCGGAACCATAAACCATGAAGTAGGGTGACTCGCCTGTATTGCGACTAGCCTGTGTTCGGAGACCCCAGACCATGGCCGGTAACTCTTTCATCCATCGACCAGGTGCTCTGTCGTTCTCGGTGTACAACCTTTTCTTCAGGGCATCAATAATCAATCCGTTCGTGCGCTCTACTTGACTGTTTGCCCATGGGTGAGCTACTGACACGTACTTTATGACTATGCCCCTGTCATCGCAGAAGTCCCAGAACGTAGTGCCAGTGAACTGAGTGCCCAGGTCGGTGATTATACTGTTGGGGATCCCGAATCTGTGTATGATTTGATTGAGGAACTCCACAGCTTTCTCGGAGGTTGCTTTGACCAGTGGCATGTATTCGATCCACTTTGAGAATTTGTCGATTAGGACGAAGACGAACTTGAAGTTGCCGGGAGCCGGTTTAAATGGCCCGATCATGTCGAGGCCCCAGCAAGCGAAAGGCCAGAATGACGGAATAGTTTGAATCTCGTGAGTAGGTACGTGGGTCCTCTTGGCAAAGAACTGGCATCCTTCACAATGTCGGACCAGTTTCTCGGCGTCGGCGACCGCGGTTGGCCAGTAAAAGCCTGCTCGGAAAGCCTTCCCGACCAGTGTTCTGGAGGCCGCGTGGTTGCCGTAGGATCCGGCGTGTATGTCATCCAAGACCTTGATGCCGTCATCTTGGGATATGCATTTGAGCAGCACTTCAGAACTTGCGTTCTTTCGCATAAGTTTGCCATCCACCAGTATGTAATTCTTGGATCGTCGAATGAGGCGCTCGTTCTCCGTTTTATCCTGAAAACCCGACCCGTCCGATATATACCTGATGAAAGGGGTGCGCCAGTCACGGCTGCTGGTTGTCAGAGTAGTGTTGTCTATGAGCATTGCCTCATTAGGTTGCTTTTCGACCAGGTCTGTGCCCACACTTGGCGCGTGGATGTCCTGAACGAGAACGCCTTGCGGGATCTGGGCCCGAGACGACCCTAACTTTGACAGCGCATCCGCTGCCTGGTTCCTATCCTGGACCACGTGGATGTACTCTATGCCGTAGAAGTTGGATTCCCATTTGCGGATTTCTTTGCAGTAGAGGTCCATCTTCTCGTGGGGTGTGTCCCATTCCTTGTTGAGCTGGTTGATAACTAAGGCGGAGTCGCCGTGGACGTAGAGGCGTTTGACTCCCAGTTTGACGGCTAGTCGTATGCCGTGTAGGCATGCTTCGTACTCAGCGATGTTGTTTGACGCTGGAAAGAGGATTCTAAGGACGTAGCGTAGTTTGTCCTTGTTGGGCGACACGAAGAGAATCCCGGCGCCGGCACCGTTGATGTTTAAGGACCCGTCGAAGAACATTGACCAGTGGTCGTAGATGTCAGAGATGGAAGGTTCGTTGAGGTCCGTCCACTCTGCGATGAAATCGACCAGGGCCTGAGACTTGACGGTAGTGCGGCTCTGGAAGTCTAGGGAGAATGGGCATAATTCCATTGCCCATTTTACAATTCTGCCGTTGGCGTCCTTGTTGCGCAGGATGTCCCCTAGAGGGAAGCTGGTGGTTACCGAGACCCAGTGGCCGTCGAAGTAGTGCTTAAGCTTCCTGGACGTTTTTAGGATGGCGTATATGAGCTTCTGTATCTGTGGGTACCTGGTCTTGGACTCGTTTAAGACTTCGCTTATGAAATAAACGGATCTCTGGACCTTGTAGACATGGCCTGGCTCGTCTCGCTCGACTACTATTGTCGTGGAGACAACCCTATCTGTTGCTGCAACGTAAAGGAGTAGGTCTTCATTGGGCTGAGGGGCTGTGAGAACAGGTGGTGAGGTGAGGAAGGTTTTGAGCTGGGTGAACGCAGCGTTAGCTTCCTCTATCCAGGAGAATTTTTTCGACGCCTTCAAGAGTTTGAAGAAGGGGAGGCCTTTTTCTCCCAGTCTAAAGATGAAGCGACTGAGAGCAACCATACATCCGGTAAGCTTCTGAATATCCTTGACATTCTTAGGTGGTCGCATGTCGAGCACTGCTTTTACTTTTGAGGATTCGGCCGTATGCCGTCGCGGCTGACGACGTTGCCGAGCAGTAGACTGGAGGGGACCCCAAAGATGCACTTTTTGGGGTTAAGCTTCCACTTATATTTGTTTAGTTCCTTAAAAGTTCGGTCTAGATTGGCGACTAGAGTGCTCGCATCCTTTGTTTTGACTACGACGTCATCTACATAAGCCTCGACGAGGTCATCGCAAATCTTGTCGTGGAGGCACTGCTGGATGGCCCGTTGATAGGTGGCTCCTGCGTTTTTGAGTCCAAAGGACTTGGTCGTGTAGCAATATGCGCTGAAAGGAGTGATGAAAGATCTGGTGACGAGATTCGCGATGACCTCATCTTCCTTTAGTGAGATCTGGTGATAACCATCGTCGCCGACTTTAATCTGGTCATCTTCCTTTAGCGAGATCTGGTGATAACTAGAGTAGCAGTCTAGAAAGGAGAGGAGTTCGCATCCAGCCGTTGAGTCGACCACCTCGTCGATGCGAGGGAGACCGAAAGGATCTTTAGGACAGTGTTTATTGAGATCAGTGTAATCAACGCACATTCTCCATTCATTATTCTTTTTGCGTACAAGAACCGGATTGGCGAGCCAATCGGGATGATACACTTCTTTATTAAATCCGGCTGCTAGAAGCCATGTTATTTCTACCCTAATAGCCTCCTTTTTGTCACGAGCGAACCGTCGCAGCTTTTGCTTGATGGGTCTTGCGGTCTTCGAGACGTTTAAGGAGTGCTCGATCAGGTTTCGTGGGACACCGGGCATGTCTGCTGGTTTCCATGCGAAAACGCTCACGTTGTCCCTTAGAAACCTGACGAGCGCGTCTTCCTATTTAGGGTCCAGGTTGGCCCCGATGAGGGCCGTCTTCTCGGGGCTACCATCGACCAGCTGTACTTTCTTGTGTTCTTTGGACTTTGAATTCTTCCTTGCAGTCTCCTGCTCGGGTACTCGGAGCTGGTCGGGGTGGATCTGTGCAGCTTGGGCTGTTGTTTCTGCCATGCGGATTGAAAGATCAATTGCTTTGGTGATCTTGAAGCTTTCCTCCTCGCAAGTGTATGCGGTGTAGACATTGCCCCTGACAGTTAGAACGCCCTTCTCTGTAGGCATTTTAAGGACCAAGTATGAGTAGTGTGGAACTGCCATGAACTTTGTCAGCGATGGTCGGCCCAGTATTGCATGGTAAGTTCCGTCAAAGTCGGCGACCACAAAGTTGACGAACTCTGTTCGAAAGTGGTCAGACATTCCGAACTGGACAGGCAGTGTTATCTGTCCAAGGGGTACTGAGCTTTGACCTGGCAAAACTCCCTAGAATTGAGCGTCGTAGGGCTTTAGCTGTGCCGTAGTTATCTTGAGAGCAGGCAAGCTATTGCGAAAGAGGATGTCAATGGAACTTCCCCCGTCGACGAGCACACACTCGAATCTGATGCTCTTGATGCAAGGGTCTAGGATTAGAGGGAAACGTCCTGGCTCCGGGATGGCGGCCCACTGATCCTTCCTGCTGAAGGAGATCTCCCTGTGCGACCAGGGAAGAAATTTTGGATCGGCGATCAGACCATCGGTGCTGTCTATGTTGAGGCAGGCTCTCTTTAGGAGCTTTCTTTCTCGCTTGGACTCGATGGAAACCTTGCCCCCGAAGATGGAGTGGACCACGTCGGTGGGACTGACATACTGGTGTCGTGGGTCCCTATCCTGGTCCTCGTCCTCGTCTTTGTGGTCGCGCCCGTCCTGTTTCCCGTTTTTCTTGGCAGGGTCATCTTGAGCAGCCCGCCGCGTGTAGATGCTTTTGAGGATGCGACATTCCTCCATGGTGTGGTTGGACTTTGGATGCAGTTGGCATGGTCCCTTTAACATCTTGTTGTAGTCTTCTTGGTAGTCTCGCCGCCCGTTGGGACGCTTGACCGTGTTCACCTCGTGGTCGTGGTCGCGAGAGCGCTTGCCTCTAAAGTCATCACGATTGCCACGCCGCCTGTCCCAACCTTCTCTGTGGTCACGGTTGTCGGGGCGACGATGGTTCCTGTTGTTGAAACGACCACGACTGTCGTCTCGTCGAGGAAGCTGGTCGGGGCCTCTTGCATCGTCCCGGATGAGCTTTTCTGCATCGTCGGCGTCGGTGTAATTTTTAGCCGTGGCAAGGAGCTCGGCCATCGTCGTTGGCCTTTTGAGCAGTGTCGGTGTTTTCCCCACCGGGGGTCACACCAACGAGTAAATTTGTATGCGTGCTCCCTTTCCCAGATGGTGATGCAAGAAGACACAGAGATTTATCCTGGTTCGGGCAAGAGAAAGCCCTACGTCCAGCGGGGGAGAGAGAGTTTGTATTATCTTGCACCTAAGTGCTTGTACAGGGGTGTATACAAGCGTGGTATGAAGTGTGGAGCTCTGCTACGTATGAGCGTGGTCTTGTGTCCCGTCCGTTCTATTTCTGAGTCCCTCCTTTTATAGTTCCAAGGAGAGACCCAGGGTACATGTATAGGTGTCAGAATAGGAGCCGATAGCAGCATGGAGCGCTGACCTACTCGAGGCTTCCGTACCTGGCATGGCCTCGAGCCGTCCCGTTGTGATAGCCCGGTGATGATTACGCATGCCCCTGCATCCTGCTCTGCGCGCCATATTGTGTTGATTCAATGGTGGCACGCTCGTACGGTATGGCGGCAGACCCGGCGGGGCGGTTATGGCGTTATCGGTCGACGCCCCCTACGTCCTAGGAGGGAACCTTGTTCGGTCGAGGGTCGGACGCCATGTATCGTAACGATATCCGGAGCGCTGACCTTGTATGTCTCGAGGGGGTCCCGATTAGACGTCCCATCCTCGTTTCCCGCGCCCTGTCAGGCCCTGGGTCGTTCGGCGGGAAGGCTGCTGTCACAGAACCGACCAAATTATAAGAGTTCAAGTGCAGAAACGATCGTCAAACAATCAAGTTTCTAAACTTGAGCCCATATAATCCCGGTAGTCAATCGAAATCACGAAGGACTTCAAAGCAACTCGCAACAAACCAAGATCGTAATAGTTCAGCATAAACACAACGAATGTTACATAGTCATTCATTGCCGACGAAGCGGCACCACATCGGAGTCATTAAGTTATTACAACCCAAGTTTGAAGTAGCGGAAGCAAAATAGTTACACACACTCGTTCAAAGTTCAGTTCACAAGTTTTGTTACTGCCATAGTCTATACCATCCTTCCAAAAGCATCATAGACGAGAAGAGTAGAGAACCGTGCCCAACGGTTAGTCCTCATCCCCAGCGGGATGGAGACAGGTCTTGCAGAAACCGTCATAGAAGATATCATCTGCAACAGGTGGGAATAAACCCTGAGTACGAGGATGTACTCAGCTAGACTTACCCGTCTAGTAAAACACAACAGACACCAAGGATCATGCAAGGCTAAATTTTAAGTGGAGCTGGTTGACTCACCTTTTGCCAAAAACTTAACTAAGTCATTTTAAGAGCATCATATTTATTTATCATCAGCCTACCTCTAGATTAGCACCTGTACTACAACACATCACTTGATTATTACAAACAATATTAACCATACCAAAATTCGTCATATGTTCTTCTTGCTATCATCATTATCATGAACCAAGTTCATTAGTGAATGCTACGTTTGCCGCTGCTCTGTCAAGTTCTCACTAACCGGGAGAGACGGCGATTCGAATCGAATTCCTATCCAGCTGGAGGATTATTCCTAGCACTCACCCAGGCATCCCCTGCCGGAGAGCCAAAGGGTCACCTTTGGTACGACTCAGGAATCGCGGCTCCGATCAGCGCCGCACTCCCAGGGCTACCACTCTGCCAGGGAGGTCAGGAATTTTAACTCACCTGCCTTTGGACTTACGCCAATGGTCCCCCGCACACCGCACTTCCTCCGGTAGTGCGCACTTTATACTTGCCGGTCTTCCGGCCTGAGTCATACTACTCGGCTTCGCGGTCGGAACGAGTTATCCGGCCAACTAAGTGTCAGGCATGCGTTCAACATGACAAGAGGACGTACAACGATCGGTCCTTAGCTGCCACAGACGGAGTTACTACACACTTGCAAAACTCCGCCCGGCTTAAGTCAATTTCACCAGGTTCCATCCACGATAGCACATATAGACCAACGTGACCCGACACAACCCTATATCGCGCGGATGACAGAATATCACCCGACTTCTACCGATTAAAGCATAGCTAAGCTGCTACTCGAACCTAACTCTACAACCAGGGAGGGTTAGTTATCTGGACAAGGATAGAGTAAAATGCAGCAACAGTTTCATCACAACTCCTATACGTAATGCATCAATAGATATAACGTATTAAGTAAACTTTTCGGAAATAAGGGGAGACTTAGAATGCTCCGGGGCTTGCCTTTCACAAACGATGCCGGCTCGTGATTCGGGCACTCAACTTCTTCTTCGGGCTCCTCGAGTCCGGCTTGCTGGACCTCCACCTCCTGGCTGCCCTCCTGACCTTCGGGATTCGCTTGGAGCTCGAAGGAAACTGCCACGTCCGGTGCACCTATTGCATGCTCGATGAATGAGAAGGTGCACATGCTACAGATGAATGCTTAATAACACAAGCAACTCACTGGACACTCATTTACGGAGCAAGAGTTACACTAACTCACATGAATAAACAAGTTAACATAACCCAAAACCTATCATGGCACTAAAGCAGCAAACGACACAAAACAAGTATGCTCAGTAAATAAATCATAATTATAGATGGACAGGTCCAACAAACATGAGTAAGGACATTCTGGAAAGCTTATGAAATTGTCTACAATTAATCTTTAATCATGACAGCAAGATTCATACATGAAACTGGTCATTTAAACAAAGTTCCAGGTTCTGTCCCAGAAAAACAGAGAACACCTATTTCTGGAACCCAGCTTGGAACATCTATAACTTTTAAACTACTTGGCCAAATGACTTCAAATTTAAACCACAGCTGGCTCTATAAGTTTAGAACAACTTTGATTTAGACAAGTTTCACAGAAAGTCAAGTTATTATTAAGCAAAGTTAAATTGCTCACTTGCTGTCCAGAACAGCATTTAACCCTATAGTTAATTATTTAATGACATGATCAAAACACAAACCATGCCAACCATATGACTCATGAGCACAAACATATTACAAGGTCACCAGATCATCAGTTGAAAACCCCAAAACAATTACTTAACAAGGCATTTATTAATTAACTTTAGATAAGGCATATTTACAAGATATTAGTTAAAGTGCTCAGAAAAATCTACAAAAATTACAGAGGCACAAGTATAACATCAGATCACCACCATAAAATTTTTAGGACCAATACACATGCCAAATTAAAGATATGCATTTAACATGTATCAAGGCATTTATTTCATAAATTCATAGACATGACTTATATAGTGTCAAACAACAGATTTCAGATTATTTATATCTTAGGAATACCATAAACAAGTTTACCACCAAAATAGAGCACCAGCATAAGCACCAATTATTTTATGTGATTTAATTAAAGAAACAAGCCATATTTCAAACACAAATTACATATCACAACAACAGTGCTCCAAAAATCATGAAATAATTATCAGAGCACCCTAATGCCATGCAGAGACCACCATAAAATTTTCAAAGCAAACTAAGCGGTATAACAAGAGATATGCATTTATCCAAAAATAACAAGATTAAATCCTTAATAAATAATTTCTCAGAAAACATGATTCATTTTATATTTTTATTAAATACTAGCCATCTCAAGAAACACCACACAATTTGTTTCACAATTTTTGGATCTCAGAAACAGGAGATATGATTTTTGCAAGAAAGCCAAAAATCAGGATTTTGAATAAAAGAAAAGGAGGGAAAGAGAGAGTCGCTGACAGTGGGTCCCATCTGTCAGGCTCTTCTTCCTCACGGCCGAGGCGATCTTCGCCGGCGATTTCTCCGCGACGGCGAGGTCTCCGGCCAAACCCAGGGCATCAACGTGATCCCCGAACCCTAACGACTCGATTGACCCCACTTTTGCCACGGCGGAGCCACCGGAAGGGGCTCACCGTCGGCAATGGCGGCTCGGCGGAGGTGCCCGGCGTTACGCCGGAGCCCTCAGGCCGGTAGAGCGCGACCTAAGGCCTTCTACAGCACCAACGGACTACGGCGAAGCTTCCTAGGTACGCGGCTTGGCCTGGATCCCCGTGGAAAGCGCTGGCCACGAGAGCACCCAACTCCGGCGGAAGCACGGCGGCGCTGCGCACCGTGTCCGGCGACGGAGAACTCGGTAGAGCATCCACCAGGTGGCGCAAAAGCTCGCTAAGGACCTAAGCTACCTCTAGGACCTAACCAAAGATGATGAAAAGCCTCACAGCGCTCGGCATTGAGTTCGCCGGAGAAGAAGGTCACGGCGGACCGATTTGGGGGAAGAAGGGAATGTCGGCTCACCGGTGGGTTTCTCGGCGAGTTAGAGGGTGGAGCTTGGAGAGCGGCTCACGGCGGAGCTTTGGGTGGAGTTTGGTGGACGGAGACGCAGAGAGGAGCGCACACGAGCTCGCCGGAGTGAGCTCGCGGCGGAGAGCTCGCTGCGGACGAGGTTCAGGCGAAAGAGGGCGAGGCAGAGCGAAGTGGACGCGTCCACTCGCTCGGGGCGTCGCAGTGGAGGTCATGCACGCGACGGAAGCTGACAAGCGGGGCCAAACGCGGCGTACAGGCGACAAATGGCGACGGAGCTCTGCCGGCGGTCGGCCACGTCGACGAGGTCAGGCCCGATTCAGAAGAAAGGGTACTCGTCTGATAGAGCCACTTCACCGGCGATTATCTCCCAAACCAGAGCGAATTAGGCGATGGCGTAGTTGACAAACTTGGAGTACTAGGCGAGATCTACAACTTTGTCAACTAGAGCAAAGGCCAGATCGGCCTGGATTGAAAGATATAGAGTTTCCAAAACCGATCGAGCAAACTGCAAAGCACCCAGGACTTAGAAAATTTTCTAAGTGTTGAAAACAGCCCCAAATCTGCCTTGTGGGCCACTTTTGAGCTATTTGTGATCATTTTCATGAGATGGCCATAAAACAACTTTTGTTCCTTATACAATTTGCTACAACTTTGCTGTAGGAAGTTCTGACATGCAAACATTTTATGAAACACTTTTTAAAGGCCTAAGCAAAAGAGGGTCCTAGGGCCTATTTTCATAAGTATGACTTAGAAGCATATTTTGGAAAAGTGACCAACATGAACATTGTTCCCAAGATCAAGTTAAACATAGATAAACTAATTACCAAGACATTGAGCACAAACACAAGCATTGTTCACTCAAACATAAGCATAGGAAGCCTATTTAATCAATTTAAACCACATCTTTGCAAAGAATGACATGTCTCAAGATAGATGATGATCATGGATGCTTTGAATAAATGATGATGCTCATGCCGTGCACATGCTTGATGCAACCATAACACTGGGGTGTTACAGCTGCAAAAAGATCGATGGGACGGATGCATGTTCCCTATCACGCCCCCCGTGACCTGTGTGTTAGGTGGGGAAGCCTCAGGCGCATTTAATGACCCGGCTCGCGTGCGCGCATCAGGCGGCGGACAGTGTCTTTGCGCTCGGCGCCGCCCGACTCGCTCGAGCCCGCTTTCGTATTCGACGGTAATTGGCGCTCGACCCCCGATCGATTCGCTCGACGCTATTTCCGTCTTCGAGGCCAAAGCCGTCGATTGCTGCGCATACGCGCGGCTAGGGCGTCGAGTTGAGGGCTTCGACGTATGGATAATCTTGTTAGGCGCGTCAGTGAGGGTACCCCTTACTGACACCCTCGACAGTAGCCCCCGAGTCTCCATTCGAGCGCTGGCGCTCGAGTGGAGGCTTTGTTTCTGTGATCGAGCTTCCGTGGGGGCGCGCGAGCGACCCCGCGGGGGTAGCCCCCGAGCCCTTGAAGGAGTTTTTGACTCCTTCGAGTGTTATATTGCCTAGCTTGCAGAAACGCTATCGACACCTGTGGTGGTAGGTTCTGATCGGCTCGTTTTGCGTGGAGGTTTCGACGTACTCTCGATAGAGCGAGTGTCTTCTACCCCAGGTTGAGTTCCTAGCGGGTAGTCCAAGTGAGAACCTGTGCCCCTTTCGAGGGATCAGCTGTAGCCCGGAGGCGTTCTCATAAAGCTGGGTCGACGTGGTCGGGGATACCGGTCTCATTCGATAGAGTCCAGCGGCTCGATGCCTCCCGCCGGGGGGATTCCTCTCGACTATTTCGACCCTACCTTGGACATCGCCAGCGAGCTTTCGAGGCAGGCCTCGATCTTCGATCGCTCGCTGGAGATCCCTGACTCTGGTGCTCGAGATCGGCTGTCGAACCCTTTCGGCGGGCCAGCCATCGACCTCTCGAGACTCTTGCGGGTACGCCCCTTGGCTTACGAGGGAAGGGAGTGGCCGTGACGGTTCGCCTTTCTGCCCGTTGGGCGCGCCTTTTTAGGCGGGTGACGTTTCGACACCGTATCGGCGCGGAACTCGGAGCGCCCGGCCTATGAAGGGGGAGAGACTGTTAGGTAGCGCATTTATGGGGGGGACGTTACCTCATTTCTCGGATCTGTCCGTTGGCGAATCTCGGCTTATAAATACGCCACGGCACCACCGCCGTTCTTTCCTCCGCTTCCCATCTTCTTTCTCGCCTTAGCCTTCTTGCCGCCCTAGCTTTCTCGCTGTCTCACGCGCACACGATACCTCGAGCAGCAGCGGGTTCGCTGTCCCTCCGGTCGTGATGCCTGTAAGACTCGTCGCCGCCGACGACTGGCGCCCGTCGTTGATGACGGAGCGCCGGTTGTTAGAGCTCGAGAAAGAGGGACTGCTGCGTCGCCGTACCTCGTTATCATCGCCAGAGTGGATCGCGCCGCCGGCGAGCCACAGGGAGCCCCAGCCACCAGAGGGCTATGTGGTATCGTTTGCCAAGTTCCACCGCCACGGCCTGGGCGCGCCCCCTAGCCGCTTCATGCGGGCCCTCTGCTTCCACTACGGGGTGGAGCTCCAGCACTTCTCCCCGAACGCCATCACCGTCGCGGCGGTCTTCGCCGCCGTGTGCGAGGGCTACTTGGGGATGATGCCGCACTGGGAGCTGTGGCTCCATCTCTACAGGGGCGAGCTTTTCCATGCCCCCACAGGGACCACGGGCGTAAGGAAGCCCGTGCGGGCGGGATGCCTCAACCTTGTGCAGAAGACGGGGAAGACGGACAGGCCGCGGGAGTACATCCCGGTGGGGTTATCGACCAACCACGCCGGCTGGGACTCCCAGTGGTTTTATCTGCGGAACGACGACAACCTCCAGCCTTCCTACTCGGGCCGCCTGATCATGGAGCGTCCAGCGGACTGGTCATATGGCGTTGTTCAAGTTCATCAATCCCGGCTCGACCCCCACCTCGACGCCATGAAGAAACTGCGTTCGGAGGGCTTGACTGCCGCCCTCGTCCTCTCGGCCGTCCATCACCGGAGAGTTCTCCCTTTGATGTCTCGGCCATTGAGGATGGATGAGATGGGCCCTGGCGTCTCATCTCGGGACCTCGAGGCGTGCCAGATGTCTAACGAGGCTCCGGCGGATGACGAAGTCGCGGCCCGAGTCAGGGCTGCAATTGCCGGTGATTTTCAGCCATAGCATGTCAATGGCTTCCCCATGAGGCCAGATGCTGGCTCGATCGATCTGGTATGTTTTCTCCATGCGCGCAGCCTCGGTTCTGGGTTTCTTTTCTTCCCCTTTCTTTTTCTTTTCTAAAACTGCTTTTATTTCGACAGGGACGGATTGACGTCCGATCCTCGAGGCCTCCGGTAAAGGAGGACGAGGTCGATCGCGACAGACGGCGCCAATCCGCCGAAAAGTTAAAGTCTGCCAGGGATTCTGCCAAGAAGGGGGAGAAGAAGAAGAACCTCGACCGTCAAGCGTTAGACGCGCGTCGAGCCAAATCCAGGCAGAGGGGGGAGCCTGAAGAAGAATCCCCCGATGATGATGATGACGACGGCGACGACAGCGACGATTCCGAGGGGATGGCGTCGCGTCTGGACCGAATCCTCGAGGGTCCACCTCGAGGCGATGTCGACGCCCCCCGGGTGGAGGCTCCAAAGGAGGGTCCGAGCGGATCTCACCGCCCTCGCGCTGACACCCCTCCTGCGCCCGTGGCTGGTCAAGTCGCTCCGCGCCCTCCCCCGGCGCCCAGGGAGAGCGGCCATGCTAGGCCCCAGGCGACGGGGCCGCTTACCCGTGGCCGCGCCGCGGCCTCCGAGAAAGGAGGGACCGGCCGCAGGAGTGCCAGTCCCGACGCCCGCCAGGCGGGGACCGACGCGCCTAGCCCAGCGCCTGCCCTCGAGAGGCCTGGAGCTCTAACACGGTGTAGCTCGAGGCCCACCGGTCGAGGTGGCGGGAGGCGAGCTGTTCTTCCTGTGGGGTGAGCCTTTTTGGTGTTGCGGTTTTTGTCTTCCTGCTCGTCTGCCTTTCCTCACATGCCGATCTTTTCTCAGGTTAAAGCGGACCCTCGAGCAGGCCCAGCCGTCTATGGCGAAGAGGCTCAAAGTGGGAGCCGCCTCCAAGGAACCAGGTTCGTAGTTTATTTCTGGGCCTTGTGATGTTCTTGTGTCGGTTACTATAAAGTCTGACCCTTACGTTTTGCTTTGTAGGCTCCTCCGACTCCCAACCTCCAGCCGGCGTCGAGAGGGCTTCGACTCGTCCCGTGCCTACTCCGTCGCCGCTGACTCGTGGTGAGGCGCCCCAGACGCAAGCGTCAGAGGGAGCCCCCGAGCCCCCTCGATTGGGGGTCGAGGGGGAACCCATCACCATTAGCGACACATCTGATGGTAACGAAGCGTCTGGGGGTGCCCGCCCTATGGAGGAGGAAACGTCGACCTCCCACGCCATGGGACGGACTCCCTGGCCTGCCGGCCTCCGCACCCTCGAGGAGCAGAAGAAGGAGGAGGAGGAGGAAAGGCGGGAGCGTGAGGCGACGCGGCCATCATTGGAGCAGCAGCAACAACAACAGCAACCCCAGCCGGGGGAGCAGCAACAGCAGCAGGAGCAGCCACAACAGCAGCAGGGGGGTCAAGAGGAGGGGCTGCTCGAGCCCCCACCCCAAGGTCCGGCCCAGCCAGTCCCGCCGGAACCGCAAGGGCCCGGCGAGCAGGAAGAGGATCTGCCGGTGTACGGCCCTCCGACCCCGGCGTGGCTCCTCCCGGGGGCACCTGCCGCGATCCGAGCAGAGCCGGGGCGAGCGGACGGAGTGGTGGCGCTCGCCTGCATGATGCGCACCCCCACCGACCTCGAGTCCGAGATCAAGAGGACGATCTACGGCATGGACGGGATCGCCCCAGGGTTCCTCCAGGAGCGTCGGGCATGGGAGGACCGCTTTCCCTCCGAGGAGGATGAGATCGGGACGTCAGGGACCAAAGACGGGACCTGGAAGACGGTGGATGACGACGGGCGGTTCCCATGCCTCGTCGACCTGTTCTTGCACCGTGGGGGTTCTCTCGAGACCGTCGAGGACCTCATCCGTGGCGTAAAGGCACGGGCCGACCGGGAGATGGAGCACTGGTGCCCCGATCGGATCCGCATCCGGGCCTCCCACGACCCGTCCGAGCCTAACATCTTTCTGGACGATCGGAAGGAGGCAGAGAAGTGGGAGCACGTCGAGGAGCTCCGCCTTTGGATGAAGCATGTGGTGGGGCTCCTCTCAGACGTTATCAACAACTGGCTCGGCCCGGCTTATTTCGTAAGTGCTTTTCGATCTTCAACCCTCGTGGAGCCTTTTGGTTTTGCGCTCTAACCGTTCGATCCTTGGTTCGCAGGATATGAAAGAGACCTCCTGCATCAAGTCTAGTTTCATACACGCCACGAGAGGCGGCTGGGAGCAGCTTCCCCTCCTCAAGGATCAACTCCTCGAGTCGCAGGAAAAGCTCCTTAAAGCTTATAAGGATCTCATAGCACTCGAGGAGGAGAAGAAGGCGAGGGAGGCTGCCTTGGCCGAGGCCCGAGAGGCCTCAAAGATTGTCGACGGGGAGAATGAGAGCAGTCTTTCTGCCTCGAGGGGGCAGCTGTTGGTGGAACGACACCTCCTTTTCATTCTGAGGCAGTTCGTCGCGCTTTTCGGTGGCGGCTCCTCGACGTCGAGAAGCTGAGCTTTCGGCTTGTTGAACTGCCGCCACTTGGAGCAGGGTCTGTACCTCGTCTCGAATGCGTCGAGCTTGGGAGTTCGATGGCTCTGGCATGTTGCGCAGCAACATCGTTGCTGCCACTACGTTTTGGCCTGCTCGAGGGAAGCGGCCGACGGGCTGCTCTGGCTCTGCGTCTCTGACGATTTGTCGATGCACCTCTCGAGCGCGTCTGCGAACGCTTCCGCCCGGCAAGTAGGGCAGGTCTTGCTCAAGGATTTGCTCGAGCAGGACGAGGCGCTCGCGGTCTTCGTCGAGCTTCATCTTGAGCTCCCACAGTTGCGCAAGCTGCGCAGTTCTGTCTTCCTGTGGAGGGCGATCGACCTGTCCGTCATTCCCAGGCATCCTGAGGTCCTCTCGTGCCGCGGGGGCTCGACCGCCCGCAGCAGCATCCCGTGTCTCATCGGTAGTTTCTACCGCCCCGTCGATGTGATAGCATTCCCTTGTAGGATCATAGCTTTCAGTCTCGGAGTCGGAGTCTGGTTCGGTGGCGTAGAAACGTCCACGTCCTCCCTCCAGCAATCGCTGCCGGAGGGAAGTGATCGTGTATCGTCCAGGGCCTAGACGACGGAGGCCTCGTACCCGGGAAAGATCCGGTAGCTCGGACGCCGGCCGCTGCGCTTCAGAGCCACGTGGGAGGGCCATTGGTCATTCCACGTATGTCTGGGCGTTTGGGCATATTGCCCTAGCGAGCGATGCCACGGCGTTGTCCAGTCCGAATGGTGGTGCCCTTCTTGGAGTGAACAACCCGTGTGGAAGTAGCCTAGCAGCGGTCGGGGGGAGCGCGCGAGACGCGTTCCCTCCCGTCGTTGCGCGGTGCGGAGTCGTCGTGTCCGTGGTTCCGGCACATGGTGTTGCCGGCTCGTGATCCGCCTCCTGCCTCGCACGAGTTGCCGGTCGTGATGAGGTAGAGGGGCGGCGGTGGTGCTGTCCGCGCCTCTTCTTGGGCGGGGAGGCGTGGTGACGAGGGCGTCTTGGGGCCCTCGACCGAGCTGGTGCAACGCGGGCTCCTCCCGGTCCCTTGACTGAAAGCAAGATCATGTCGTAGCCGGAGCCCGTGGACATGAACTCGAGACTCCCAAACCAAATCACCGTGGAGCGTGGGATCGGCGAGGCAATAGCTGCCATCTGGAATGGAGTGGGAATCCGATGAAAAAACACGCAGGACCCCTACCTGGCGCGCCAACTGTCGGTGTTTTCCCCACTGGGGGTCACACCAACAAGTAAATTTGTATGCGTGCTCCCTTTCCCAGATGGTGATGCAAGAAGACACAGAGATTTATCCTGGTTCGGGCAAGAGAAAGCCCTACGTCCAGCGGGGGAGAGATAGTTTGTATTATCTTGCACCTAAGTGCTTGTACAGGGGTGTATACAAGCGTGGTATGAAGTGTGGAGCTCTGCTACGTATGAGCGTGGTCTTGTGTCCCGTCCGTTCTATTTCTGAGTCCCTCCTTTTATAGTTCCAAGGAGAGACCCAGGGTACATGTATAGGTGTCAGAATAGGAGCCGATAGCAGCATGGAGCGCTGACCTACTCGAGGCTTCCGTACCTGGCATGGCCTCGAGCCGTCCCGTCGTGATAGCCCGGTGATGATTACGCGTGCCCCTGCATCCTGCTCTGCGCGCCGTATTGTGTTGATTCAATGGTGGCACGCTCGTACGGTATGGCGGCAGACCCGGCCGGGCGGTTATGGCGTTATCGGTCGACGCCCCCTACGTCCTAGGAGGGAACCTTGTTCGGTCGAGGGTCGGACGCCATGTATCGTAACGATATCCGGAGCGCTGACCTTGTATGTCTCGAGGGGGTCCCGATTAGACGTCCCATCCTCGTTTCCCGCGCCCTGTCAGGCCCTGGGTCGTTCGGCGGGAAGGCTGCAAAAAGATCGATGGGACGGATGCATGTTCCCTATCACGCCCCCCGTGACCTGCGTGTTAGGTGGGGAAGCCTCAGGCGCATTTAATGCCCCGGCTCGCGTGCGCGCATCAGGCGGCGGACAGTGTGTTTGCGCTCGGCGCCGCCCGACTCGCTCGAGCCCGCTTCCGTATTCGATGGTAGTTGGCGCTCGACCCCCGATCGATTCGCTCGACGCTCTTTCCGTCTTCGAGGCCAAAGCCGTCGATTGCTGCGCATACGCGCGGCCAGGGCGTCGAGTTGAGGGCTTCGACGTACGGATAATCTTGTTAGGCGCGTCAGTGAGGGTACCCCTTACTGACACCCTCGACAAGCAGTAGCTTGTTCCTCAGTGCTTTGTGGAAAGCAGATATGGCCTCGTCGTGGGAAATTTTCGGGATCTTAAGACGCATATCCGAGAATCGTCGGATGTAATCGCGCAGAGGCTCATTTTTCCTGTCCCTTATCCTCTCGAGGTCGTACTTATTCCCAGGCTGCTCGCAGGTAGCGATGAAATTGTCGATAAACGCTTGGCGCAGTTCTTCCTAGGAATCGAAAGAGTCTTTAGGCAGGCCCAGGAGCCATTGATGACCAGCCTGGTCGAGGACGACTGGGAAGTAGTTGGCCATGACGTGCTCATCTCCTGCTGCTGAACGGACTGCAATCTCATAGAGAGTGATCTAGTTTTCTGGGTTTTCCTTGCCGCCGTATTTTTTGAGTTTCTTGAGCTTAAAATTATGGGGCCACACGACCTGGCAAAGGTGTGAGGAAAACTGTCTCAGGCCCGGGGGACCGTGCGTGGTGTCGTACTCAATGCGATGCAGGTTTTCATGCACCGCTCTCTCCGTGGCGCGCCTGTTGATGCGGTCCCGGGCATCCTTGGGAGGGATGTTGTATCGAAGATCCCTGTCCTGGTTTACTTCCTGACCACGCCCATGAGTCTGCTCGCGGTAGCCGCGGCGTCCCGACCACCGTTGTCACGCTGTGAACCCTTTCGACGATTGTTGGGGGAACGGCTACAGTGGTGCTCACTAGGTTGTGGTGAGGTCCGACTGCGATGAGTCTGGTCGGAGGAGACTGTTGACGGTCCTTAATGCTCACATTTAACCATCAACTAATCATGGAAAAGGATCCAAATGCAACCAACACCTAGAATTAGGGTTTTATCTGACAGAATTCCACGAGTTTTGGTGTTTGTCTATTTTTGCTGGGGGTTATCAGGAAATACGGAAGAAAGGCCCACACGTCGGGTTTACATAGAGATATTAACGTGCCGCACAATTATCTACCTTCTAGAAGAGTCCAGAAGCCACGGGAGCAAACGGGAAACGTAACGGAGCCGGGCACTGGGCGCCCGCCCTCCCTTACTGGGCGCCCGCCCTCCCCCCTGGACCAATCAGGGTGAAGTTCGGGGATCATGCTCCACCGACCTAATACTTCAAGGAAAACCACACGATCAATGCCGGTTTAATCCGACGGCCCAGATTCACTTGAAGGGACTATAAAACCAGACCCCCCTAGCCCCTGGAGATCATACCTCTTCTACAGAATCAAAGCTAGGGTTTCAATTCTTCATCCAAGTAGAGAGGATCCCTCTAGTTCTTCTAGTTCTACCTCTAGTTCATCTAGATCTAGTTCTAGTTCATCTAGTTCTAGTTCTAGTTCTAGTTCTTCTAGTTCTAGTTCTAGTTAGTTGTAGTTGTAATCTAGAAAATAGGGAGAGAGAAGAGGAGAGCGGAGGAGGAGGAGCTGGATCTGTCGGATCTTCCTCAACATTGTACTTTTGCAGCAACTGGTTCGTTCTTCATCGTTCTCCAGGTTCTTCAATTCATAATCCTGAGTTCTTTAATTACTTTTATTTACATTCAAGTTATTTATTGGATTCCCGCTTGCATCAAGTGCTCTAATCTTTGCAACATTAGATTAGTAATTAATAGATTAGACGTGGTGTTTAGTCTTGCAATTACCTGGAATTGCACCCAATCCTGCGGATTGTTGTGGTAGCCTTAGGGTAGTCACAGCCCTAACGGTCGACGTATTCCACCACGTTCGGATCGGTGTTTGTAGGACCGTAGTCAGACCTTCCTAGCCCCCTTCTCATCTCTTTCTGTGGTTAGTGCTCTGATGTCCCGATATAGATAATCTTGAAGTAATTCTTGATTCTTAGATCAACTAGAGAACTCTCAGGAAACTTCCTCTCTTCCCACCAAAAAATAATTATATAGTTATCCTTGGGCGATCTTGGATCTTAATTAGTACACTCACGTTCCCTGTGGAAAATCGATACTCTGGAATACTCCCGGGTGAAAGCTACATCGGTATCCGTGCACTTGCGGATTTTTCTGTTTGCGTTTAAAATACCCAACAAGCTTTCTGGCGCCGTTGCCGGGGAACGGTAGCTGTGCTAGTTTCGAACCAAGTCGTCCGTGTATCCTTTTTCTTTTCCCTTTTACCACACTCACCTTACCATTTTCACCACACCACATGGATTTCACTCCTATCTATAAATTCTTTGCTCCAAAGGGCGAGTTATTAGAGCCACCACCATCATCACATCCAATTCTTACAGATGGCTACGACCTCGGCCCTGATCTAATAGTCATGATTCAGGAGCAACCCTTCTCTGGGCAAGTAGATGAAGATCCATACACCCACCTTAGAGAATTCGAGCAGTTGTGCTCTCGCCGATCTATTTCTGGCATGACACAAGAAACCCTTAAATGGAAATTATTTCCGTTCTCCCTTTTGGGAAGAGCAAAAAAGTGGTATGCTCATTCTGTAGGAGGCGTTAATGGAAGTTGGGATGAACTTTGAGACAACTTTTGTCTCGCTTTCTTCCCACTTTTTCGAATCGCTGACCTTAGAATCGAAATTCTTACATTCAAACAAAGAGAGAAGGAAACTTTAGGAGCAGCTTGGGCTAGGTTCACAAGCCTTACCAATTCCGGTCCAAACCTTTCCCTGCCGGACCAAGTACTGTACTACCACTTTTATCGTGGTCTAAGCAAGGAAGCTGCTCTTCACCTCGACATTGCTTCAGGAGGATCATTCACACACAAACTCACAGATGAGGGGAGAGCCATCCTAGAAAGAATCCTTGAAAATACCCCTTACACAGGCATTTATGATGAGTTTCCTGAAGAAGAAAAAGAAGTCGAGCCTAATCCTAAACCAAAAGATGAGGAACTTGCAACCGAGTCAGAAATTCGACCTGACCTATCTATTAATTTGGTTGTAGAGAAACCTCCTGATATGGGAATGCAAAACCAACTAAAGGATGATGAACCACCACCTTTAGAGCATCCCTTTGAATTCGAGGAAGATCTTTTTGAAGATTATGGAAACACCTCGAATTTTCCTATCCAAATACGACCTCTAGCAAGGACCACTCAATCTGTTCTAAGAGTAGAATCTGTTGACATAGAACACATCAAAAGCCTTTCGGCTATTCTGAGTTATGAATGGCTAACAGAAGCAGAGCTGTCTCCTGAGGTAGCTCGGATCATTACTCCTTCAACCATTCTTCTGTGCCAAATTAGATGGTCCGTTAGGAAGGTCCACTACAATCCATATGTTGGGATAAATGTTATTTCCAAGGAGTTAGCTGACACTCTTTATCCCAACGAGTCCATAACCCCATCTCAAAAACTTTTACAAAGTCCATCTGGATTAATTCTAGAAAGCCATGGGGTATTAAGGGCAGTTTCTGTTAGAATCAAGGACTCTGGAATATGTCTAGACTTTCACATTTTTGACATACCAGAGATTCCTCTCTTGATTGGCAGACCAATCATGAAACTTCTACAGGAACAACCACAACGAGGTCATTTAGACTTCAAGGTTGGCAAATTCCACTATTGTTGTTCCTCTTGCTAGATCAATTAACACGATAGTGGAACCCAAACTTGACCCAGACCCTATTGAGGAGATCTTAATGGTGACTCAAGAGGAGCTGACCCAACCATTCTTTAATCATGAACACTTTGTTCAAGAAGAAGAAGTGTTGGTAGAACCCGTTGAGCTAGACAAAAATGAACTACCTTCACCTCCTTCGATAGAATTAAAACCTCTTCCTTCTGGCCTTAGATATGTCTTTTTGCACAACAACTCAAAAACTCCAGTAATTATCAGTGACAAGCTTTCCGATTATGAAACACAACAACTTGTCACTGTTCTTGAAAGACATAGATTAGCATTTGGCTACTCTCTCGAGGATCTCACGGGCATTAGTCCCATTCTCTACACTCATCGTATCCCTATTGATCCCAATTCAACACCTTCAAGGGAACCACAACGGAGACTTAACAATGCTATGCGAGAGGTTGTTAAGAAAGAGGTCCTCAAACTCTATCGTGCTGGGATTATTTATCCTGTGCCACATAGTGAGTGGGTTAGCCCTGTCCAAGTAGTGCCAAAGAAAGGAGGAATGACGATCGTTAGGAATGAGAAGAATGAACTCATCCCTCAACGAATTGTCACTGGGTGGCGTATGTGTATTGACTATCGAAAACTCAATAAGGCTACAAAGAAAGATCATTTTCCGTTACCCTTCATTGATGAAATGTTGGAACGGCTTGCAAACCACTCTTTCTTTTGCTTCCTTGATAGTTATTCTGGATATCACCAAATCCCAATCCACCCAGATGACCAAGAAAAGACTACCTTTACATGCCCATATGGAACTTATGCATACCGACGAATGTCGTTCGGATTGTGCAATGCTCCAGCTTCTTTCCAACGGTGCATGATGTCTATTTTCTCGGACATGATTGAGAAGATCATGGAGGTTTTCATGGATGATTTTACCGTCTATGGCAAAACCTTTGATCATTGTTTGGAGAATTTAGATAGAGTCTTGCAGCGATGTGAAGAAAAGCACTTAATCCTGAACTGGGAGAAATGCCATTTTATGGTTCAGGAAGGAATAGTGCTAGGACATAAAGTGTCCGAACGTGGTATAGAGGTGGACAAAGCAAAGATTGAAGTTATTGAAAAACTTCCACCTCCCACGAATGTGAAAGGAATCCGTAGCTTTTTGGGACATGCAGGGTTCTATAGACGCTTTATCAAGAATTTCTCTCAAATTGCTAGACCCCTAACTAGTCTCCTAGCTAAGGATGCACCTTTTATCTTTAGTGATGAGTGTCATGAATCTTTTCAAACTCTTAAGAAAGCACTCATCTCAGCCCCGATTATCCAACCACCTGATTGGAATCTTTCTTTTGAGATCATGTGTGATGCTAGCGATTTTGCGGTTGGTGCCGTTTTAGGACAAACCAGGGATAAAATGCATTATGCCATATCCTACGCTAGCAAAACCTTATCTGGACCACAGCTCAATTACACTACAACTGAAAAAGAGCTTTTGGCTGTTGTCTTTGCTATAGACAAGTTTAGATCTTACTTAGTGGGGGCAAAGATAATCATCTATTCAGACCATGCTGCTCTCAAGTACCTCCTCACTAAGAAAGATGCTAAGCCTCGTCTAATTCGATGGATTCTTCTACTCCAAGACTTTGACATAGAAATCCGAGATAGGAAGGGAGTAGAGAATTCCGTAGCCGACCACTTATCTAGGCTTCAATATAAGGAAACACATGATGAGCTTCCCATAAATGACTACCTAAGGGATGACACCATACTTAAGATAACACATGCAGATCCATGGTACGCAGACATCGTAAACTTTATAGTAAAAGGCTATGTCCCACCTGGTGCAAACAAAAGGAAGTTGCTTCACGATAGTCGTTTCCACCTTTGGGATGAGCCATATCTTTTCCGAGTCTGCGCTGATGGACTCTTGAGAAGGTGTGTTCCTATGGCTGAGGCTACTCAAATTATGGAAAGATGCCATGCCTCGCCATATGGAGGACACTATGGAGCATTTCGGACACATGCTAAAATTTGGCAAAGTGGTTTTTTCTGGCCAACGATGTATGAAGATACAAAGGACTTTGTCAGGAGATGCCACCGGTGTCAAAAACATGGGAATATCAACTCACGAAATGAAATGCCTCTCACAAATAATCTTCAAGTAGAACTTTTCGATGTATGGGGCATTGATTTCATGGGGCCATTCCCTATGTCCGGGAATTGCGAGTATATCTTAGTAGCTGTGGATTACGTGTCCAAATGGGTAGAAGCCTTACCTTGTCGATCAGCGGATTCAAAACATGCCAAGAGAATGTTCCGTGAAGTAATCTTTCCTCGCTTTGGTATACCCCGGATAGTCATAAGCGATGGAGGTTCCCACTTCATCGACAAAATCTTCCGGAAGTACCTAGCCGATCATGGAGTTCGACACAACGTCGCAACACCATACCATCCTCAGACTAGCGGTCAAGCCGAAACATCTAACAAACAAATCAAAAATATTTTACAAAAGACCGTAGATGAGATGGGTAAGGGGTGGAAGGACAAACTTCCTGATGCACTTTGGGCTTATAGAACTGCATTCAAAACACCCATAGGCATGTCACCTTATCAACTTGTATATGGAAAAACTTGTCATTTCCCTGTGGAAGTAGAGTTTAAGGCTCATTGGGCACTCAAGAAATGGAACATGGATCTCCACCTTGCTAGCGAGAATCGTCTGATGCAACTATCTGAGCTAGAAGAATGGAGAGAGAAAGCCTACCACAATTCAAGGATTTATAAAGAGAGAACAAAACGATGGCATGATAAGAGAATCAAGCACAAGGAGTTTAAGCCTGGAGATAAGGTTCTACTATTCAATTCAAGAGTTAAGCTCTTTGGGCATGGTAAGCTACGAAGTAAGTGGGATGGACCATACAAGGTTATTGACACTTCAACTCATGGAGCCATTACCATCCAAGATGACATAGGTAACACTTTTAAGGTAAATGGTCAACGCTTGAAAATCTATCTTGAGCCACAAAACAACCTGGTAGAGGAACTTGATGTGATTGAGTTCATAGAATTCTCACATTAAGCTCTCATAAGCTCTAGACAATTACCTAACCCTTAACACGCTCCACGAGTTTTGTTGTCTATTTGGGTTGTGCAAGATTTTGAGGCTTAAGAAGAGTGAGACCGAACATGCAGGCCATAAGAATGAACGACTATGCCAACATCCAGCTTGGGGGAGGCACCCCCACGTGTATCTAGATAAGTATTACTTTTCTTTCTTGGTTTTATTTACTAGTATTCAGAAATAAAAAAAATGCATAACCATGAAACCAAACAAAGTATTTCTTTTGAGTAATATACAATAGTTTTGTGTAATCCTAAGTTTTAAATAAAATAAAAAGAAAGTTTGATTCAAGTCTAGGTAATTGACAAACATGATATGAGAAGGTCTGAGCTACTATTTAACTTGTTCCAAGTTTTGCTAGAGTTCTGGAGATTTTATCTTTTGAAAATCTAAAAATTCATAAAAAAATATATGACATCATAATACCTAGAGTCTTATAAGATATAAATATTAAAACTGTGGGCACTTGCTTTGTTCAAGCCATTGTTAATTCTTGAAGTTTTGGTTGAGAGAATTATCATGCTCCCAAGATCAAGATCTTTTTTGTTTTAAAAATACAAAAGATTCACTCTTCCGAAGTATTATTGCGTTAGAGGCATGGGACTATGCAAAAATTTGATTCGAAAAAAAAGTGAGACGAGAGGTAAAAATGGACAAGTGTCCGAAGTAGAATTAGGGGTACAAAGATACCCACCTGAGTGGAAAAAATGGACATGTGTCCGACAGTAGAATTAGGGGTACTTGCTGCCCACTTGAAAAAAAAAGAGACTAAAAAAAAGAAAAAAAATGATAGCCCATGGTCCCTCTAATAAGCAATATGTCAGTAAAAGATGACAAACTTTTCAAAAAGGTCAAAGGTCTTGATCTAGGAGTATGACATTCCTCTCCCTTGCTCGAGCATTGACATAGCAAAATGCAAAGTAAGTATGCTAAAACTTTTAAAGCTCTACTTATATATCTTTTGAGAAGAAGGCAAATGCCTCAGTTTTATTTTGCAGACTTACAAACAACTCCAGAACAAAAGTAAGACAGAAGAACTTGAGACATAGTGCTTGACTTGATCATTCTGTTTTTCAATCACTTAAGACCTTAGTGATAACTTAAAAACCCTGTAGTAAGAGGCATAAAAGGAACCCCTGATTTCTTGCTGATTTTAGCTTTGCTCAAGGTCGAGCAAAGGTTAAGCTTGGGGGAGCTTGTTGACGGTCCTTAATGCTCACATTTAACCATCAACTAATCATAGAAAAGGATTCAAATACAACCAACACCTAGACTTAGGGTTTTATCTGACAGAATTCCACGAGTTTTGGTGTTTGTCTATTTCTGCAGGGGGTTATCAGGAAATACAGAAGAAAGGCCCACACGTCGGGTTTACATAGAGATATTAACGTGCCGCACAATTATCTACCTTCTAGAAGAGTCCAGAAGCCACGGGAGCGAACGGGAGACGTAACGGAGCCGGGCACTGGGCGCCCGCCCTCCCTTACTGGGCGCCCGCCCTCCCCCCTGGACCAATCAGGGTGAAGTTCGGGGATCATGCTCCACCGACCTAATACTTCAAGGAAAACCACACGATCAATGTCGGTTTAATCCGACGGCCCAGATTCACTTGAAGGGACTATAAAACCAGACCCCCCTGGCCCCTGGAGATCATACCTCTTCTACAGAATCAAAGCTAGGGTTTCAATTCTTCATCAAAGTAGAGAGGATCCCTCTAGTTCTTCTAGTTCTACCTCTAGTTGGTGAGGTCGTTGTCCCGATCTTCACGACGTAGGATGGATAACTAGCTGAAGATCAGCCGATAACTTGCTGCAAGCAGCGAGGATAACTAGTGCAACCTGACGACACGCACAAGGAGCCAACCACCGTCTCTATACGGCAGCCTGAACCAAGGATTCGCCCAACCACACTCTCAAAGAACCAACCTATGCAACCTGAACTCGAGGATCAGGAGCACGGATTGGGTGCCGATGACGCGGCCGCTTCTGTAATCTCCGCGAAGGAAAACACAAGAGCAAAGGGGTAGAGATCACTCTCTGAATTTGTTAGCACGCAGCTGAACAAAGGGGTTCTGTATTTCAATTCTCAAAGTCTTGGATTACAATGAGTCTTAGGAGGTATTTATACTAGCAACAGCCCTGCTAGATAGGTATGAAAACAAAATAGAGTTTCTGAGGGAAGGCAATGTGAAAGGTCCCCTCGAAATGGATTCCCGAAGTGGCTTCGCGTGACTGTTGGCCTCCAGAGCAGTTTCCAATAAACTGACCATAACTTTTTATTGGGAAGTCCAAATGATGAACCGTTTCTTGGGTGTGAAACTATACTCCAAGAGCTTTCCAGCAACATATGCCATGCACTAGGAAACGCTGTAGAGTGGTACAGTTTTACTTGGCAAGTTGTACCAACATTCTGTCACGACAGACTGTTGACCTTCTGAGCAGTCTGTACTAATTCTGGTCTGCAGGCAATATGGAGTATCCAAACTGGTAGCCACTTGATTCATTGGAAAGTAGACTTGTCAAGCTTTCCGACAAGTGCTCATGGGCCTTCATAGCACCTTGGTAGTGAAAGTTATGATCTTTTCTTTCAACTGGTCCGTTCTGCACCGCACTGGTCCGATCTGCCCTTCTTTCAACTGGTCCGTTCTGCACCGTGTTGTTCCAATCCTTGCGATCCAGGTCACCTCCCTCCTCATGTGTATACCTAAGCACAACCAAAGTAGAACACTTAGGTAGTATAATATTCTCATTAACATTAATAGAACTCTCGCAAAGTAGCGCGTTCACCTCTTGTTGTAGCTTCTTGGCTCGGCTACGTGTAATTGCTCCATCAATGGCTTGGGCTGGTGCCGGTGTAGTCGGTGTAGAGGTTGGCGTGGAATTGGAGGGAGCATGCTTGGTTGGGATGTCCTCATCATCCTCCCCCTCTTGAAAAGGAGTCGACCTCGACTCTGATTCTTCTAATCCGAAGAATGGTGTCAAGTCAGCAACATTGAATGTTGTGCTAACACCATAATCTTCAGGAAGCTCAATCTTGTAGGCATTATCATTGATCCTGGACAGCACTCTGAATGGACCATCTCCCCGTGGCATCAACTTGGATTTACGCTTCTCAGGAAAGCGGTCTTTGCGAAGATGTACCCACACTAAATCTCCGGGCTCAAATATCACCTTCTTGCGATGCTTGTTTGCCCAATCAGCATAGTACTTGGACCTTCTTTCGATTGCTTCTTTGGTCTTCTCATGAATCTTCTTGACATATGATGCACGCTTGGATGCTTCCATGTTAATCCTTTCCTGCAATGGTAGAGGCAACAAATCGATCGGAGCAAGGGGTTTGAACCCATACACAACTTCAAAAGGACACATATTAGTTGTAGAATGTACTGCCCTGTTGTAAGCGAATTCCACATGTGGCAAGCACTCTTCCCACTCCTTCAGGTTCTTCTTTACCAGCAAGGGGGCTTCGGATAGCCTCTTCTTCAATTCTTGGAATGCTCTCTCTTGTGGTTCACCCCATTGGAAGGCAACACCTTTCTTTGTTAACTCATTCAACGGAGCAGCTATGGTGCTGAAATCTCTCACAAATCTCCTGTAAAAACCAGCAAGTCCATGAAAACTTCTCACTTGACTCACATTTTCTGGAGTTGGCCAATCCTTGATTCCTTTCACCTTTGATTCATCAACCTGAATTCCTGAACCTGAAACAACAAAACCAAGAAACACAACCTGATCTGTACAAAATGTGCACTTCTCAAGGTTAGCAAATAATTTTTCTTTTCTTAACACATCCAAAACTTGCTTAATATGATCAACATGTTCCTCCAATGTCTTGCTGTAAATAAGAATATCATCAAAGTAAACAACAACAAACTTTCCAATGAATGCTCGCAAGACATGGTTCATCAATCTCATGAACGTACTAGGGGCATTGGTCAAACCAAAAGGCATAACTAACCATTCATACAGCCCAAACTTTGTTTTAAAAGCAGTTTTCCATTCATCTCCAATCTTCATTCTAATTTGATGGTAACCACTTCTCAAATCAATTTTAGAAAACATCATAGAACCACTCAATTCATCAAGCATATCATCTAGCCTAGGAATAGGATGACGATAACGAACGGTGATGTTGTTTATGGCTCTACAATCTACACACATCCTCCAAGAACCATCTTTCTTTGACACCAAAGGCACAAGGACTTAAACTTTCTCGCACATATCCTTTATCTAAAAGTTCTTGTACTTGTCTTTGAATCTCCTTGGTTTCTTCCGGATTGGTGCGGTACGCCGGACGGTTTGGAAGTGCAGCTCCAGGGATGAGATCAATTTGATGTTCAATACCGCGCAAAGGAGGAAGTCCAGCAGGTGTTTCCTTTGGAAAAACATCGTCATAGTCCTGCAAAACACGTGCAACAACACTAGGGACAGATGTTAAGTCATTAGCTGAAAGCAATGTGTCCTTGCACACAAGTACAAATAGTACTTGATCTGGGTTTTTCCTCACATCTCTCATTTCAGATTTGGTGGCTATCATCACAAAGTTCTCTCCCTCTCTTTTTCTGTCATCTCTCATGTTTGGCTTGAGGCTCTCACTCACTGATTTGTGGAGGGCACTCAAATTATTTTTCTCTACTTCTTTTGCACTCTCATTCCTCACTTCGGAGCTCTTTTGCAAGTGCTCAGCTAGGATTTGCTGCGGTGTCATAGGTTTAAGAATCAACTCCTTGTTCTTCCACTTGATGGTGTATTGATTGGTTCTACCACAATGTAGAGACGATCGATCATATTGCCATGGTCTTCCCAACAGCATGTGGCACACTGTCATAGGCGCCACATCACACTCTACAGTGTCAATATATTCACCAATCTTGAATGGA
The DNA here is from genome assembly GCF_000003195.3 of Sorghum bicolor. NCBI lineage: Eukaryota > Viridiplantae > Streptophyta > Magnoliopsida > Poales > Poaceae > Sorghum > Sorghum bicolor. The sequence goes on along the minus strand of NC_012875.2, from coordinate 20,556,385 downwards.
ACTTTCACTCTTTGTGCAATCTTAATAGAACCTGAATTATTAAGCCATTGCACATGATATGGATGGGGATGTTTCAGCAGCTTCAACCCAAGCTTTTCAACCATTTCTTTGCTTGCAAGATTGTGGCAACTACCACCATCAATGATCACTTTGACAACCTTATCTTGCACTTTAGCTCTAGTCTGAAAAAGATTGTGCCACTGTCCATTTTCAGCATCGCTCATTTGTACACTCAAAATCTGAGTTACAACAAGAGCAGCACCAGATTCAAATTCACAGATGTCTTTCTCAAGATTACTCTCACTTCCACTATCTTCTTGTTCTTCCTCACTAGCAGATTCATACTCCCCTTGATCATTCACAATGATGGTTCTAGCGTTTGGACACTCTCTTGCAACATGACCACGACCACCACACTTGAAGCACTGAATTCCACTACTCTTGCTGGAAGAACCCACTGAGTTTGCAGATTTGAATTTCTCATTTTGAGCAGCCAACTCTTTGCTACTAGAAGAACCAAGGTTGCTAGATCGTGCACCACCGTTTGAGCTGGAAAATGTACCTTTACTTCCACTTCCTTTGGGTGCAAATTTACTTCCACTTGCTGCACTCTTTGTGCTGAAAGATACTCCTCTAGTAGACTTCATATCCTGCTGCAATTGCCGCTCAGCTTTGCTAGCTTGATGCACCAATTCAACAAGATTACGATATTGCTGAAATTCAACAATGCGCTGAATATTCCGATGCAGCCCTGACATAAATCTTGCAATTGTTTGCTCTTCATCTTCAATTACATTGGCTCTAATCATCGCCTTCTCCATCTCTTTATAATACTCATCAACACTGAGGCTTCCTTGCTTCAGATTCTGTAGCTTGTCAAATAAATCACGGCGATAATGTTTGGGGACAAATCTTGCTCTCAATTCTCTCTTCATTTCAGCCCATGAACGAACATCACCTTGACCAGCTTCTTCTCTTTCATTCAACATTTGCTCCCACCAGATTAGAGCATACCCATCGAACTCAAGAGCAGCCATGGCAACCTTCTTTCTCTCAGAATAATTATGCACACGAAAAACATTATCCACCTTCAACTCCCATGTAAGATATGCTTTAGGATCAGATCCTCCTTCAAACTGGGGCATGGTAAATTTTAACTTGCCAAACCTCTCTTCATTGTGCTGATTACGCCTACGATTTCTTCAGTGACGACGATCATCATAATGGGGCTGTTCATCCTCTTCTTCAGTTTCACTTTCTTCCAATCCAATACCATGTCCATGACCAGCACCTCTACCACCATGATCACGTTGTGGAAAAGGAGGTCTTCTTGCATTGGCAGCAGCTCGCTCTCTACGCCGTTCCCTTGCACGACGAGCAGCTTCTCCTTCGCTTTCTTCATCTTCATCTTCATGGTGACTGCCATTTGCATTAACATGAGGATGAATTTGCAACCGGTTCATGAGTGCTTGAACATTGTTTGTTAGCGTCTCCATGCTTTGTTTCATCTCATCGAATTGTGCCATGGTGACACAATCATCAATCTCCGGATGCTCAGCCATCTTGCTGTAAAAAATTAGTGAAAGCAAAGCAACAATATGTAGAATAGGGAATTATATGTGGAATCTCACAATCTCACCTCTCTTACCAACCGAAGCTCATGTGAGTTCCCCGCAGATTACAACGGCCAGTGCGAGGTGGTAACCGAGAATGATGGTTGGGAGAATCCAAGATCAGTATTTTCCTATGACGGTGGGTTATTTGTGGAGCTTGGTGGGGATATATTACACAAGGAATGCAGTCTGAATTCTTGATATTGTAAAGTTAAACCACAATCCAAACTAGAAGTTCAATGCCTAGTGCTGACCACAAGATATGAGTGATGTAAATAGATCAAACACACGCGCAAAGATAATTCAGATTTGATGCAAACAAGGAGTATGCCTAGGATGCAAGTGTTGCAATCAAACCCAAGCAAAATTTTGCACCAAAGATGGATAATGACTGATTGTGTGACTTGATATAAAATTCAGAACTTGAGCACATAAACAGAGTGAATTTTCTACTCTTTCTTCACAACTTTTCTTCCTCAACTCTCCTTTTTTTTCACTTTCCTTTTTTTTTGATACTCTGTTTTTTTATAACTAAGAACAAGTGCAGATATAACACTTACACACACTTTTTTTTTGAAACAAGACACAACCGTCAGCGTTCTAACTTGATAGGCTCAAAGTTTACGCGAAGGATGATACCGGTTTTAGATTTTCTTTAGGGATTTGTAGATATAAAAGAGGCACAAAGCACACACAAAGGATATGATGATCAGCAACTAAACAAAACTCTAATGGACTGAAACTTAACCAAACTCACAAGAAAAACAGACTGAAACAAAGGGCTAATGCAAATTTTTTTTTATGGCTTTTTGGTGGATAGGACGAACAATATATATATATGTAGCTAAGGTTAAAAATCCTACCATGGAAACTTGAGCTCTGATACCAGATGGTGAGCTCGTTGTCCCGATCTTCACGACGTAGGATGGATAACTAGCTGAAGATCAGCCGATAACTTGCTGCAAGCAGCGAGGATAACTAGTGCAACCTGACGACACGCACAAGGAGCCAACCACCGTCTCTATACGGCAGCCTGAACCAAGGATTCGCCCAACCACACTCTCAAAGAACCAACCTACGCAACCTGAACTCGAGGATCAGGAGCACGGATTGGGTGCCGATGACGCGGCCGCTTCTGTAATCTCCGCGAAGGAAAACACAAGAGCAAAGGGGTAGAGATCACTCTCTGAATTTGTTAGCACGCAGCTGAACAAAGGGGTTCTGTATTTCAATTCTCAAAGTCTTGGATTACAATGAGTCTTAGGAGGTATTTATACTAGCAACAGCCCTGCTAGATAGGTATGAAAACAAAATAGAGTTTCTGAGGGAAGGCAATGTGAAAGGTCCCCTCGAAATGGATTCCCGAAGTGGCTTCGCGTGACTGTTGGCCTCCAGAGCAGTTTCCAATAAACTGACCATAACTTTTTATTGGGAAGTCCAATTGATGAACCGTTTCTTGGGTGTGAAACTATACTCCAAGAGCTTTCCAGCAACGTATGCCATGCACCAGGAAACGCTGTAGAGTGGTACAGTTTTACTTGGCAAGTTGTACCAACATTCTGTCATGACAGACTGTTGACCTTCTGAGCAGTCTGTACTAATTCTGGTCTGCAGGCAATATGGAGTATCCAAACTGGTCGCCACTTGATTCATTGGAAAGTAGACTTGTCAAGCTTTCCAACAAGTGCTCATGGGCCTTCATAGCACCTTGGTAGTGAAAGTTATGATCTTTTCTTTCAACTGGTCCGTTCTGCACCGCACTGGTCCGATCTGCCCTTCTTTCAACTGGTCCGTTCTGCACCGTGTTGTTCCAATCCTTGCGATCCAGGTCACCTCCCTCCTCATGTGTATACCTAAGCACAACCAAAGTAGAACACTTAGGTAGTATAATATTCTCATTAACATTAATAGAACTCTCGCAAAGTAGCGCGTTCACCTCTTGTTGTAGCTTCTTGGCTCGGCTACGTGTAATTGCTCCATCAATGGCTTGGGCTGGTGCCGGTGTAGTCGGTGTAGAGGTTGGAGTGGAATTGGAGGGAGCATGCTTGGTTGGGATGTCCTCATCACTAGTTCATCTAGATCTAGTTCTAGTTCATCTAGTTCTAGTTCTAGTTCTTCTAGTTCTAGTTCTAGTTAGTTCTAGTTGTAATCTAGAAAATAGGGAGAGAGAAGAGGAGAGCGGAGGAGGAGGAGCCGGATCTGTCAGATCTTCCTCAACATTGTACTTTTGCAGCAACTGGTTCGTTCTTCATCGTTCTCCAGGTTCTTCAATTCATAATCCTGAGTTCTTTAATTACTTTTATTTACATTCAAGTTATTTATTGAATTCCCGCTTGCATCAAGTGCTCTAATCTTTGCAACATTAGAGTAGTAATTAATAGATTAGACGTGGTGTTTAGTCTTGCAATTACCTGGAATTGCACCCAATCCTGCGGATTGTTGTGGTAGCCTTAGGGTAGTCACAGCCCTAATGGTCGACGTATTCCACCACGTTCGGATCGGTGTTTGTAGGACCGTAGTCAGACCTTCCTAGCCCCCTTCTCATCTCTTTCTGTGGTTAGTGTTCTGATGTCCCGATATAGATAATCTTGAAGTAATTCTTGATTCTTAGATCAACTAGAGAACTCTCAGGAAACTTCCTCTCTTCCCACCAAAAAATAATTATATAGTTATCCTTGGGCGATCTTGGATCTTAATTAGTACACTCACGTTCCCTATGGAAAATCGATACTCTGGAATACTCCCGGGTGAAAGCTACATCGGTATCCGTGCGCTTGCGGATTTTTCTGTTTGCGTTTAAAATACCCAACAGAGACCTCTGCGTAGGAGATAGCTTGGACCCTTTTAAGCAAGGTGGCTGTCTGTCCCATCGTGGCGATCAGATGCGCGCGTACGTTGGATCGGACACCCTGGCGCTCGGGAGTATCAGGGAGTCGATTTAGGTTGGCCATGGCAACAGCCACGTTAGCGCTTGGCGTTTTGTAGACTTGCTGATCCCCGACCATGTCAAAAGCGTCGGTGAGGTTATGCGGTGGGAGTTGTCGTTCCTCGTCCGCGCGTCGTCGGGCGCGGTCGGCATTGCGCTGCTCGCGGAGCTGCCTCTGCTCGTCTGTCTCTCCATCAACGATCGGTTCATCGCCGCTGACATTGAAGACGAGGTCTCCTCGCCGGGGTGGAAAGACCAGGAAGCGAGAGAAACCCGGAGGATACGGTGGTAAATCCAGGTCGTAGTCTTCGTCCTCGGAGTTTATAACTTCAGTGGGAACGGATCCAGTGCTGGAGTTTGTGCTGGAAGCCTGGCCGTCCCGTAGTTCTCGGATCGTCACCATGTTGACGTAGTGACGAGCTGGTCGACCGCTCTATTTTGGCAACCAACCAGCCTCGCTGAAAAGGGATTGGATGTGCCGCGAATAGTGAACGGCCGAGTTGTTTAGCCCGTAAGGAGAACCTTGATCTGGATCAGCCTTGAGTTCGACGGACCGTCCTGAGGGGGTGGAGGTTATCGTCAGAGATGTTCCCAGCTGTTCGTGTGTGACGACACGAGTTGGCCGGCAGGAGTAGAAAAAGTCTGTTGGCGCGGCTTGATCAGACCGGCGCGAGATCCCATCCATTAGTCGGGAAGCTTCGAGAAGCTTGAGATCGGCGCGATCAAGGGCTCGGAAGAGATCCGAGCCGTCGACCTTCTTTCCCTTGTAACGAGGAAGCGGTGGTTGAGTGCTCGGTGTCAGTGTGGTCAGAGCCAATGCCGCCGTGGTCCCAGATCGGATCTAGGTTTCTTCCGAAGCCGTGGTCGTGAGACCGCCTCCGTGAGTCGTCCACGTAATCTGGCCGACAGTGAACGTGACGCCTTCAGGCACGGCCGCGGAAGCTGGAACGATGACCATCTTGTTCGCCAGAAAAGTTGTACGCACACCCCTACCTGGCGCGCCACTGTCGACGAAAGCTGGTCGGCAGTCTACCTTGGGGTATACCCACGGTAGTAGTTTATCGGTAGACGGTGCGCAAGCTACGAACTCGACGGTGACGCAAGACACGGACAAGCTTTTTATCTAGGTTCGGCCGCCGTGTGGGCATAATACCTACGTCCTGCATCTTGTTGTATTGATTTGAGTTGAGAGAATCGTGTGTCCTAGGGGGGTCCCTTGCCTCTCCTTATATAGTCCACAGGGCAGGGTTACAGATCTGGAAACTAATCCTAGTCGGTTACAATTGCCATAGATATTACAATATCAATCCCTATTCTAACCGACTAGAATTCTACTTGATCTCCACGTCTTGTTTCCTTGCCCGAAACCCCAATCAGTTGGATCAAGTCTCGGATTTGTCTCGTAATGGGCCAAGCCTCCTGGCCCAAGTCTAGCCGTGAGGGTATAGGGGTTTATACCCCCACATAGTTGAAGAGGCTCAAGTGGAGGCTCGATTTGGTCTGTTCGGATATAGTGCTAATCTTGATGCAAGATAGTTGCACAGTTTGCATGCAACGTACCATATGTTAAGAAATCAATTTGAACGCACCCAATGGAACTCCTAGATGACGTGTGTCATATGGAATCTTGCTTCGGTCTGTTTGGTGACAATGTTAGTTTCAGTGCAAGATAGGTGCATAGTTTGTGCGTAATGTACCATGGTCTAAGAAACCGTTTTTGACACACCTGTTTGTGCTCCTAGATGAAGAGGCTCAAGTGGAAGCTCGGTTCGGTCTGTTTGGAGATAGTGCTAATCTTGATACAAGATAGGTGCACGGTTTGCATGGAACATACCATATGCTTAGAAATCAATTTGGATGCACCCGATGGAACTCCTTGATAACATGTGTCATATGGAATCTCACTTTGGTCTGTCTAGAAATAGTGTTAGTTTCGATGCAAGATATGTGCATGGTTTGCGCCTAATGCACCATAGTCTAAGAAACCATTTTGGAAGCACCTGTTGGTAGATGACGTGTGTCATATGGAATCTTGCTGCGGTCCGTTTGTAGACATTGTAAGTTTTAGTGCAAGATAGGTGCACATTTTGCGCCTAATGCACCATAGTCTAAGAAACCATTTTGGACGCACTATTTGGTACTCCTGGGTGAAGAGGCTCAAGTGGAAGTTTGGTTCGGTCAGTTTGGATATAGTTCTAATCCTTATGCAAGGTAGGTGCATGGTTTGCATGGAAATCAATTTGGATGCACCCGATGGAATTCCTTGATGACGTGTGTCATTTGGAATCTCGCTTCGGTCCATTTGGAGACAATGTTAGTTTCGGTGCAAGATAGGTGCACAGTTTGCCACTAATGCACCATAGTCTAAGAAACCATTTTTGACGCACTTGTTGGTACTCCTAGGTGAAGGGGCTCAAGTGGATGCTCGGTTCGGTCTGTTTGGAGATAGTGCTAATCTTGATGCAAGATAGATGCACGGTTTCATGGAACATACGATATGCTTAGAAATCAATTAGGACGCACCTGATATAACTCCTTGATGATTTGTGTCATATGGAATCTTGCTTCAGTTCGTTTAGAGACAGTGTTAGTTTTGGTAGAAGATATGTGCACGGTATTACGCCTAATGCACCATAGGCTAAGAAACCATTTTAGACGCTCCCGATGATGGTACTCGTAGTTGAAGAGGCTCAAGTGTACGCTCGATTTGGTCTGTTCGGATATAGTGCTAATCTTGATGCAAGATAGTTGCACAGTTTGCATGCAAGGTACCATATGTTAAGAAATCAATTTGGACGCACCCAATGGAACTCCTAGATGACGTGTGTCATATGGAATCTTGCTTCGATCTGTTTGGAGACAATGTTAGTTTCAGTGCAAGATAGGTGCATAGTTTGTGCGTAATGCACCATGGTCTAAGAAACTATTTTTGACACATCTGTTTGTACTCCTAGATGAAGAGGCTCAAGTGGAAGCTCGGTTCGGTCTGTTTGGAGATAGTGCTAATCTTGATGCAAGATAGGTGCACGGTTTGCATGGAACATACCATATGCTTGGAAATCAATTTGGATGCACCCGATGGAACTCCTTGATAACGTGTGTCATATGGAATTTCACTTTGGTCTGTCTAGAAATAGTGTTAGTTTCGATGCAAGATATGTGCATGGTTTGCGCCTAATGCACCATAGTCTAAGAAACCATTTTGGAAGCACCTGTTGGTAGATGACGTGTGTCATATGGAATCTTGCTTCGGTCTATTTGTAGACATTGTAAGTTTTAGTGCAAGATAGGTGCACATTTTGCGCCTAATGCACCATAGTCTAAGAAACCATTTTGGACGCACTATTTGGTACTCCTGGGTGAAGAGGCTCAAGTGGAAGCTTGGTTCGGTCAGTTTGGTGATAGTGCTAATCCTTATGCAAGGTAGGTGCATGGTTTGCATGGAAATCAATTTGGATGCACCCGATGGAACTCCTTGATGACGTGTGTCATTTGGAAGCTCGCTTCAGTCCATTTGGAGACAATGTTAGTTTCGGTGCCAGATAGGTGCACAGTTTGCACCTAATGCACCATAGTCTAAGAAACCGTTTTTGACACACTTGTTGGTACTCCTAGGTGAAGGGGCTCAAGTGGATGTTCGGTTCGGTCTGTTTGGAGATAGTGCTAATCTTGATGCAAGATAGATGCACGGTTTTATGGAACATACGATATGCTTAGAAATCAATTAGGACGCACCTGATATAACTCCTTGATGATTTGTGTCATATGGAATCTTGCTTCGGTTCGTTTAGAGACAGTGTTAGTTTTGGTAGAAGATATGTGCACGGTTTACGCCTAATGCACCATAGGCTAAGAAACCATTTTAGACGCTCCCGATGATGGTACTCGTAGTTGAAGAGGCTCAAGTGGAGGCTCGATTTGGTCTGTTTGGATATAGTGCTAATCTTGATGCAAGATAGTTGCACAGTTTGCATGCAACGTACCATATGTTAAGAAATCAATTTGGACGCACCCAGTGGAACTCCTAGATGACGTGTGTCATATGGAATCTTGCTTCGGTCTGTTTGGAGACAATGTTAGTTTCAGTGCAAGATAGGTGCATACTTTGTGCGTAAATGCACCATGGTCTAAGAAACCATTTTTGACACACCTGTTTGTACTCCTAGATGAAGAGGCTCAAGTGGAAGCTCGGTTTGGTCTGTTTGGAGATAGTGCTAATCTTGATGCAAGAAAGGTGCACGGTTTGCATGGAACATACCATATGCTTGGAAATCAATTTGGATGCACCCGATGGAACTCCTTGATAACGTGTGTCATATGGAATCTCACTTTGGTCTGTCTAGAAATAGTGTTAGTTTCGATGCAAGATATGTGCATGGTTTGCGCCTAATGCACCATAGTCTAAGAAACCATTTTGGAAGCACCTGTTGGTAGATGACGTGTGTCATATGGAATCTTGCCTCAGTCCGTTTGTAGACATTGTAAGTTTTAGTGCAAGATAGGTGCACATTTTGCGCCTAATGCACCATAGTCTAAGAAACCATTTTGGACGCACTATTTGGTACTCCTGGGAGAAGAGACTCAAGTGGAAGCTTGGTTCGGTCAGTTTGGAGATAGTGCTAATCCTTATGCAAGGTAGGTGCATGGTTTGCATGGAAATCAATTTGGATGCACCCGATGGAACTCCTTGATGACGTGTGTCATTTGGAATCTCGCTTCGGTCCATTTGGAGACAATGTTAGTTTCGGTGCAAGATAGGTGCACAGTTTGCACCTAATGCACCATAGTCTAAGAAACCATTTTTGACACACTTGTTGGTACTCCTAGGTGAAGGGGCTCAAGTGGATGCTCGGTTTGGTCTGTTTGGAGATAGTGCTAATCTTGATGAAAGATAGATGCACGGTTTTATGGAACATACGATATGCTTAGAAATCAATTAGGACGCACCTGATATAACTCCTTGATGATTTGTGTCATATGGAATCTTGCTTCGGTTCGTTTAGAGACAATGTTAGTTTGGGTAGAAGATATGTGCACGGTTTACGCCTAATGCACCATAGGTTAAGAAACCATTTTAGACGCTCCCGATGATGGTACTCGTAGTTGAAGAGGCTCAAGTGGAGGCTCGATTTGGTCTGTTCAGATATAGTGCTAATCTTGATGCAAGATAGTTGCACAGTTTGCATGCAACGTACCATATGTTCAGAAATCAATTTGGACGCACCCAATGGAACTCCTAGATGACGTGTGTCATATGGAATCTTGCTTCGGTCTGTTTGGAGACAATGTTAGTTTCAGTGCAAGATAGGTGCATAGTTTGTGCGCAATGCATCATGGTCTAAGAAACCATTTTTGACACACCTGTTTGTACTCCTAGATGAAGAGGCTCAAGTGGAAGCTCGGTTCGGTCTGTTTGGAGATAGTGCTAATCTTGATGCAAGATAGGTGCACGGTTTGCATGGAACATACCATATGCTTGGAAATCAATTTGGATGCACCCGATGGAACTCCTTGATAACATGTGTCATATGGAATCTCACTTTGGTCTGTCTAGAAATAGTGTTAGTTTCGATGCAAGATATGTGCATGGTTTGCGCCTAATGCAACATAGTCTAAGAAACCATTTTGGAAGCACCTGTTGGTAGATGACGTGTGTCATATGGAATCTTGCTTCGGTCCGTTTGTAGACATTGTAAGTTTTAGTGCAAGATAGGTGCACATTTTGCGCCTAATGCACCATAGTCTAAGAAACCATTTTGGACGCACTATTTGGTACTCCTGGGTGAAGAGGCTCAAGTGGAAGCTTGGTTCGGTCAGTTTGGAGATAGTGCTAATCCTTATGCAAGGTAGGTGCATGGTTTGCATGGAAATCAATTTGGATGCACCCGATGGAAATCCTTGATGACGTGTGTCATTTGGAATCTCGCTTCGGTCCATTTGGAGACAATGTTAGTTTTGGTGCAAGATAGGTGCACAGTTTGCACCTAATGCACCATAGTCTAAGAAACCATTTTTGACGCACTTGTTGGTACTCCTAGGTGAAGGGGCTCAAGTGGATGCTCGGTTCGGTCTGTTTGGAGATAGTGCTAATCTTGATGCAAGATAGATGCACGGTTTCATGGAACATACGATATGCTTAGAAATCAATTAGGACGCACTTGATATAACTCCTTGATGATTTGTGTCATATGGAATCTTGCTTCGGTTCGTTTAGAGACAGTGTTAGTTTTGGTAGAAGATATGTGCACGGTTTACGCCTAATGCACCATAGGCTAAGAAACAATTTTAGACGCTCCCGATGATGGTACTCGTAGTTGAAGAGGCTCAAGTGGAGGCTCGATTTGGTCTGTTCGGATATAGTGCTAATCTTGATGCAAGATAGTTGCACAGTTTGCATGCAACGTACCATATGTTAAGAAATCAATTTGGATGCACCCAATGGAACTCCTAGATGATGTGTGTCATATGGAATCTTGCTTCGGTCTGTTTGGAGACAATGTTAGTTTCAGTGCAAGATAGGTGCATAGTTTGTGCGTAATGCACCATGGTCTAAGAAACCATTTTTCACACACCTGTTTGTACTCCTAGATGAAGAGGCTCAAGTGGAAGCTTGGTTTGGTCTGTTTGGAGATAGTGCTAATCTTAATGCAAGATAGGTGCACGGTTTGCATGGAACATACCATATGCTTAGAAATCAATTTGGATGCACCCGATGGAACTCCTTGATAACGTGTGTCATATGGAATCTCACTTTGGTCTGTCTTGAAATAGTGTTAGTTTCGATGCAAGATATGTGCATGGTTTGCGCCTAATGCACCATAGTCTAAGAAACCATTTTGGAAGCACCTGTTGGTAGATGACGAGTGTAATATGGAATCTTGCTTCTGTCCGTTTGTAGACATTGTAAGTTTTAGTGCAAGATAGGTGCACATTTTGCGCCTAATGCACCATAGTCTAAGAAACCATTTTGGATGCACTATTTGGTACTCCTGGGTGAAGAGACTCAAGTGGAAGCTTGGTTCGGTCAATTTGGAGATAGTGTTAATCCTTATGCAAGGTAGGTGCATGGTTTGCATGGAAATCAATTTGGATGCACCCGATGGAACTCCTTGATGACGTGTGTCATTTGGAATCTCGCTTCGGTCCATTTGGAGACAATGTTAGTTTCGGTGCAAGATAGGTGCACAGTTTGCACCTAATGCACCATAGTCTAAGAAACCATTTTTGATGCACTTGTTGGTACTCCTAGGTGAAGGGGCTCAAGTGGATGCTCGGTTCGGTCTGTTTGGAGATAGTGCTAATCTTGACGCAAGATAGATGCACGGTTTCATGGAGCATACGATATGCTTAGAAATCAATTAGGACGCACCTGATATAACTCCTTGATGATTTGTGTCATATGGAATCTTGCTTCGGTTCGTTTAGAGACAGTGTTAGGTTTGGTAGAAGATATGTGCATGGTTTACGCCTAATGCACCATAGGCTAAGAAACAATTTTAGACGCACCCAATGGTACTCATAGTTGAAGAGGCTCAAGTGGAGGCTCGATTTGGTCTGTTCGGATATAGTGCTAATCTTGATGCAAGATAGTTGCACAGTTTGCATGCAACGTACCATATGTTAAGAAATCAATTTGGATGCACCCAATGGAACTCCTAGATGATGTGTGTCATATGGAATCTTGCTTCGGTCTGTTTGGAGACAATGTTAGTTTCAGTGCAAGATAGGTGCATAGTTTGTGCGTAATGCACCATGGTCTAAGAAACCATTTTTCACACACCTGTTTGTACTCCTAGATGAAGAGGCTCAAGTGGAAGCTTGGTTTGGTCTGTTTGGAGATAGTGCTAATCTTAATGCAAGATAGGTGCACGGTTTGCATGGAACATACCATATGCTTAGAAATCAATTTGGATGCACCCGATGGAACTCCTTGATAACGTGTGTCATATGGAATCTCACTTTGGTCTGTCTTGAAATAGTGTTAGTTTCGATGCAAGATATGTGCATGGTTTGCGCCTAATGCACCATAGTCTAAGAAACCATTTTGGAAGCACCTGTTGGTAGATGACGAGTGTAATATGGAATCTTGCTTCTGTCCGTTTGTAGACATTGTAAGTTTTAGTGCAAGATAGGTGCACATTTTGCGCCTAATGCACCATAGTCTAAGAAACCATTTTGGATGCACTATTTGGTACTCCTGGGTGAAGAGACTCAAGTGGAAGCTTGGTTCGGTCAATTTGGAGATAGTGTTAATCCTTATGCAAGGTAGGTGCATGGTTTGCATGGAAATCAATTTGGATGCACCCGATGGAACTCCTTGATGACGTGTGTCATTTGGAATCTCGCTTCGGTCCATTTGGAGACAATGTTAGTTTCGGTGCAAGATAGGTGCACAGTTTGCACCTAATGCACCATAGTCTAAGAAACCATTTTTGATGCACTTGTTGGTACTCCTAGGTGAAGGGGCTCAAGTGGATGCTCGGTTCGGTCTGTTTGGAGATAGTGCTAATCTTGACGCAAGATAGATGCACGGTTTCATGGAGCATACGATATGCTTAGAAATCAATTAGGACGCACCTGATATAACTCCTTGATGATTTGTGTCATATGGAATCTTGCTTCGGTTCGTTTAGAGACAGTGTTAGGTTTGGTAGAAGATATGTGCATGGTTTACGCCTAATGCACCATAGGCTAAGAAACAATTTTAGACGCACCCAATGGTACTCATAGTTGAAGAGGCTCAAGTGGAGGCTCGATTTGGTCTGTTCGGATATAGTGCTAATCTTGATGCAAGATAGTTGCATAGTTTGCATGCAACGTACCATATGTTAAGAAATCAATTTGGACGCACCCAATGAAACTCCTAGATGACGTGTGTCATATGGAATCTCGCTTCAGTCTGTTTGGAGACAATGTTAGTTTTGGTGCAAGATAGGTGCATAGTTTGTGCCTAATGCACCATAGTCTAAGAAACCATTTCTGACACACCTGTTTGTACTCCTAGATGAAGAGGCTCAAGTGGAAGCTGGGTTCGGTCTGTTTGGAGATAGTTCTAACCTTGATGCAAGATAGCTGCACGGTTTGCATGGAACATACCATATGCTTGGAAATCAATTCGGATGCACCCGATGGAACTCCTTGATGACGTATGTCATATGGAATCTCGCTTTGGTCTGTTTAGAAATAGTGTTAGTTTTGGTGCAAGATATGTGCATGGTTTGCACCTAATGCACCATAGTCTAAGAATCCATTTTGGAAGCACCTATTGGTACTTCGGTGAAGAGGCTCAAGTGGAAGCTCGGTTTGATCTATTTGGAGATAGTGCTAATCTTGATGCAAGACACGTGCATGATTTGCAAGGAACATACCATGTGCTTAGAAATAAACTTGGACGCACCCAATGGAACTCCTAGATGATGTGTGTCAGATGAAATCTTGCTTCGGTCCGTTTGTAGACAATGTAAGTTTTAGTGCAAGATAGGTGCACAGTTTGCGCCTAATGCACCATAGTCTAAGAAACCATTTTGGACGCACTATTTGGTACTCCTGGGTGAAGAGGCTCAAGTGGAAGCTTGGTTTGGTCAGTTTGGAGATAGTGCTAATCCTTATGCAAGGTAGGTGCATGGTTTGCATGGAAATCAATTTGGATGCACCCGATGGAACTCCTTGATGACGTGTGTCATTTGGAATCTCGCTTCGGTCCATTTGGAGACATTGTTAGTTTCGGTGCAAGATAGGTGCACAGTTTGCACCTAATGCACCTTAGTCTAAGAAACCATTTTGGACACACTTGTTGGTACTCCTAGGTGAAGGGGCTTAAGTGGATGCTCGGTTCGGTCTGTTTGGAGATAGTGCTAATCTTGATGCAAGATAGATGCACGGTTTCATGGAACATACGATATGCTTAGAAATCAATTAGGACGCACCTGATATAACTCCTTGATGATTTGTGTCATATGGAATCTTGCTTCGGTTCGTTTAGAGACAGTGTTAGTTTTGGTAGAAGATATGTGCACGGTTTACGCCTAATGCACCATAGGCTAAGAAACCATTTTAGACGCACCCGATGGTACTCTTAGTTGAAGAGGCTCAAGTGGAGGCTCGATTTGGTCTGTTCGGATATAGTGCTAATCTTGATGCAAGATAGTTGCACAGTTTGCATGGAACGTACCATATGTTAAGAAATCAATTTGGACGCACCCAATTTAACTCCTAGATGACGTGTCATACGGAATCTCGCTTCGGTCTGTTTGGAGACAATGTTAGTTTCGGTGCAAGATAGGTGCATAGTTTGTACCTAATGCACCATAGTCTAAGAAACCATTTTTGACGCACCTGTTTGTACTCCTAAATGAAGAGGCTCAAGTGGATGCTTGGTTCGGTCTGTTTGGAGATAGTGCTAATCTTGATGCAAGATAGGTGCACGGTTTGCATGGAACATACCATATGCTTGGAAATCAATTTGGATGCACCCGATGGAACTCCTTGATGACGTGTGTCATATGGAATCTCACTTTGGTCTGTTTAGAAATAGTGTTAGTTTCGGTGCAAGATATGTGCATGGTTTGCGCCTAATGCACCATAGTCTAAGAAACCATTTTGGAAGCACCTATTGGTACTTCGGTGAAGAGGCTAAAGTGGAAGCTCGGTTTGATCTATTTGGAGATAGTGCTAATCTTGATGCTAGACAGGTGCATGATTTGCAAGGAACATACCTTATGCTTAGTGAAAGGATCAAGATGCCCAAGAGGGGGGTGAATTGGGCTTCTCTAAAAATTTAAGCAACCTATAAGCTCCAATTCAACCCCTTGTGCCTAGTGTGACTTAGAGAGCTACCGGATAAAAAGGTTTGTAACCTAGTTCCAATCCTATACTAGCATGGCAATTCTATGAATGTAAAAACACAAAGTAAATGCTAGAAAGTAAAGGAGTAGTGGAAGAAAGTGCTCGGTGATGTTTTGCCAAGGTATCGGAGAGTCGCCACTCTCCACTAGTCCTCGTTGGAGCACCCGCGCAAGGGCCTTGCTCCCCCTTGGTCCGTGCAAGGACCAAGTGCTCTCTACGGGCTGATTCTTCGACACTCCATCACGATGAATCGCCCAAAACCGCTCACAAGCTTGACACGAGCCACCCACAAGAACTCCGGGCGGTCTTCGTGCCTCCAATCACCACCGAACCGTCTAGGTGATGGCGATCACCAAGAGTAACAAGCAAAGAACTCTCACTTGATCCAAACAAGGCTCTAGAGAGTGGTGGATGCACACTTGACTCTTGGAACTCACTAGAGAAGGATTCTCTCAAGAAATCACTCAAACTTCAATCCTCCCTAGGCTCTTGCTACTCTCTTGCTCCACAACAAGTTTCTCTGATGTTCAAATGGGCAAGAGAGCTCTCATGGATGAGGTGGAGGGGTATAAATACTATCCACGAAGTCCAAAGGTCGGCCAACCGTTTTCCACTGAAAACGGGGTCACCGGACGCACATTATGTTGCACCGGACGCACTGCACCGAGCGTCCGGTGCACCATAATGGCTAACTGTACTCGCTTCTGACACGGCACCGGACGCTAACTCCCAGCGTCCGGTGCACCGTCCGGTGCTCGGGGAAAACTTACAAGCTCCCTGCGCATGGGACCGGACGCTACCCGGTGCGTCTGGTGCTAGCGTCCGGTGCCTAACCCTAAGCACGGCACTATTCCAACGGCTAAGGACCTCACGGGACGCACTCACAGAGCGTCCGGTGCACCTTTGGGCACCCAAACTTCGTCGAAACGTGATCGCTCCAAAACGAAGTTTGCTCCTCTCGAACTAAGGACTATCTCTGAGCTACCTAGTGCTAGGTTTACCAAGTGTGCACCACACCTAAACCTAAAGCCTTGCCTAAGTCAAGCTACTAGATCAAAGCCCCTCTTAATAGTACGGTCAAAGGAAAACAAAGTCCTAAACTACTCTAAGTGCCCTTCTTCACCATATGGCACTTAGACCTAGTCTAGTCTTGACGATGTCCATCCATCCTTTGAAAACCGAAACGAGGGTTTTCACTATTAAGTAGGCATGTACGTCCCTGTCCATCGAGTACCTATTTACCATGACCTTACCTATGACTTTGCCTCTGCAAAACACACGTTAGTCATAGTAATCAATAATGTCATTAATCACCAAAATCACTAGGGGCCTAGATGCTCTTTCAATCTCCCCCTTTTTGGTGATTGATGACAACCTTGAGTATGAAAAGAGTTGAGGTTTCTAAAGTGACTTGGTTTCAATAAGCATGTTACAATAAGAACAAAGGGATTAGTCATGCTTATATCAACCAAGTCCAATACCCTGCACCCAAATATGTGAGTGGTATATGACAGGATATAAACACAAAGCTCATAAGTAAATCGGAGTAAAAACGTGGAAGCAAAGGTAATTATGAGCCGAAAAACACATGACATTAAGATATCACAAAAAGCACAAGTCATGTCTCACAACCATAGTATCTCACACAAGTGCAATGCATAAAAATAAACGTGATGCATGATAAAGTAGCACACATAAAATTATGTCAAAAGAATAAAAGATCTCTCTCTAGCTCCTAGCTCCCCCTAACTCCTAACTCTCATACGCACTCTCTCCCCCTTTGGCATCAAGCACCAAAAACTTAAGAAGTCGGCGGAGGAGGCGAAGCAGTGGAGTCCCTCGGCACGGCCTCGAAGCGAGCTGCATCGTCTGAACTGTCGGCCGTCGAGGCGGAGGAGGTGGAGTGACCCTCTGAAGCTGCAGGTGCTGGCGAAGCAGTCCGGGTCTGCTCTGTGGGTGCTGGAGCTGTCACGGGCTGTGCGGGCTGCTCGAGTCCGGCTGACGAAGCGGGCACGGACTCGGTCGCTGTAGCTGTCGTCTCTAGCACGGTGGAAGACGGTGCAAGCTGCTCAAACGATGCTACAGACGACGACAGACGCTCTGTAGTGGTGACTAGCACCGTAAAGGCTGCAGGGGCCTGCAGAGGAGGAGGCGTAGGGTCACCAGTCAGAGCACTGTAGGTGAAGCTGAGGTGTGGGTCTATCGACGAGTCCCACACAAGCTGTGACGCTGACGCTGACTAAGGAGTGAAGCCGGAGCGGAGAGGAGTAAACTGAGGTACCTGCTCAAAGCCTGAGGAGATAGCACCCTGGGAGACCTGGTGCTGTGGTGTCGAGAACAGCTGACTCTGAGCTGGTAGCTGGAGAGGCTGCTGAGACTGACTCTGAGTCGGAGGCGCTGGAGTGGGTGGCCTGACAGTCGAGGTGCCTGGAAGCTGAATCTGTGGAATCTGAATCCCTGAGGCGGCCATGATAGCGGCCATCATCGCTGTCTGTTGGGCGTGGAACACAAGCTGCTGCTCCTGAAAGGTGAGAAACTGACGCTGGAGCTCATCCTGCCTAGCCTGCAGGGCTGCATTGATGGCAGCCTGGTCCCTGTCTCTCCTCGCCTGCTCCTCAGCTGCACGGCGCTGGTCTACCCTCATACCCTCTAGAATAGCAAGAAGAGCTGGGTCTGAAGCACTAGAAGAGCCCCCTGCCTCGTGGTCGTGAGCTCTAGGAGGGAGGTCGGACACTGGCGGATGATAGTCATCATCCGAGCTGTCTGAGGCGAAGTCAAACTCTCCCTCTGCCTCTGCATCTACGAAAGCTCCAATCGCTATGTACTGCTGCTCCTCTGTCTCTGGTACAGCTGCTGTACTGCGAGTGCCCCTAGGAGAAGGTGGGGGCACCGGTCCACGTGGTGCACGAGGAGGAGGTGTAGCTCTGAGGTCGTGATGCGCTCTCAACATCTGCCTGGGGTCATAGTGAGGGAAGACGGTGTCTGACTCTGTCAACTCCCTCTGCAAGTGAGCTGGCAGGGGTAGTGGCCTGGCACGGAGAATAAGCAAGGTGATCCAATATGCGTACGGCAACTGACGCCGTCCCCTGAAGCTCTCTGAGATAGTGTCCTCAATCTCGGAGACTATCAAATCCCACAAGTCAAACTGTGTCTGTGAGATGAGGTGAGCAACTAGCCACTACTGAATACGAGTGAAGCCATCTCTGTAGCCTGTCCTGGGGAGAAGAGTCTTCCTCAACACAAAGTCAAGGATCCTAGCTGGTCGTGTCAGGTCTCCCACTGTCCTGCTAGAGCCCTCTCCAAACGGCGGACGGAAACAGGGAGCCACAAAGTCAACTGGTGGTATCTCACCACCATGAGGACTGTTGACAGTCCTTAAGTACTAAAATTAATAATCAAATAAACATGAAAAAGGATCAATATGAAACAAACATCTAGAATAGAGGTTTTATCTGACAGAATTCCACGAGCTTTGGTGTTTATCTATTTCTGCAGGGGTTTATCAGAAAATAGGGAGAGAAGGCCCACATGTCATGTTTACAACGAGATAATTACGTGCCGCGCAATTTTCCTCAATCTAGAAGGATCCAGAAGCCATGGGAACGAACGGGACGCGAATCGGGCTCGGGAGCTGGGCGGCCGCCCACCCCCCTTGGGCGCCCGACTGGCCAGGAGTTGGATCAGGACTCTCTCTCTCTGGACAACTCTCCACCGACCTAAAGGATCAATCTAAACCATACAATCTATGTCGGTTTGATCCAATGGCTCACGTTCACTTGAGGGGACTATAAAACCAGACCCCCTGGCCCCTGGAGGAGAGGAGGAGAAATCATTATTCAGAGGTAGCCATCAAAGTTAGGGTTTAGATCTCTCTCCCACAGAGAATTAGAATTAGCTACTCCCTAATCCTTCAAGTTTAGAGGTTGATTAGATAGCAATTAGAGAAGTAGAGCACTACGCTCTGGATTCGGATCTTCGGTAATAAAGATTGGTGTTATTCATATCTTTCTCTAATTCTATTGTTCTAATTGCATTATGTCTTTAATTATTATGTTCTTAGTTTGCTCTAGTTCTATATTTGATATAGTTCTAATTGATAATGAGTTCATGTATAAGTTTGCAAAGCGCTTAGCTCTTGTCGCGAGGGAGTTAGGTGATAGATCACATGTGAGCGTGGTGCTTAGATGTTATTTATCTGCAAATGTATCCTATTGGCCGAGTCGTGTGGTAGTTCACGATAGTGACAGCTTCGTTGATTCTTATATAGTCCACCCTCCATTGATAGGACAGGCAGAACCGGTATTGTGGAGTAAGTCATGCGATGGTCTGATTTACTTTATCAATGTTCCTTATACATGAATGAAGAGTCTTTTATGCTATATATGATCTTGTAGATAACTAGAGTAGATTATGACTTAGTAGTTAGTAGATAACTTAGAATCCATTCTCTAGCTAATTCGACATCACCTACATATATGAGGAGTAGTCTATTTTCTAATCGCTGTGCTATCTACCCATGAACTTATACTTTATCATCATTATCTTTATGGTTTACCCCCTGCTAAAGTATGTGACTGTGTGACGAGTTTCTTATTAGTAATCATGTTCTTGCAAGTTTATCTCTAGTCTATGCCTTGATAGATTTTGCCCCCTTGATTTAATTCCATCTTCTTGAGATCCCCTAAGCAAAATTATAAATAACGATACCTGGAATACTTATCCTGGTGAAATGCTACAATGAGGTGTTTTATCTGTGCGCTTGCGGATAGAATAGATTATTTTCTAGAGAGCCTTTACATTTATAAATACCTTTGTACACTCTGGCGCCATGCTAGGGATGACAACCTAGTATCTAAGTGGTGTTAGCTAGTGTCAACGAGCATTTCTGGCGCCGTTGTCGGGGACTTATAGGATTTATAGGACTTATAGGAATTATACGAGTCTCAGGAATAAGTCATAAAAGGGAACAAAAGGGTAATATTAAGGAAAGCCAGAAAATCAGTCAAGGTTATTCATATAAAATATTAGACTAGACTATAGAGAAATAATTGCATAAAACAGCTACTAAGTGAGAAATCATAACAAGGCACCGCTGCTTTGGCAGGTTCACCCTGTTGTTTTTCTATGTTTATATTTTTATACAGGGTATAACAGGATTGACTTTGGGTACATTCAACTCTGCATCATCAGAACCAAAGCAATCAAGAGAAGAAGAAGCTAGCTACCAATTGTTGAAGCTATGGCACAAAAGACCTTGCAAGAATTCTCTACTCCAAGCCTTGAGAACATTCCAACTGGTCCAAGATTTGCAGTAGAAGAAGGAATTCCTGAGTTTGAGCTCAAGTCAAGCTTCATCAATTTGGTACAAGCTACACAATTCAGTGGAAAGGCACATGAAGATGCCAGTGCACACTTGCAGAATTTCTTAGAGATTGGAAGCACAATCCACATCAACGGAGTTGACAAAGACGTCATACTGCTTCGCCTTTTTCCATTCTCACTAGAAGGAAAAGCGAGGAAATGGTTCTACACTCATCAAGATAACATCAACAACTGGACGAACTTGTCAGATGCCTTTCTATCAAAGTTTTTCCCTATAGGCAAAACAACTGCCTTAAGAGGAAATATTGTCAATTTCCAACAGCAGAAGACAGAAGCCATTTTAGAAGCATGGGAGCGTTTTCAAGGATACATATCAGATTGTCCTCACCATGGAATGGCCACATGGTTACTTATGCAGACCTTCTACCATGGATTAACCCAGAAGGCTCGTGAGTGCCTAGATGCATCTGCTAAAGGATCATTCTTGGAGCTTACAACTGGAAAAGCAGAGATACTTTTGGATAAGATAGCAGAAAACCAAAGCTGGTTCCAAGATAAAGCTCAACATTGTCATCAAACTGAAGAAATACCAGAAGAAGTAAATGCATTATCAACTAAGATGGAAAATTTGCTCCATTGGATTGACCAGAGGGCCAAGTTCAAAGAAGATCAAAGGGCCATTGAGACAGCATACAAATATCAACCAACTTCAAGTCAACCCAATAGCAAAGGTATGAATTCAGGTAATACTTTTAAGCAACTTTCATTAAAAGAGATAATTGCTCAACAAACCAAAATTAATGATGAAGTTAAACAAAGGCTAGATACAAATGAATCATCTCTAAAAGATATACACAATAAAATGGATTTTCTACTAACTGCCTTTGATGAGGAAAACACTCTTAATAAAAGGGTAGAGCTTAAATTAATAAAGATAGCTGCTGCACTACCTGTTGCTACTAACCTTGAGCAGGTAAAGAATATAACTACTAGAGGAGGCAAAGCCACCAGAGATCCACCATACCCAAAAGAGAAACAAAGAACATCAGCACCAGTGCAACCAGCAGTAATAGAAGAAGAAAGCCCAGTTGAAGCAGAAGATCTGCTCCAACCACCAAGAACTGGAGAAATGAGGAAAGATTTTTACGACACCAACTATTTGACATTTCCCAGAAGAAACAGAGGACTGCAGTCGGATGAGCAGTTTGGTAAGTTTGTAGAGGTCATTTAGAAATTATATGTCAACATACCTCTGCTCGATGCCATACAGGTACCTACATATGCAAAGTACATCAGAGATATTCTTAACAAGAAGAGACCACTGCCCACCACTGAGGTTATCAAGCTGACGGAAGAATGTAGTGCGGCCATCCTCAATAAACCACCAAAGAAGAAGGAAGATCCAGGATGCCCCACTATTGATTGCTCGATTGGAAACCAACACTTCAACAATGCACTTTGTGATCTCGGAGCAAGTGTCAGTGTGATGCCAGCATCAGTCTACAAAAAAGCTTGATCATGCAACCTTAGAACCAACATCAATGTGCCTACAACTAGCGGATCAATCGGTTCGACACCCGTTGGGCATCGCCGAGAACATTCCAGTCAAGATCAGAGATTTCCTGGTACCAGTAGACTTCGTAGTACTGGACATGAGTCCTGACTCGAAAGTGTCCATCATCCTTGGAAGACCATTTCTAAGCACTGCTAATGCCCACATTGATGTCGGGAAAGGAGAAATCAAGTTCAACATAAACGGTCAAGAAGAACACTTCACATTCAAACCCAGACCAGAGAAAGACTCTACAGTGAAGGAAGTTCATGAAGAACCACTGGAGACACCATCTCCGGAGGAAGGAAACTCAGAAGATTAAAAGATTTGAAGGTCCAGCTTGGGGGACCTAAAAATCCCAAACCCTCACCGAAAGGTAAATCGGTATTTATCCGCATTATTAATTTTCTCATATTTAAATTCTTGCATAATTAATTCTTGCATTA
The DNA here is from genome assembly GCF_000003195.3 of Sorghum bicolor. NCBI lineage: Eukaryota > Viridiplantae > Streptophyta > Magnoliopsida > Poales > Poaceae > Sorghum > Sorghum bicolor. The sequence goes on along the minus strand of NC_012875.2, from coordinate 20,533,681 downwards.
GTCATAGAATAATTATAATAATCAAAAATCCCCATATAAATAATATTTGTGGTGTGTAACAACCCATATTTATTAATTATTGTGGAGGCACAAAAATATTTTCCAATATCATTTTCATTAAGTTTCAATTCTCATAGATTTTCCTGCATTATATTTATTTATATTGATACTCTAGAAGCATGACCCACACTCTTTGGGTCCCACATGTCATACACTTCACCTCACATACATCCCATCACATAATTTCATCCACCAATATGTTTCCACTCACTAGACATCTTTCCACCGTCCAACCACTACCAACACAATATTATTCTGCGTGAGATCAAAGCAAGGAAGCATGTGGAGGAGGCACACCCAGGATGGACACCAGGGGTGGGCGCCTGCCCACCTACCTTGGGCGCCCGCCCTGTCCCCTGCTCAGCCTATAAAAGGCCACCTTCAGCTCCCTTCTCTTCACACAAACACTTCAGAAAACCACACAAGTTTCAGTTTCCCGAGAAGGAGCTCTTGTAGTGAAGAGAAGAGAGTAGAGAGAAAGAGGAGAGTGGAAGGGAAGGGTGGAAGTTCTTTTGAGAGAGTGATTATCACCTAGCAAGTAGTGATCCCGTTGTCTAAGCGGAAGTAAAAGTTGTTTAGGGGGAGGCTCTACCAAAATAGAAACTTGTCTTGAACGATTAACCCCTGGACTACTGACACTCCGAACAGCTGACCACTAACATTTTATCTCACATTTTCCACCAGTTGTGTTTTTGCCAACTTTTGTTTGCAGGATGTTTAAGAAGGTGAAGAATGCAGGGAAGGCTCTCAAGAACATTGGTACAAGGAGTTCATCCCGACACTCCTCACAACCATCAGAGATGAGCGTCGACCCGACACCTACACAAGCTCCGTCATCTTCATCAGGTCAGCAAGTTAAGGTCCTTCTAAAGATAGGAGACCTAGGACTGAAGACTCGAAGAGAGAAGGAAGTCTATCAGCAATTGAAGAACAAAGATTTCATTCACACCCCTACTATCGGTCCAATCCTACTACGAGAAACAGGTATGGACACTGAATTTGACTTAATTTTTTAGATGATGGGTTGGACAAATTTTTGGAATATAACTGAGCTGGGTTCTCGTCTTCTCACCCTCGAATTTCTTTGCACCTTACAATACTATGAGGGGGGAATTGTTTTTCGGATGTTCAAACAGAAAATTATGTTATCTTGGAGGGAGCTGAGCGACCATCTTGGTTTCTCTTTAAGATGCATCCTGAACATTGACTCCGATTTACCCAATTTTGAGAGACACCAGTTTTGGAGAGAAATATCTAGAGATAATTTTTACAGTCAAGCCCGAACCAGTGACATGGAACACCCCACTCTTAGGATGTTCCACAAATGGCTTGGGTACAATCTTTTCTATCGTGACGATATTAGGAAAGTAAGAGTAGGAGATTTGCAACTTTTATATGCTGCTATTAGTAAAGTACCCACTTCACCTGTTATACTATTAGTTTCACATTGGCTTAGTATACCTAGTCTTCAGGGACCAGTAGGATGTACTTCACTTATCACTCGTCTAGCCACTAATCTTCACTTACTAGAAAACTCGTCACTAGACTTCATAGAAGAATTAAGAATTTATCATGGCTATGACACATTTAGACAAGCTCGGATGTTAAAGAAAGAGGGGAATATAATGTATATGCTATATGATGATAAAGGCAAGATTCGGTTACCTAACCCGAACCTTGGCCTCTACTCTGTGCAAAACTTTTTGATTGAGATTGCAGCAACACCAGTGAACCAGAGAACTCCACAGCGAGTGGCATCTGAAAGGATAACCACTCACCGAGAACGCACTTGGTATGGAGCTGACCCCGGACCAGAAGAAGCAGCGCACCTGCATTATTGCGATTACAATCCACGAGTCCTTCGAGACCCATGGGCTCGGCATGCGCAACCACAAGAGCCAACAGAGGAGACATGGCCGGAGAGCCAAGATCACCAGTGGACAAACCCGCCTTTTCATACGGGCAGGTATTCCACTGATCCATATGGAGCTTCAGGATCCAGACCTCTGCCCCAATTTGATGCAGGACGATACTCCGACGCCTCCTACGCTTTCACGAATGACTACTGTCAAGAGGCCGGTGCTTTCTTCACTCGTACCGACAACACCCTCCTCGACATCCAGAACACGCAAGCAGAACATAGAAGACTCCTGGAAGAGCAACAAAAATGGAACCAGGACCATGCCGCTGCAGTAGAAGAGCTGAGACAAGATACAACAACCATGAACGACAACATCACAACCATGATGCGGTTCTGGAACATCGGGTAAGACCGACGTCAACATCCAGCTTGGGGGAGTTCCTCCCTAAATTTATCAAGTAAGTTTCTATTTGCTCTTCTTATTTATTCTATTCTGTCTTAGTATTTAATTTATCTTAAAAGGAAAAAAACTTAGAAAACCAAATAAATATTTTCTTGCTTTAAATTACTGAACTTTATAAACATGAAAACAAAATAAAAAGAGTAGATAAGTGTGCTTTATTTTTCTGCTAAGTTTAATCTCTAGAAAAAAAAAACCAAAAATATGCATGATGGAAATGATGAACAGTTGCTCTGTTTGCTTACTTACAAGTACCTAGCTTTTATATTAGAGTTCTTCCAGGAATTACTAAAACTGAAATTACTATCTTTGGGAAGCACAAAACTAAAGTTTAGGTAAGAGAAAGGCATGATATAAAGTTGAGCTACTGTTTATCTTGTTCCTACTACACTAAGTTCTAGAGATTTATTTTGAAAACTTACAAATCACATGATGAGTTCCTAGCATAACAAAATTACCTACCACAGCCATACTTGCTATAACATCTTTTACTATATTCACATTGAGTTTGATCGAGCTGTGTAGACCCTTAGGAGCTTTTCATGTGGTTAAATTAAGATATTCACTTGCACGTATCTACCACAGCATTTATCATCAATCATTAAAATTGCTAAAAATATTATCACTCACTGTCCCAAGTATTGTTATTCTCTCTCTCTAAAAAGATTTAATGCAGAAGAGGCATGGGTTATGCAAAAATATGCGAGGAAATAAAAAGGGGCAAGTGCCCGGAACCTCGATAAAGAAAGAAAAAGAGTGAGACGAGAGGTAAAAATGGACAAGTGTCCGAAGTAGAATTAGGGGTATAAAGATGCCCACTTGAGCGGAAAAAATGGACAAGTGTCCGGCAGTAGAATTAGGGGTATCTACTACCCACCTGAAAAAAAATAGCCCATGTTCTCCGAAAGCAAAGATCAAAGAGGAGAGATAGCAATATGAGGAGCAATGAGAACTAAGTTTTATAATCTCTTATGCATTTTCACCATCACTATCATTTACTCCATCACACATGCACATCTTGATTTAATTATATGTTGAGTTCCTTTGGATCCATGGCTCGATTAGACAACATATGTATGAGCTGTTTTCCACTCCTATGAGCTCCACTTAAATATTCCATTAGCTATAGGTAAGTGACATTATGGTAAGGATCCATAAATACCACATATAGAGAGACCTGGGAGAATCATTGCTGGGAACTCTGAGTTTTATTTTGAAAACTTATGAAAAACTCTAGAACAAAGGTGAAGTATAGGCAGGAGGGATAGTGCTTGACTTAACTATTTTGTCTTTCGATTACTTAAGATTTAAGTGCAGGTACTAAACTCCATAACACTTCACTCTAATCTGGAAGAATTTTTATGTAAAAGCATGTGTGCCTGTCAGGAAAGAAAACATCGAAGCAACTCCTGATCCGTCTGAGTTTAGCTATTTGCTCAGGGACGAGCAAAGGGTAAGCTTGGGGGAGTTTGTTGACGGTCCTTAAGTACTAAAATTAATAATCAAATAAACATGAAAAAGGATCAATATGAAACAAACATCTAGAATAGGGGTTTTATCTGACAGAATTCCAGGATCTTTGGTGTTTATCTATTTCTGCAGGGTTTATCAGAAAATAGGGAGAGAAGGCCCACATGTCATGTTTACAACGAGATAATTACGTGCCGCGCAATTTTCCTCAATCTAGAAGGATCCAGAAGCTACGGGAACGAACGGGACGCGAATCGGGCTCGGGAGCTGGGCGGCCGCCCACCCCCCTTGGGCGCCCGCCCTGGCCAGGAGTTGGATCAGGACTCTCTCTCTGGACAACTCTCCACCGACCTAAAGGATCAATCTAAACCATACAATCTATGTCGGTTTGATCCAATGGCTCACGTTCACTTGAGGGGACTATAAAACCAGACCCCCTGGCCCCTGGAGGAGAGGAGGAGAAATCATTATTCAGAGGTAGCCATTAAAGTTAGGGTTTAGATCTCTCTCCCACAGAGAATTAGAATTAGCTACTCCCTAATCCTTCAAGTTTAGAGGTTGATTAGATAGCAATTAGAGAAGTAGAGCACTACGCTCTGGATTCGGATCTTCGGTAATAAAGATTGGTATTATTCATATCTTTCTCTAATTCTATTGTTCTAATTGCATTATGTCTTTAATTATTATGTTCTTAGTTTGCTCTAGTTCTATATTTGATATAGTTCTAATTGATAATGAGTTCATGTATAAGTTTGCAAAGCGCTTAGCTCTTGTCGCGAGGGAGTTAGGTGATAGATCACATGTGAGCGTGGTGCTTAGATGTTATTTATCTGCAAATGTATCCTATTGGCCGAGTCGTGTGGTAGTTCACGATAGTGACAGCTTCGTTGATTCTTATATAGTCCACCCTCCGTTGATAGGACAGGCAGAACCGGTATTGTGGAGTAAGTCATGCGATGCTCTGATTTACTTTATCAATGTTCCTTATACATGAATGAAGAGTCTTTTATGCTATATATGATCTTGTAGATAACTAGAGTAGATTATGACTTAGTAGTTAGTAGATAACTTAGAATCCATTCTCTAGCTAATCCGACATCACCTACATATATGAGGAGTAGTCTATTTTCTAATCGCTGTGCTATCTACCCATGAACTTATACTTTATCATCATTATCTTTATGGTTTACCCCCTGCTAAAGTATGTGACTGTGTGACGAGTTTCTTATTAGTAATCATGTTCTTGCAAGTTTATCTCTAGTCTATGCCTTGATAGATTTTGCCCCCTTGATTTAATTCCATCTTCTTGAGATCCCCTAAGCAAAATTATAAATAACGATACCTGGAATACTTATCCTGGTGAAATGCTACAATGAGGTGTTTTATCTGTGCGCTTGCGGATAGAATAGATTATTTTCTAGAGAGCCTTTACATTTATAAATACCTTTGTACACTCTGGCGCCATGCTAGGGATGACAACCTAGTATCTAAGTGGTGTTAGCTAGTGTCAACAAGGACGACGAGGAGGCTCAACGTTCCCGTAGCAGAGCTGGTGAATCCTGGTGGAGCAGGCTCTCAACCCCAGCACCTCTCTGGCCCTCTAAGCTGTCACTCTATAATCTGTGCCTGCCAGCGTGTAGTGAATATAACTGTGATCTGGAGAAACCCATACTGACGCGTAGAACTCTCTGACCCACTGCTCGTAATAAGTACCAGGTAGTGCTAGCAACTCTGGGAGTCCGTGGAGGTAGGTGAAATACTGACGAATATCTGCCCCAATCACGTTCCCGAGGATCTCAAGGTCAATCACTCGGTGCTCCATGAACTGAGACTGAGAGCGAACCAGTGCCTCGTGGATGTCCTCCTGGACGACTGTGTAGAACCTGGCACCGGCTCTGGGATCCCTGGCAGCTGGAAACCAGGTGGGAAATGGAACGAACCGCAGCTGCTGGATCTCTCTGGCTGACACAAGAGTGAGATCCCTGTGGATCCGGACTGGCCTCTGTCGTGAAGCTGGAGTGCCTCTGGCTGGGGTGGCACGAGCAGTGGAGGTGGACTGACCCTGCGTACCAGTCCGAGGAGTGGCCTGGGTACGAGCGCGAGTCGACCTCCTAGGTGTGTGCTCCTGCTCCTGTCCCTCTACTGGACCCTCTGCCTGGGCCTCTGTCTCAGTGTCTGGATCCTCCTGAGCTGGATCCCCAACCACAAGCCTAATCCTCTGTCCTCCAATCGACACGGTGCCTGGAGGAGATCAATGTAGAGCCTCTGCCTGAAGAACTGCACACCGCTGCTGTGGCGTGAGGTCATCCCGAATCCTCAGAGCACCAGAGCGACCACCTCTCTTAGCTGCCTCAGCCGCTACTGCTACTGCCTCTGCGACCTCTGCATCTCTGTCACTGGCCTTGCGCTTCTTGGTGGCTAGCTTCTTGCCCTTGCCTTTTTCTGCTATTGATAGGCGATGAGGAGGATCACCTCCACCATCACCACCTGAGGAACCTCCAGTGCCGGCTACCGGACCACTGACATTCTTGCATCGAGCCATTGCAAAAACTACCGACTGATCAAGCGTCCAACAAACAACCGACTGACAACTGAGAACAACGCGCTGCAGAGAATAGACAAGATAGGGTATATATAAGAAATCATAACAACTAGAGGTGAGAGAACCCTATAGATCGCAAGAATAGATAAGGAACAGGTGCGAACTGCTTACGATCGGGCGACGGGATGAGTTCTGGTTTCAAAGTCGCGATCGAGATCTGCCGGAGAACGCGAATCCAATTCTCAAGGTGCTGCAGACAGGGAACGGAGAAGATCGAGGTCAAAACCTTAACTTAATCCATTGAAACATTAGATCAAACACCTTGAAGCCAGAGTTCAATAACCTCACCTAAACCCTAGAAATCTCGTGAGATTTTGGATCCACGCGAGAGAAGGAGGGAGAGGAGAGCCTCTGCGGCGGATCTGGCGCGAGGGGAAAGCTTCGAGATCGCCGGAGGAGCCAAATCCCGGCGGCGGCGGTGAGCTAGGGCACGAAGGAGGAGTATGCGCGGCTCGGGCGATGGAAAGAAGAAGAAGAAACCGTCGCGAGATGCCCCTGGGTGCGGGCTTTATGCGCCAGCCGCGGGGTCACCGGACGCTCTTAAAGTGGCACCGGACGCGTCCAGTGACCACCGGACTCATGCGCAAAGAAGTATGCAAAAATGCATCGCACCGGATGATGGGCACCGGACGCTGGATTTAGCATCCGGTGCCTTAGGGCACGCCTAGTGACCACCGGACGCACGTCACCGGACGCTGCAAGGACACTGTTCCTGCGTCCGGTGATTGCAGTCTGGCACACTCACCGCACCGGACACACGGAGACAGCGTCCGGTGCATCGTCTGGTGCTCCTCTGAGCACTTTTTCAACTTAGCACAACGTCCGACTTTGACCCAACCAAGTTCCATCTTCAAAAGCACACAAAAGAACACCAAATGGAACTGGTATGAGTGACTTCTCTCAAACCCTCAAATTTTTTACAAATATTTAGCCATAGGCTTAGTAGTTTTTATGAAAATAGTTCAAGAAAATCACCAAGGAGCATCATATAGCCATAAAGCTAGGGGTTTGAATTACAATGAGCTTTGAATGCTCCCCCTATCTATGGACGAACACAGCGGATGCTCAACGAATAACCAAAAAGAAACGGTCAAATAACAAGCATGCACATGATATGAGATGTAATGCAATACTTGAAAGTAAACTAATGCTTGTCAAGTTTGATCCAAGGTTAAGCTTTTTCACACACACAAAGGGGGTTATCTTAACCATGTTGGACAAGCCCTAAATGCAATTTGTATTTTAGTTTTAGTATGCATGATGAGCAAAGGTAAGGTTATTTACAGGATTCAACACACAACTTTTATCTTTTAGTGAAGTTAGAGAGATCAAGCACATTTAGTTCGTTTCTTAACATACAAAACCTAGCTTCATCTAGGGGTTTTGTGAAGATATTCGCCAAATGATTTTCCGTTCCCACATTCTCTAGGGATATGTCACCTTTAGTAACATGATTCCTAAGGAAGTGGTGGCGGATGTCAATATGTTTTGTGCGGGTGTGTTGAACCGGGTTGTTTGCAAGTTTTACGGCACTTTCGTTGTCACACAACAAAGGTACTTTGTCTAGTACTACTTCATAGTCTAGCAAAGTTTGTTTCATGTAGAGTATTTGTGCACAACAAGCACCGGCGGCAATGTATTCCGCCTCGGCCGTTGACAAGGAAACACTATTTTGTTTCTTTGACATCCAAGAGACAAGTGATCTACCTAGGAAGTGGCACCCTCTGGATGTGCTTTTTCTATCAATCCGGCACCCGGCATAATCCGAATCGGAATAGCCTACAAGTTGGAATCTTGCACCTTTGGGATACCACAAACCTAGGCAAGGTGTGTATTTTAGATACCTAAGAATTCTCTTGACCGCAATCAAGTAAGATTCCATAGGCATTGCTTGATATCTAGTGCACATACACACACTAAACATGATATCGGGCCTAGATGTGGTGAGGTAGAGTAGACTTCCTATCATGGAGCGATAGAGAGTCTTGTCAATTGGGTTACCTCCCTCATCCATATCTAGATGCCCATTTGATGCCATGGGAGTCTTGATTGGCTTGCAATCCATCATCTTGAATCTCTTGAGAAGATCTTGAGTGTACTTCTCTTGAGAGATGAAGACTCCTTCCTTCATTTGCTTGACTTGAAATCCTAGGAAGAAGGATAGCTCGCCAATCATGGACATCTCAAACTCCTTGGACATCAAATCACCAAATTCCTTGCAAAAATCTTCATTAGTAGAGCCAAAAATAATATCATCCACACAGAGTTGACAAATGAAGATTTCCCCATTCATTTTCTTGGTGAAGAGTGTTGTGTCAACTTTCCCAATCTTGAAGCCCTTCTCAATAAGGAAGTCCCTAAGCCTCTCATACCAAGCTCTAGGAGCTTGCTTGAGACCATAGAGAGCCTTGGACAACCGGTAGACATGCTTGGGGTACCTAGGATCTTCAAAACCGGGGGGTTGCTCAACATAGAAAAGCTCATTAATATATCCATTCAAAAAAGCACTTTTCACATCCATTTGAAATAACTTGATATCATGACTAGATGCATATGCAAGTAGGATACAGATTGCTTCAAGTCTTGCCACCGGTGCAAAGGTTTCACAGAAGTCAAGACCTTCCACTTGTGAAAAGCCTTTTGCCACAAGTCTTGCCTTGTTGTGCACCACTTTGCCTTGATCATCCTTCTTGTTCCAGAAGACCCATTTTGTTCCAATCACTCTTGCATCTTTGGGTCGCTCTTCAAGTGTCCATACTTGGTTGCGAGAGAAGTTGTTCAACTCCTCTTGCATGGCCATGATCCAATCCGCATCACGAAGAGCTTCCTCTATAGGCTTTGGTTCATCTTCAAGAGACACAAAAGCGTGATGTTCAATAAATAAAGCATGTCTAGAACGAGTAGTTACACCACGTGATGGACTCCCGATGATGAGATCTTGAGAGTGATCTTGGAGGAGATGTGATGTTTTTCTTGGTGCCACTTGAGGGGTTGGTTGGGGAGCATCAACATCTTGTGCTTGTGCCACCGCTTGCTCAAGAGTGACTTGAGTGTCTTCATGAGCATCTCTCACATCCTTGTCTTCATCTTGTGGACCATGTGAGGTGGATGGTGGCTCAATAATTTGCACATCATCATCATCTTCTTTTGGCTTGATGTCTCCCAACGGCATGTTCTTCATGGCATCCCTCAATGGTTCACCACCTACATCATCAAGATTATCACTTGCTCCTTGGGATCCATTAGTTTCATCAAATTCAACATCAAATGTTTCTTCAACCATGTTTGTGGCATGGTTAAAGACTCTATATGCCTTGGACTTTGATGAATAGCCAACCAAGTAGCCAATGTCACATCTTCTTTGGAACTTTCCCAAGTGTTGGCGCTTCTTGTAGATGTAGCTTTTGCATCCAAACACTCTAAAGAATGAGACATCGGGCTTCTTCCCATTGAGGAACTCATATGGTGTCTTCTCTAGGAACTTGTGAGGAAAGAGCCAGTTTGAAGCATAGCATGCGGTGTTGATTGCCTCGGCCCACATCTTCTCCGAAGTGTTGTACTCATCTAGCATTGTTCTTGCCAAGGTGATCAATGTCCGGTTCTTTCTTTCTACAACCCCGTGTTGTTGTGGTGTGTATGTTGAGGAGAACTCATGCTTGATTCCCACTTCATCACAATACTCTTCAATGTTGGTGTTGTCAAACTCTTTGCCATTGTCACTTCTAATTTTCTTGATCTTCACATCAAATTGATTTTGGGCATTCTTTGCAAACTTCTTGAATATTGATGCAACTTCGGCCTTGTCTTGCAAGAAGAATGTCCAAGTATACCGGGAGAAATCATCAACTATGACCAAACAATATTTGTTTCCTCCAAGACTAGCATATGTGGTTGGTCCAAACAAATCCATGTGAAGTAGCTCAAGCACTCTTGAAGTAGAGAGATAGGCTTTGGTTGGATGAGTGTTTGCAACTTGTTTGCCCGCTTGTCATGCACTACAAAGCTTGTCCTTTTCAAATGTCACATCCTTTAAGCCTCTAATCAATTCTTTCTTCATCAACTTCTTGAGTGTGCCCATTCCAACATGTGCTAACCTTCTATGCCACAACCACCCAAGTGAAGTCTTGGTGAATAAGCAAGTCTTGACATCAACTTCATCGGATGAGAAATGAACTACATATAAGTTGTTGTGCCGGAAGCCTTTGAATATCACTTCATTGTCATCTTCCTTGGTCACAGTTACTTCCTTCTTCTTGAATAGGCATTCAAATCCAAGATCACAAAGTTGTCCAACCGAAAGCAAGTTGAAACTCAATGATTGCACATAGAGCACATTGGTGATGGAGTTGTCATTTGATATAGCTACCCTTCCTAGTCCCTTGACCTTGCCTTTTGAATTGTCACCAAATGTGATCTTCTCTTGGTTGTCAACATCTTCATCAAGAGAGGTGAACATCCGGGGATCTCCGGTCATATGTTGAGTGCAACCACTATCAATTACCCAATGTGATCCACCGGTCTTGTAGTTCACCTACACATAAGAGATCAAGCTTGAGATTTAGGGACCCACATTTGCTTAGGGCCCTTGACCTTCTCTACTAGTTGCTTTGGCACCCAAATCTTCTTTTGGCCTTTGCTTGTTGGGTGGCCCCATGAAGCTAACCATGACCTTGCCACTCTTGTCTTTCCTTACAATGTAATGAGCATTGAAGGCAAATGGTCTTGCATGCTTGGGCAAGGGTGGTGGTAGTGGTGCCTTATACTCATGAGCAAAGTGTCCTTCTTGACCACATTCAAAGCATCTCTTTGGCTTTGGCTTACTTGGTTGATCATGAGTGGCTAGAGACTTGATGAGCCTTGTTTGATGAGCCTTGTAGCCAATCCCACTTTTGTCTATCTTCATGACGGTGTTCATAAAAAGCTCACTTTGAAGGTCTTTCCCTTTAGTGAACTTGGCTAACCCCATGGTTAGATGTTCCTTCTCTTTCTTGAGCTTGTTGTTCTCTTGAGTTAGCTTCTTGATGATTGGGTCATTGTTGCTAGCTAACTCATCCAAGATGAATGTCTCATCTTCTTCTTGCTTGTCATACATCAAACCCAGCTTGAGATAATGATTTTCTTCCTTGAGCAACTTGTTCTCATATGCAAGCTTCTTGTCTTGATCAAGTGACTCAATCACAATGGTCTTGTGCTTGGCTTGTTCTTGCAGCTCTTTCTTGAGCATGACAATTTCATCCTTGAGCTTGATAGTGTCCTCATAACTCTCGGCCACTACCACTTTCTTGCCCTTGCAATCAACACATTTGCTTGTGCTCTCCACAAGTAAGTCATCACAAGATGTGGCTACATCAAGCTTAGCAATATTGTTAGTAGCAACATGTGTTTCATCAATTGCAAGTTCATAAGCAATCTCTAGGTTGTCATAGTTTGCTTTTAGAGTTGATAGCTCTTCTTTCATTGCTCTATATCTAGTGATAAGCTCATCATGAACACTCTCAAGTTTATCATGTTTTTCTTTGAGCTCTTTTAGACAGAGTTTGAGCTCCTTGAGCTTAGTGGTCATGATCTCATTTTGGTCTCTAAGCTCATCACTAGACTTAAGCTTTGCTAGAAGTGTTTCATTTTCAAGTTCAAGCTTTTCGTTTTCACTTCTAGTCTTTCTTATGACTTTTGTGTACTTGTTAAGCAATTTTACAAGTTCATCATAAGAAGGTGATTCGTATTCACTATCACTTTCACTACTCTCATCCTCACTTTGTACCTTCCGGTCACCCTTAGCCATGAGGCATAGGTGTGTAGAGGATGTAGATGGTGGTGAAGATGATGGTGATGGAGCATCGATGGCAATGGCGGCAACCTTCTCATCATCACTTTCATTGCCGGAGGAGTCACCACTTGAGCTCTCAATGTCGGTGAGCCAGTCACCAATAATGTAAGCTTTGCCATTCTTCTTCTTGTAGTGCTCCTTCTTCTTGCCACCTTTCTTCTTATATTGCTTCTTCTCATTCTTGTCATCATCACTTGAGTCATCTTGCTCTGTGTTCTTCTTCTTGTATTTGTCCTTCTTTGGATTTGGACATTGGTGAGCAAGATGGCCAAATTCACCACAATTGTAGCAATCCATCTCAGAGATGGGCTTTCTCTTGCTACTTGTGAAGAACTTCTTCTTCTTGGAGTCAAAGTTGACTCCATTCTTGTTGAGCTTCTTCAACATCTTTGTGGTTCTTCTCACCATGAGGGCTATAGATGCATCATCATCACTTGAAGTTGATTACTCAACTTCAATCTTCTTGGCTTTGCCCTTGTGAGAAGCTTTGAGGGCCAAGTCCTTCTTCTCCTTCTTGGCCGATGAGGAGCCGTCTTGGGGGTTCATGTGCATGTACATCTCATGAGCATTGATCTTCCCCAATATGGCGGTGGGTGTAGCGGTGGAAAGATCCCCTTGATGGAGTACCGTTACTATGTGCCCATATTTCTCAATGGGAAGCACACATAGTATCTTCCTTGCTACATCTGCCGCACTCATTTGTGTGAGCCCAAGTCCATTTAGCTCCTCTACAATGACATTCAAGCGAGAATACATTTCATTAGCATTTTCTTTAGGAAGCATCTCAAATGTATTAAGCTTGTTCATCACTAAGTGATAGCGTTCCTCGCGTTCACTCTTTGATCCCTCATAGAGCGCACAAAGTTCCTTCCAAAGTTCATGGGCGGTTTTGTGGCTCCGAACGCGGTTGAACACCTCTTTGCAAAGGCCTCTAAAGATGTGGTTTTTGGCCTTCGCATTCCACTTTTTGTTTTCTTCCTCTTGTGGAGTAAGAGCGGTGTCTTTTGCTAGAGGGGTAAACCCTTCGGTCGCGGCTTTTAGGCACTTTACATCGCATGCCTCAAGGTATGACTCCATCCGTATTTTCCAATACGGGAAGTCATCCCCATCGAACATGGGTGGCGGTCCATCCCCGTTAGACATCTTTTCTCTAGGCGGTGAAGCCTAAAAAATGAGCACTAGGCTCTGATACCAATTGAAAGGATCAAGATGCCCAAGAGGGGGGTGAATTGGGCTTCTCTAAAAATTTAAGAAACCTATAAGCTCCAATTCAACCCCTTGTGCCTAGTGTGACTTAGAGAGCTACCGGATAAAAAGGTTTGCAACCTAGTTCCAATCCTATACTAGCATGGCAATTCTAAGAATGTAAAAACACAAAGTAAATGCTAGAAAGTAAAGGAGTAGTGGAAGAAAGTGCTCGGCGATGTTTTGCCGAGGTATCGGAGAGTCGCCACTCTCCACTAGTCCTCGTTGGAGCACCCGCGCAAGGGCCTTGCTCCAACTTGGTCCACGCAAGGACCAAGTGCTCTCTACGGGCTGATTCTTCGACACTCCGTCGCGGTGAATCGCCCAAAACCGCTCACAAGCTTGACACGAGCCACCCACAAGAACTCCAGGCGGTCTTCGTGCCTCCAATCACCACCGAACCGTCTAGGTGATGGCGATCACCAAGAGTAACAAGCAAAGAACTCTCACTTGACCCAAACAAGGCTCTAGAGAGTGGTGGATGCACACTTGACTCTTAGAACACTCTAGAGAAGGATTCTCTCAAGAAATCACTCAAACTTCAATCCTCCCTAGGCTCTTGCTACTCTCTTGCTCCACAACAAGTTTCTCTGATGTTCAAATAGACAAGAGAGCTCTCATGGACGAGGTGGAGGGGTATAAATACTATCCACGAAGTCCAAAGGTCGGCCAACCGTTTTCCACTGAAAACGGGGTCACCGGACGCACATTATGTTGCACTGGACGCACTGCACCGAGCGTCCGGTGCACCATAACGGCTAACTGTACTTGCTTCTGACACGGCACCGGACGCTAACTCCCAGCGTCCGGTGCACCGTCCGGTGCTCGAGGAAAACTTACAAGCTCCCTGCGCATGGGACCGGACGCTACCCAGTGCGTCCGGTGCTAGCGTCCGGTGCTCGGGGAAGGCTTGCAACCTGGGTATGGGACCGAACGCTACCCGGTGCGTCCGGTGCTAGCGTCCGGTGCCTAACCCTAAGCACGGCACTATTCCAACGGCTAAGGACCTCACCAGACGCACTCACAGAGCGTCCGGTGCAGCGTCCGGTGCACCTTTGGGCACCCAATCTTCGTCGAAACGTGATCGCTCCAAAACGAAGTTTGCTCCTCTCGAACTAAGGACTATCTCTGAGCTACCTAGTGCTAGGTTTACCAAGTGTGCACCACACCTAAACCTAAAGCCTTGCCTAAGTCAAGCTACTAGATCAAAGCCCCTCTTAATAGTACGATCAAAGGAAAACAAAGTCCTAAACTACTCTAAGTGCTCTTCTTCACCATATGGCACTTAGACCAAGTCTAGTCTTGATGATGTCCATCCATCCTTTGAAAACCGAAACGATTTCCACTATTAAGTAGGCATGTACGTCCCTGTCCATCGAGTACCTATTTACCATGACCTTACCTATGACTTTGCCTCAGCAAAATACACGTTAGTCATAGTAATCAATAATGTCATTAATCACCGAAATCACTAGGGGCCTAGATGCTCTTTCACTTAGAAATCAATTTGGACGCACCCAATGGAACTCCTGGATGACGTGTGTCATATGGAATCTTGCTTCGGTCCGTTTGTAGACATTGTATGTCTTAGTGCAACATTGGTGCACAGTTTGCGCCTAATGCACCATAGTCTAAGAAACCATTTTGGAAGCACTATTTGGTACTCCTGGGTGAAGAGGCTCAAGTGGATGCTCGGTTCGGTCTGTTTGGAGATAATGCTAATCTTGATGCAAGATAGATGCACGGTTTCATGGAACATACGATATGCTTAGAAATCAATTAGGACGCACCTAATATAACTCCTAGATGATTTGTGTCATATGGAATTTTGCTTTGGTTCGTTTAGAGACAGTGTTAGTTTTGGTAGAAGATATGTGCACGGTTTACGCCTAATGCACCATAGGCTAAGAAACCATTTTAGACGCACCCGATGTTACTCGTAGTTGAAGAGGCTCAAGTGGAGGCTCGAGTTGGTCTCATCGGATATAGTGCTAATCTTGATGCTAGATAGTTGCACAGTTTGCATGCAACGTACCATATGTTAAGAAATCAATTTGGACGCACCCAATGGAACTCCTAGATGACGTGTGTCATATGGAATCTCGCTTCGGTCTGTTTGGAGACAATGTTAGTTTCGGTGCAAGATAGGTGCATAGTTTGTGCCTAATGCACCATAGTCTAAGAAACCATTTTTGACACACCTGTTTGTACTCCTAGATGAAGAGGCTCAAGTGGAAGCTCTGTTTGGTCTGTTTTGAGATAGTGCTAATCTTGATGCAAGATAGGTGCACGGTTTGCATGAAACATACCATATGCTTGGAAATCAATATGGATGCACCCGATGGAACTCCTTGATGACGTGTGTAATATGGAATCTCGCATTGGTCTGTTTAGAAATAGTGTTAGTTTTGGTGCATGATATGTGCATGGTTTGCGACTAATGCAGCATAGTCTGAGAAACCATTTTGGAAGCACCTGTTGGTACTTCGGTGAAGGGGCTCAAGTGGAAGCTCGGTTTAATCTATTTGGAGATAGTGCTAATCTTGATGCAAGATAGGTGCATGATTTGCAAGGACATACCATATGCATAGAAATCAATTTGGATGCACCCAATGGAACTCCTAGATGACGTGTGTCATATGGAATCTTGCTTCGATCCGTTTGTAGACATTGTAAGTTTTAGTGGAAGATAGGTGCACAGTTTGCACCTAATGCACCATAGTCTAAGAAACCATTTTGGATGCACTATTTGGTACTCCTGGGTAAAGAGGCTCAAGTGGAAGCTTGGTTCGATCAGTTTGGAGATAGTGCTAATCCTTATGCAAGGTAGGTGCATGGTTTGCATGGAACATACCATATGCTTTGAAATCAATTTGGATGCACCCGATGGAACTCCTTGATGACGTGTGTCATTTGGAATCTCGCTTCAGTCCATTTAGAGACATTGTTAGTTTCGGTGCAAGATAGGTGCATAGTTTGCACGTAATGCACCTTAGTCTAAAAAACCATTTTAGACACACTTGTTGGTACCCCTAGGTGAAGGGGCTCAAGTGGATGCTCGGTTCGGTCTGTTTGGAGATAGTGCTAATCTTGATGTAAGATAGA
Source organism: Sorghum bicolor (assembly GCF_000003195.3). Taxonomy (NCBI): domain Eukaryota; kingdom Viridiplantae; phylum Streptophyta; class Magnoliopsida; order Poales; family Poaceae; genus Sorghum; species Sorghum bicolor. The sequence continues at coordinate 20,517,051 of NC_012875.2, read as the reverse complement.
TGCACAGTTTGCATGGAACATACGATATGCTTAGAAATCAATTAGGACACACCTGATATAACTCCTTGATTTGTGTCATATGGAATCTTGCTTCGGTTCGTTTAGAGACAGTGTTAGTTTTGGTACAAGATGTGTGCACGGTTTACGCCTAATGCACCATAGGCTAAGAAACCATTTTAGACGCACCCGATGGTACTCGTAGTTGAAGAGGCTCAAGTGGAGGCTCGATTTGGTCTGTTCGGATATAGTGCTAATCTTGATACAAGATAGTTGCACCGTTTGCATGCAACGTACCATATGTTAAGAAATCAATTTGGACGCACCCAATGGAACTCCTAGATGACGTGTGTCATATGGAATCTCGCTTCGGTCTGTTTGGAGACATTGTTAGTTTCGGTGCAAGATAGGTGCATAGTTTGTGCCTAATGCACCATAGTCTAAGAAACCATTTTTGACACACCTGTTTGTACTCCTAGAAGAAGAGGCTCAAGTGGAAGCTCAGTTCGGTCTGTTTTGAGATAGTGCTAATCTTGATGCAAGATAGGTGCACGGTTTGCATGGAACATACCATATGCTTGGAAATCAATATGGATGCACCCGATGGAACTCCTTGATGACGTGTGTCATATGGAATCTCGCATTGGTCTGTTTAGAAATAGTGTTAGTTTTGGTGCATGATATGTGCATGGTTTGCGACTAATGCAGCATAGTCTGAGAAACCATTTTGGAAGCACCTGTTGGTACTTCGGTGAAGGGGCTCAAGTGGAAGCTCGGTTTAATCTATTTGGAGATAGTGCTAATCTTGATGCAAGATAGGTGCATGATTTGCAAGGACATACCATATGCATAGAAATCAATTTGGATGCACCCAATGGAACTCCTAGATGACGTGTGTCATATGGAATCTTGCTTCGATCCGTTTGTAGACATTGTAAGTTTTAGTGGAAGATAGGTGCACAGTTTGCACCTAATGCACCATAGTCTAAGAAACCATTTTGGATGCACTATTTGGTACTCCTGGGTAAAGAGGCTCAAGTGGAAGCTTGGTTCGATCAGTTTGGAGATAGTGCTAATCCTTATGCAAGGTAGGTGCATGGTTTGCATGGAACATACCATATGCTTGGAAATCAATTTGGATGCACCCGATGGAACTCCTTGATGACGTGTGTCATTTGGAATCTCGCTTCAGTCCATTTAGAGACATTGTTAGTTTCGGTGCAAGAGAGGTGCACAGTTTGCACCTAATTCACCTTAGTCTAAGAAACCATTTTGGACACACTTGTTGGTACCCCTAGGTGAAGGGGCTCAAGTGGATGCTCGGTTCGGTCTGTTTGGAGATAGTGCTAATCTTGATGTAAGATAGATGCACAGTTTGCATGGAACATACGATATGCTTAGAAATCAATTAGGACACACCTGATATAACTCCTTGATTTGTGTCATATGGAATCTTGCTTCGGTTCGTTTAGAGACAGTGTTAGTTTTGGTACAAGATGTGTGCACGGTTTACGCCTAATGCACCATAGGCTAAGAAACCATTTTAGACGCACCCGATGGTACTCGTAGTTGAAGAGGCTCAAGTGGAGGCTCGATTTGGTCTGTTCGGATATAGTGCTAATCTTGATACAAGATAGTTGCACCGTTTGCATGCAACGTACCATATGTTAAGAAATCAATTTGGACGCACCCAATGGAACTCCTAGATGACGTGTGTCATATGGAATCTCGCTTCGGTCTGTTTGGAGACATTGTTAGTTTCGGTGCAAGATAGGTGCATAGTTTGTGCCTAATGCACCATAGTCTAAGAAACCATTTTTGACACACCTGTTTGTACTCCTAGATGAAGAGGCTCAAGTGGAAGCTCTGTTTGGTCTGTTTTGAGATAGTGCTAATCTTGATGCAAGATAGGTGCACGGTTTGCATGAAACATACCATATGCTTGGAAATCAATATGGATGCACCCGATGGAACTCCTTGATGACGTGTGTAATATGGAATCTCGCATTGGTCTGTTTAGAAATAGTGTTAGTTTTGGTGCATGATATGTGCATGGTTTGCGACTAATGCAGCATAGTCTGAGAAACCATTTTGGAAGCACCTGTTGGTACTTCGGTGAAGGGGCTCAAGTGGAAGCTCGGTTTAATCTATTTGGAGATAGTGCTAATCTTGATGCAAGATAGGTGCATGATTTGCAAGGACATACCATATGCATAGAAATCAATTTGGATGCACCCAATGGAACTCCTAGATGACGTGTGTCATATGGAATCTTGCTTCGATCCGTTTGTAGACATTGTAAGTTTTAGTGGAAGATAGGTGCACAGTTTGCACCTAATGCACCATAGTCTAAGAAACCATTTTGGATGCACTATTTGGTACTCCTGGGTAAAGAGGCTCAAGTGGAAGCTTGGTTCGATCAGTTTGGAGATAGTGCTAATCCTTATGCAAGGTAGGTGCATGGTTTGCATGGAACATACCATATGCTTGGAAATCAATTTGGATGCACCCGATGGAACTCCTTGATGACGTGTGTCATTTGGAATCTCGCTTCAGTCCATTTAGAGACATTGTTAGTTTCGGTGCAAGATAGGTGCATAGTTTGCACGTAATGCACCTTAGTCTAAAAAACCATTTTAGACACACTTGTTGGTACCCCTAGGTGAAGGGGCTCAAGTGGATGCTCGGTTCGGTCTGTTTGGAGATAGTGCTAATCTTGATGTAAGATAGATGCACAGTTTGCATGGAACATACGATATGCTTAGAAATCAATTAGGACACACCTGATATAACTCCTTGATTTGTGTCATATGGAATCTTGCTTCGGTTCGTTTAGAGACAGTGTTAGTTTTGGTACAAGATGTGTGCACGGTTTACGCCTAATGCACCATAGGCTAAGAAACCATTTTAGACGCACCCGATGGTACTCGTAGTTGAAGAGGCTCAAGTGGAGGCTCGGTTTGGTCTGTTCGGATATAGTGCTAATCTTGATACAAGATAGTTGCACCGTTTGCATGCAACGTACCATATGTTAAGAAATCAATTTGGACGCACCCAATGGAACTTCTAGATGACGTGTGTCATATGGAATCTCGCTTCGGTCTGTTTGGAGACAATGTTAGTTTCGGTGCAAGATAGGTGCATAGTTTGTGCCTAATGCACCATAGTCTAAGAAACCATTTTTGACACACCTGTTTGTACTCCTAGATGAAGAGGCTCAAGTGGAAGCTCGGTTCGGTCTGTTTTGAGATAGTGCTAATCTTGATGCAAGATAGGTGCACGGTTTGCATGGAACATACCATATGCTTGGAAATCAATTTGGATGCACCCGATGGAACTCCTTGATGACGTGTGTCATATGGAATCTCGCTTTGGTCTGTTTAGAAATAGTGTTAGTTTTGGTGCATGATATGTGCATGGTTTGCGACTAATGCAGCATAGTCTAAGAAACCATTTTGGAAGCACCTGTTGGTACTTCGGTGAAGGGGCTCAAGTGGAAGCTCGGTTTAATCTATTTGGAGATAGTGCTAATCTTGATGCAAGATAGGTGCATGATTTGCAAGGACATACCATATGCTTAGAAATCAATTTGGATGCACCCAATGGAACTCCTAGATGACGTGTGTCATATGGAATCTTGCTTCGGTCCGTTTGTAGACATTGTAAGTTTTAGTGGAAGATAGGTGCACAGTTTGCACCTAATGCACCATAGTCTAAGAAACCATTTTGGATGCACTATTTAGTACTCCTGGGTAAAGAGGCTCAAGTGGAAGCTTGGTTCGATCAGTTTGGAGATAGTGCTAATCCTTATGCAAGGTAGGTGCATGGTTTGCAAGGAACATACAATATGCTTGGAAATCAATTTGGATGCACCCGATGGAACTCCTTGATGACGTGTGTCATTTGGAATCTCGCTTCGGTCCATTTGGAGACATTGTTAGTTTCGGTGCAAGATAGGTGCACAGTTTGCACCTAATGCACCTTAGTCTAAGAAACCATTTTGGACACACTTGTTGGTACCCCTAGGTGAAGGGGCTCAAGTGGATGCTCGGTTCGGTCTGTTTGGAGATAGTGCTAATCTTGATGTAAGATAGATGCACAGTTTGCATGGAGCATACGATATGCTTAGAAATCAATTAGGACACACCTGATATAACTCCTTGATTTGTGTCATATGGAATCTTGCTTCGGTTCGTTTAGAGACAGTGTTAGTTTTGGTACAAGATGTGTGCACGGTTTACGCCTAATGCACCATAGGCTAAGAAACCATTTTAGACGCACCCGATGGTACTCGTAGTTGAAGAGGCTCAAGTGGAGGCTCGATTTGGTCTGTTCGGATATAGTGCTAATCTTGATGCAAGATAGTTGCACCGTTTGCATGCAACGTACCATATGTTAAGAAATCAATTTGGACGCACCCAATGGAACTCCTAGATGACGTGTGTCATATGAAATCTCGCTTCGGTCTGTTTGGAGACAATGTTAGTTTCGGTGCAAGATAGGTGCATAGTTTGTGCCTAATGCACCATAGTCTAAGAAACCATTTTTGACACACCTGTTGGTACTCCTAGATGAAGAGGCTCAAGTGGAAGTTCGGTTCGGTCTGTTTGCAGATAGTGCTATTCTTGATGCAAGATAGGTGCACGGTTTACATAGAACATACCATATGCTTGGAAATCAATTTGGATGCACCCAATGGAACTCCTTGATGACGTGTGTCATATGGAATCTCACTTTGGTCTGTTTAGAAATAGTGTTAGTTTTGGTGCAAGATATGTGCATGGTTTAAACCTAATGCACCATAGTCTAAGAAACCATTTTGGAAGCACCTATTGGTACTTCGGTGAAGAGGCTCAAGTGGAAGCTCGGTTTGATCTATTTGGAGATAGTGCAAATCTTGATGCAAGACAGGTGCATGATTTGCAAGGAACATACCATATGCTTAGCAATCAATTTGGACGCACCCAATGGAACTCCTAGGTGACGTGGGTCATATGGAATCTTGCTTCGGTCCATTTGTAGACATTGTATGTTTTAGTGCAAGATAGGTGCACAGTTTGCGCCTAATGCACCATAGTCTAAAAACCATTTTGGATGCACTATTTGGTACTCCTGGGTGAAGAGGCTTAAGTGGATGCTTGGTTCGGTCAGTTTGGAGATAGTGCCAATCCTTATGCAAGGTAGGTGCATGGTTTGCATGGAACATACCATATGCTTGTAAATCAATTTGGATGCACCCGATGGAACTTCTTGATGACGTATGTCATTTGGAATCTCGCTTCGGTCCATTCGGAGACATTGTTAGTTTTGGTGCAAGATAGGTGCACAGTTTGCACCTAATGCACCATAGTCTAACAAACCATTTTGGACGCACTTGTTGGTACTCCTAGGTGAAGGGGCTCAAGTGGATGCTCGGTTCGGTCTGTTTGGAGATAGTTCTAATCTTGACGCAAGATAGGTGCACGGTTTGCATGGAACATACCAAATGCTTGGAAATCAATCTGGACGCATATAATGGAACTCCTAGATGACGTGTGTCATACAAAATCTTGCTTTGGTCTGTTTGGAGATAGTGTTAGTTTTGGTGCAAGATAGGTGCAAGGTTTGCACATAATGCAGCATACGCTAAAAAACCATTTTGGACGCACCCGATGGTACTCATAGGTAAAAGGCTCAAGTGAAAGCTCGGTTTGGTCTATTTGGAGATAGTGCTAATCTTGATGCAAGATAGATGCACGGTCTGCATAGAACGTATCATATACTTAGAAATTAATTTGGACACACCCGATAGAACTCCTTGATGACGTGTGTCATATGGAATCTCGCTTTGGTGTGCATAGAGACAGTATTAGTTTCGGTGCGAGATATGTGCACGGTTTGCGCCTAATGCACCAAAGTCTAAGAAACAATTTTGGAAGCACCTGTTGGTACTCCTAGGTGAAGAGGCTCAAGTGGAGGCTCAGTTCGGTCTATTTTGAGATAGTGCTAATCTTGATGCAAGATAGGTGCACGATTTGCATGGAACATACCATATGCTCAGAAATCAACTTGGACGCACTAGATGGAACTACTAGATGACATATGTCATATGGAATCTCACTTCAGTCCGTTTAGAGATAGTGTTAGTTTCGGTGCAAGATAGGTCAACATTTTGCACCTAATGCACCATAGGATCAGAAACAATTTTGGACGCACCCGATGGTACTCCTAGGTCAAGGGGCTCAAGTGAAAGCTCGGTTTGGTCTGTTTGGAGATAGTGCTAATCTTGATGCAAGATAGATGCACGGTTTGCTTGGAACATATGATATGCTCAGAAATTAATTAGGACACACCTGATATAAATCATTGATGATGTATATCATTTGGAATCTTGCTTCGGTTTGTTTAGAGAGAGTGTTAGTTTTGGTAGAACATATGTGCACGATTTACGCCAAATGCACTATAGGCTAAGAAACCATTTTAGACGCACCTGATGGTACTCATAGTTGAAGAGGCTCAAGTGGAGGCTCAATTTGGTCTGTTCAGATGTAGTGCTAATCTTGATCCAAGATAGTTGCACAGTTTGCATGCAACGTACCATATGTTAAGAAATCAATTTGGACGCACCCATGGAACTCCTAGATGACGTGTGTCATATGGAATCTCGCTTCGGTCTGTTTGGAGACAATGTTAGTTTCGGTGCAAGATAGGTGCATAGTTTGTGCCTAATGCACCATAGTCTAAGAAACCATTTTTGACACACCTGTTTGTACTCCTAGATGAAGAGGCTCAAGTGGAAGCTCGGTTCGGTCTGTTTTGAGATAGTGCTAATCTTGATGCAAGATAGGTGCACGGTTTGCATGGAACATACCATATGCTTGGAAATCAATTTGGATGCACCCGATGGAACTCCTTGATGACGTGTGTCATATGGAATCTCGCTTTGGTCTGTTTAGAAATAGTGTTAGTTTTGGTGCATGATATGTGCATGGTTTGCGACTAATGCAGCATAGTCTAAGAAACCATTTTGGAAGCACCTGTTGGTACTTCGGTGAAGGGGCTCAAGTGGAAGCTCGGTTTAATCTATTTGGAGATAGTGCTAATCTTGATGCAAGATAGGTGCATGATTTGCAAGGACATTCCATATGCTTAGAAATCAATTTGGATGCACCCAATGGAACTCCTAGATGACGTGTGTCATATGGAATCTTGCTTCGGTCCGTTTGTAGACATTGTAAGTTTTAGTGGAAGATAGGTGCACAGTTTGCACCTAATGCACCATAGTCTAAGAAACCATTTTGGATGCACTATTTAGTACTCCTGGGTAAAGAGGCTCAAGTGGAAGCTTGGTTCGATCAGTTTGGAGATAGTGCTAATCCTTATGCAAGGTAGGTGCATGGTTTGCATGGAACATACCATATGCTTGGAAATCAATTTGGATGCACCCGATGGAACTCCTTGATGACGTGTGTCATTTGGAATCTCGCTTCGGTCCATTTGGAGACATTGTTAGTTTCGGTGCAAGATAGGTGCACAGTTTGCACCTAATGCACCTTAGTCTAAGAAACCATTTTGGACACACTTGTTGGTACCCCTAGGTGAAGGGGCTCAAGTGGATGCTCGGTTCGGTCTGTTTGGAGATAGTGCTAATATTGATGTAAGATAGATGCACAGTTTGCATGGAACATACGATATGCTTAGAAATCAATTAGGACACACCTGATATAACTCCTTGATTTGTGTCATATGGAATCTTGCTTCGGTTCGTTTAGAGACAGTGTTAGTTTTGGTACAAGATGTGTGCACGGTTTACGCCTAATGCACCATAGGCTAAGAAACCATTTTAGACGCACCCGATGGTACTCGTAGTTGAAGAGGCTCAAGTGGAGGCTCGATTTGGTCTGTTCGGATATAGTGCTAATCTTGATGCAAGATAGTTGCACCGTTTGCATGCAACGTACCATATGTTAAGAAATCAATTTGGACGCACCCAATGGAACTCCTAGATGACGTGTGTCATATGAAATCTCGCTTCGGTCTGTTTAGAGACAATGTTAGTTTCGGTGCAAGATAGGTGCATAGTTTGTGCCTAATGCACCAAAGTCTAAGAAACCATTTTTGACACACCTGTTGGTACTCCTAGATGAAGAGGCTCAAGTGGAAGTTCGGTTCGGTCTGTTTGCAGATAGTGCTATTCTTGATGCAAGATAGGTGCACGGTTTACATAGAACATACCATATGCTTGGAAATCAATTTGGATGCACCCAATGGAACTCCTTGATGACGTGTGTCATATGGAATCTCACTTTGGTCTGTTTAGAAATAGTGTTAGTTTTGGTGCAAGATATGTGCATGGTTTAAACCTAATGCACCATAGTCTAAGAAACCATTTTGGAAGCACCTATTGGTACTTCGGTGAAGAGGCTCAAGTGGAAGCTCGGTTTGATCTATTTGGAGATAGTTCTAATCTTGATGCAAGACAGGTGCATGATTTGCAAGGAACATACCATATGCTTAGCAATCAATTTGGACGCACCCAATGGAACTCCTAGGTGACGTGTGTCATATGGAATCTTGCTTCGGTCCATTTGTAGACATTGTATGTTTTAGTGCAAGATAGGTGCACAGTTTGCGCCTAATGCACCATAGTCTAAAAACCATTTTGGATGCACTATTTGGTACTCCTGGGTGAAGAGGCTTAAGTGGATGCTTGGTTCGGTCAGTTTGGAGATAGTGCCAATCCTTATGCAAGGTAGGTGCATGGTTTGCATGGAACATACCATATGCTTGTAAATCAATTTGGATGCACCCGATGGAACTTCTTGATGACGTATGTCATTTGGAATCTCGCTTCGGTCCATTCGGAGACATTGTTAGTTTTGGTGCAAGATAGGTGCACAGTTTGCACCTAATGCACCATAGTCTAACAAACCATTTTGGACGCACTTGTTGGTACTCCTAGGTGAAGGGGCTCAAGTGGATGCTCGGTTCGGTCTGTTTGGAGATAGTTCTAATCTTGACGCAAGATAGGTGCACGGTTTGCATGGAACATACCAAATGCTTGGAAATCAATCTGGACGCATATAATGGAACTCCTAGATGACGTGTGTCATACAAAATCTTGCTTTGGTCTGTTTGGAGATAGTGTTAGTTTCGGTGCAAGATAGGTGCAAGGTTTGCACATAATGCAGCATACGCTAAAAAACCATTTTGGACGCACCCGATGGTACTCATAGGTAAAAGGCTCAAGTGAAAGCTCGGTTTGGTCTATTTGAAGATAGTGCTAATCTTGATGCAAGATAGATGCACGGTCTGCATAGAACGTATCATATACTTAGAAATTAATTTGGACACACCCGATAGAACTCCTTGATGACGTGTGTCATATGGAATCTCGCTTTGGTGTGCATAGAGACAGTATTAGTTTCGGTGCGAGATATGTGCACGGTTTGCGCCTAATGCACCAAAGTCTAAGAAACCATTTTGGAAGCACCTGTTGGTACTCCTAGGTGAAGAGGCTCAAGTGGAGGCTCAGTTCAGTCTATTTAGAGATAGTGCTAATCTTGATGCAAGATAGGTGCACGATTTGCATGGAACATACCATATGATCAGAAATCAACTTGGACGCACTAGATGGAACTACTAGATGACATATGTCATATGGAATCTCACTTCAGTCCGTTTAGAGATAGTGTTAGTTTCGGTGCAAGATAGGTCCATATTTTGCACCTAATGCACCATAGGATCAGAAACCATTTTGGACGCACCCGATGGTACTCCTAGGTCAAGGGGCTCAAGTGAAAGCTCAGTTTGGTCTGTTTGGAGATAGTGCTAATCTTGATGCAAGATAGATGCACGGTTTGCATGGAACATATGATATGCTCAGAAATCAATTAGGACGCACCTGATATAACTCCTTGATGATGTATATCATTTGGAATCTTGCTTCGGTTTGTTTAGAGAGAGTGTTAGTTTTGGTAGAACATATGTGCACGGTTTACGCCAAATGCACTATAGGCTAAGAAACCATTTTAGACGCACCTGATGCTACTCATAGTTGAAGAGGCTCAAGTGGAGGCTCAATTTGGTCTGTTCAGATATAGTGCTAATCTTGATCCAAGATAGTTGCACAGTTTGCATGCAACGTACCATATGTTAAGAAATCAATTTGGACGCACCCATGGAACTCCTAGATGACGTGTGTCATATTTGAATCTCGCTTCGGTCTGTTTTGAGACAATGTTAATTTCGGTGCAAGATAGGTGCATAGTTTGTGCCTAATGCACCATAGTCTAAGAAACCATTTTGGACGCACTATTTGGTACTCTTCGGTGAAGAGGCTCAAGTGGAAGCTTGGTTCTGTCAGTTTGGAGATAGTGCTAATCCTTATGCAAGGTAGGTGCATGGTTTGCATGGAACATACCATATGCTTGGAAATCAATTTGGATGCACCCGATGGAACTCCTGAATGACGTGTGTCATATGGAATCTCGCTTCGGTCCATTTGGAGACATTGTTAGTTTCGGTGCAAGATAGGTGCACAGTTTGCACCTAATGCACCATAGTCTAAGAAACCATTTTGGACGCACTTGTTGGTACTCATAGGTGAAGGGGCTCAAGTGGATGCTCGGTTGGGTATGTTTGGAGATAGTGCTAATCTTGATGAAAGATAGGTGCACGGTTTGCATGGAACATACCAAATGCTTGGAAATCAATCTGGACGCACATGATGGAACCCTAGATGACGTGTGTCATACAAAATCTTGCTTTGGTCTGTTTGGAGACAGTGTTAGTTTCGGTGCAAGATAGGTGCAAGGTTTGCACATAATGTAGCATAGGCTAAGAAACCATTTTGGACGCACCCGATGGTACTCCTAGGTAAAAGGCTCAAGTGAAAGCTCGGTTTGGTCTATTTGGAGATAGTGCTAATCTTGATGCAAGATAGATGCACGGTCTGCATGGAACGTACCATATGCTTAGAAATTAATTTGGACACACCCGATAGAACTCATTGATGACGTGTGTCATATGGAATCTCGCTTTGGTGTGCTCTGAGATAGTATTAGTTTCGGTGCAAGATATGTGCACGGTTTGTGCCTAATGCACCAAAGTCTAAGAAACCATTTTGGAAGCACATGTTGGTACTCCTAGGTGAAGAGGCTCAAGTGGAGGCTCGGTTCGGTCTGTTTAGAGATAGTGCTAGTCCTGATGCAAGATAGTGCACGATTTGCATGGAACATACCATATGCTTGGAAATCAATTTGGATGCACCCGATGGAACTCCTTGATGACGTGTGTCATTTGGAATCTCGCTTCGGTCCATTTGGAGACATTGTTAGTTTCGGTGCAAGATAGGTGCACATTTTGCACCTAATGCACGGTAGTCTAAGAAACCATTTTTGACGCACTTGTTGGTACTCCTAGGTGAAGGGGCTTAAGTGGATGCTCGGTTCGGTCTGTTTGGAGATAGTGCTAATCTTGATGCAAGATTGATGCACGGTTTGCATGGAACATATGATATGCTTAGAAATCAATTAGGACGCACCTCATATAACTCCTTGATGATTTGTGTCATCTGGAATCTTGCACCATAGGCTAAGAAACCATTTTAGACGCACCCGATGGTACTCATAGTTGAAGAGGCTCAAGTAGAGGCTCGATTTGGTCTGTTCGGATATAGTGCTTATCTTGATGCAAGATAGTTGCACAGTTTGCCTACAATGTACCATATGTTAAGAAATCAATTTGGACGCACCCAATGGAACTCCTAGATGACGTGTGTCATATGGAATCTCGCTTCGGTCTGTTTGGAGACAATGTTAGTTTCGGTGCAAGATAGGTGCATAGTTTATGCGTAATGCACCATAGTGTAAGAAACCATTTTTGGCACACCTGTTTGTACTCCTAGACGAAGAGGCTCAAGTGAAAGCTCGGTTTGGTCTGTTTGGAGATAGTGCTAATCTTGATGCAAGATAGATACACAGTTTGCATGGAACATATGATATGCTCAGAAATCAATTAGGACGCACCTGATATAACTCCTTGATGATGTATATCATTTGGAATCTTGCTTCGGTTTGTTTAGAGAGAGTGTTAGTTTTGGTAGAACATATGTGCACGATTTACGCCAAATGCACTATAGGCTAAGAAACCATTTTAGACGCACCTGATGGTACTCATAGTTGAAGAGGCTCAAGTGGAGGCTCAATTTGGTCTGTTCGGATATAGTGCTAATCTTGATCCAAGATAGTTGCACAGTTTGCATGCAACGTACCATATGTTAAGAAATCAATTTGGACGCACCCATGGAACTCCTAGATGACGTGTGTCATATTTGAATCTCGCTTCGGTCTGTTTGGAGACAATGTTATTTTCGGTGCAAGATAGGTGCATAGTTTGTGCCTAATGCACCATAGTCTAAGAAACCATTTTGGACGCACTATTTGGTACTCTTGGTTGAAGAGGCTCAAGTGGAAGCTTGGTTCGGTCAGTTTGGAGATAGTGCTAATCCTTATGGAAGGTAGGTGCATGGTTTGCATGGAACATACCATATGCTTGAAAATCAATTTGGATGCACCCGATGGAACTCCTAAATGACGTGTGTCATATGGAATCTCGCTTCGGTCCATTTGGAGACATTGTTAGTTTCGGTGCAAGACAGGTGCACAGTTTGCACCTAATGCACCATAGTCTAAGAAACTATTTTGGACGCACTTGTTAGTACTCCTAGGTGAAGGGGCTCAAGTGGATGCTCGGTTCGGTCTGTTTGGAGATAGTGCTAATCTTGATGAAAGATAGGTGCACCGTTTGCATGGAACATACCAAATGCATGGAAATCAATCTGGACGCACATGATGGAACCCTAGATGACGTGTGTCATACAAAATCTTGCTTTGGTCTATTTGGAGACAGTGTTACTTTCGGTGCAAGATAGGTGCAAGGTTTGCACATAATGGAGCATAGGCTAAGAAACCATTTTGGACGCACCCGATGGTACTCCTAGGTAAAAGGCTCAAGTGAAAGCTCGGTTTTGTCTATTTGGAGATAGTGCTAATCTTGATGCAAGATAGATGCACGGTCTGCATGGAACGTACCATATGCTTAGAAATTAATTTGGACACACCCGATGGAACTCCTTGATGACGTGTGTCATATGGAATCTCGCTTCGGTCCATTTGGAGACATTGTTAGTTTCGGTGCAAGATAGGTGCACAGTTTGCACCTAATGCACCATAGTCTAAGAAACCATTTTTGACGCACTTGTTGGTACTCCTAGGTGAAGGGGCTTAAGTGGATGCTCGGTTCGGTCTGTTTGGAGATAGTGCTAATCTTGATGCAAGATTGATGCAAAGTTTGCATGGAACATACGATATGCTTAGAAATCAATTAGGACGCACCTCATATAACTCCTTGATGATTTGTGTCATCTGGAATCTTGCACCATAAGCTAAGAAACCATTTTAGACGCACCCGATGGTACTCGTAGTTGAAGAGGCTCAAGTAGAGGCTCGATTTGGTCTGTTCGGATATAGTGCTTATCTTGATGCAAGATAGTTGCACAGTTTGCCTACGATGTACCATATGTTAAGAAATCAATTTGGACGCACCCAATGGAACTCCTAGATGACGTGTGTCATATGGAATCTCGCTTCGGTCTGTTTGGAGACAATGTTAGTTTCGGTGCAAGATAGGTGCATAGTTTATGCGTAATGCACCATAGTCTAAGAAACCATTTTTGGCACACCTGTTTGTACTCCTAGATGAAGAGGCTCAAGTGGAAGCTCGGTTTGGTCTGTTTGGAGATAGTGCTAAAATTGATGCAAGATAGGTGCACGGTTTGCACGGGACATTCCATATGCTTGGAAATAAATTAGGATGCACCCAATGGAACTTCTCGATGACATGTGTCATATGGAATCTCACTTTAGTCTGTTTAGAAATAGTGTTAGTTTCGGTACAAGCTATGTGCATGGTTTGTGCCTAATGCACCATAGTCTAAGAAACCATTTTGGAAGCACCTGTTGGTACTTCAGTGAAGAGGCTCAAGTGGAAGCTCGGTTTGATCTGTTTGGAGGTGCTAATCTTGATGCAAGATAGGTGCATGATTTGCAGGGAACATACCATATGCTTAGAAATCAATTTGGACGCAACCAATGGAACTCCTAGATGACGTGTGTCATATGGAACCTTGCTTCGATCCGTTTGTAGACATTGTAAGTTTTAGTGCAAGATAGGTGCACAGTTTGCGCCTAATGCACTATAGTCTAAGAAACCATTTTGGACGCACTATTTGGTACTCTTGGGTGAAGAGGCTCAAGTGGAAGCTTGGTTCAGTCAGTTTGGAGATATTGCTAATCCTTATGCAAGGTAGGTGCATGGTTTGCATGGAACATACCATATGCTTGGAAATCAATTTGGATGCACCCGATGGAACTCATTGACGATGTGTGTCATATGGAAACTCGATTCGGTCCATTTGGAGACATTGTTAGTTTCGTTGCAATATAGGTGCACAGTTTGCACCTAATGCACCATAGTCTAAGAAACCATTTTCGATGCACTTGTTGGTACTCCTAGGTGAAGGGGCTCAAGTGGATGCACGGTTCAGTCTGTTTGGAGATAGTGCTAATCTTGATGCAAGATAGGTGCACGGTTTGCATGGAATATGCCAAATGCTTAGAAATCAATCTGGACGCACATGATGGAACTCCTAGATGACGTGTGTCATACAAAATCTTGCTTTGGTCTGTTTGGAGACAGTGTTAGTTCGGTGCAAGATAGGTGCTAGGTTTGCACATAATGCAGTATAGGCTAAGAAACCATTTTGGACGCACCCGATAGTACTCCTAGGTAAAAGGCTCAAGTGAAAGCTCGATTTGGTCTATTTGGAGATAGTGCTAATCTTGATACAAGATAGATGCACGGTTTGTATGGAACATACCATATGCTTAGAAATTAATTTGGACACACTCGATAGAACTCCTTGATGACGTGTGTCATATGGAATCTCGCTTTGGTGTGCTTAGAGACAGTATTAGTTTCGGTGCAAGATATGTGCACGGTTTGTGCCTAATGCACCAAAGTCTAAGAAACCATTTTGGAAGCACCTGTTGGTACTCCTAGGTGAAGAGGCTCAAGTGGAGGCTCGGTTTGGTCTGTTTAGAGATAGTGCTAATCTCGATACAAGATAGGTGCACCAAATGCTCAGAAATCAATTTGGACACACCAGATGGAACTCCTAGATGACATGTGTCATATGGAATCTCACTTTGGTCCGTTTAGAGACAGTGTTAGTTTTGGTGCAAGATAGGTGCACGGTTTGCACCTAATGCACCATGGGATAAGAAACCATTTTGGACGCACCCGATGGTACTCCTAGGTCAAGGGGCTCAAGTGAAAGCTCGGTTTTGTCTATTTGGAGATAGTGCTAATCTTGATGCAAGATAGATGCATGGTTTCCATGGAACATACCATATGCTTGGAAATCAATTTGGATGCACCTGTTGGTACTTCGGTGAAGAGGCTCAAGTGCAAGCTCGGTTTGATCTGTTTAGAGATAGTGCTAATCTTGATGCAAGATAGGTGCATGATTTGCAAGGAACATACCATATGCTTAGAAATCATTTTGGACGCACCCAATGGAACTCTTAGATGACATGTGTCATATGGAATCTTGCTTCGGTCCGTTTAGAGACAGTGTTAGTTTCAGTGCAAGATAGGTGCAAGATTTGCACATAATGCAGCATAGGCTAAGAAACTATTTTGGACGCACCTAATAGTACTCCAAGGTAAAAGGCTCAAGTGAAAGCTCGGTTTGGTCTATTTGGAGAAAGGGCTAATCTTGATGCAAGATAGATGCATGGTATGCATGGAACGTGCCATATGCTTAGAAATTAATTTGGACACACCCGATAGAACTCCTTGATGACGTGCGTCATATGGAATATCGCATTGGTGTGCTTAGAGACAGTATTAGTTTTGGTGCAAGATATGTGCACGGTTTGCGCCTAATGCACCAAAGTCTAAGAAACCATTTTGGAAGCACCTGTTGGTACTCCTAGGTGAAGAGGCTCAAGTGGAGGCTCGGTTCGGTCTGTTTAGAGATAGTGCTAATCTTGATGCAAGATAGGTGCACCATGTTGACGGTCCTTAAGTACTAAAATTAACCATCAACTAAACATGGAAAAGGATCAATATGCACCAAACATCTAGAATTAGGGTTATCAGAAAATATGGATAGAAGGCCCACATGTAATGTTTACAACAAGATAATTACGTGCCACACAATTTTCCTTAATCTAGAAGAGTCCAAAAGCCACGGGAACGAACGGGAGACCGGACAGGCTCGGGGGCAGGGCGCCTGCCCTCCCCCCTTGGGCGCCCGCCCAGGCCTCGGGGCCAATCAGAACCAAACTCTTGGATTGTGCTCCACCGACCTAAAGGATCAAGGAAAACAATGCGATCAATGTCGGTTTGATCCGACGGCCCAAATTCACTTGAAAGGACTATATAATCAAGGCCTCTCCACCCCTGGGGGAGAGAAGAGAAGAGGAGAAATCATTATCAGAGGTAGCCATCAAAGTTAGGGTTAGAACTTCTCTCCCAAAGAGA
This sequence comes from Sorghum bicolor, assembly GCF_000003195.3. NCBI lineage: Eukaryota > Viridiplantae > Streptophyta > Magnoliopsida > Poales > Poaceae > Sorghum > Sorghum bicolor. Next base: position 20,500,464 of record NC_012875.2, on the reverse strand, counting down.
ATTAGAATTAGCTACTCCCTAATCCTTCAAGTTTATAGGATTGATTAGATAGGAATTAGAGAACCAGAGCACTACGCTTTGGATTCGGATCTTCGTCAATAAAGATTGGTATTATTTCATATCTTTCTCTACTACTTTGTTCTAATTGCATTATGTCTCTATTTATTATGCTCTTAGTTTGCTCTAGTTCTATATTTGATATAGTTATGATTGATAATGAGTTTATGTATAAGTTTGCAAAGCGCTTAGCTCTTGACACGTGGGAGTTAAGAGGTAGATCATATGTAGGCGTGGTGCTTACATATTATTTACCTGCAAATGTATTCTATTGGCCGGGTTGTGTGGTAGTTCGCGATAGTGACAGCTTCATTGATTCTTATATAGTCCACCCTCCATTGATAGGACAGGCAGAATTTGTATTGCGGAGTAAGTCTTGCGATGCTCTGATTTATTTTAGCAATGTTCCTTATACATGAATGAAGAGTCTTTTATGCTATATATGATCTTGTAGATAACTAGAGTAGATTGTGACTTAGTAGATAGTAGATAACTTAGAATCCATTCTCTAGCTAATCCGACGTCACCTTACATATATGAGAAGTAGTCTATTTTCTAATCGCTGTGTTATTTACCCATGAACTTATAACTCATTATCATTATCTTTATGGTTTACCCCCTGCCAAAGTAAGTGACTGTGTGACAAGTTCCTCATTAGTAATCATGTTCTTGCAAGTTTATCTCTAATCTATGCCTTGATAGATTTATCCTTATCTTCATTTAATCCTTTTTCTCCTGAGCAAAATTATAAATAACGATACCTGGAATACTTACCTGGTGAAAAGCTACAATGAGGTGTTTTATCTGTGCGCTTGCGGACAGAATAGATTATTTTCTAGAGAGCCTCCATATTTATAAATACCTTTGTACACTCTGGCACCATGCTGGGGATGACAACCTAGTATCTAAGTGGTGTTAGCTAGTGTCAACAAGTATTTCTAGCGCCGTTGCCGGGGAGTAAAAGGGAAACACATAGGAAACGGTAAGGAAAGTCAGGAAGTCAGTCAAGGTTATTCACATAAAATATTAGACTAGACTGTAGAGAAATAATTGCATAAAACAGCTACTAAGCGAGAAATCATAACAAGGCACCTCTGCTTTGGCAGGTTCACCCTGTTGTTTTTCTATGTTTATATTTTTATACAGGGAATATCAGGATTGACTTTGGGTACTTTCAACTCTTCATCATCAGAACCAAAGCAATCAAGAAAGAAAGAAGAAGCTAGCTACCAATTGCTGAAGCTATGGCACAGAAGACCCTACAAGAATTCTCTGCTCCAATTCTTGAGAACATTCCAACTGGTCCAAGATTTGCAGTAGAAGAAGGAGCACCCGAGTTTGAGCTCAAGTCAAGCCTCATCAATTTGGTACAAGCTACACAATTCAGTGGAAAGACACATGAAGATGCTGGTGCACACTTAGAGATTGGAAGCACAATCCACATCAATGGAGTCGACAAAGACGTCATACTACTTTGCCTTTTTCCATTCTCACTAGAAGGGAAAGCGAGGAAGTGGTTCTACATTCATCAAGATAACATCAACAACTGGACGAACTTGTGAGATGCCTTTCTATCAAAGTTTTTCCCAATGGGCAAGACAGCTGCCTTAAGAGGAAATATTGTCAGTTTCCAACAGCAGAAAACAGAAACCATTTTAGAAGCATGGGAGCGTTTTCATAGATACATATCAGATTGTCCTCACCATGGAATGGCTGTTGGGTATTCTTAACATCATTACTAAAAGTAGACTAAGTTCTCTAAATCTAGTAACGGTGCCAAAAATGCCAAACCTATCCCTCACACCACTTAAGCCAAGTTGTCATCCCCAGCATGACATGAGAGACGCGGTATTGAAATATGCAATTGCTCTTCTAAATAAATAATGAATGGGATCTGCAAGCGCACAGATTAATACCGATGCAGCATTTTAACCGGGAAGTATTCCAGGTATCGTTATTTATATTTTTACCACTGGGAAGGGACTAGCAATCATCAATATTGATTACAGAATAGAATATGAGATTGAGCATCTATCATTGCATGTATAATTGAGAACATTATATCTAACTCTTCATACAGGGATAAATGTCACATAAAGGATATATGAAATAATAATAGTGACAAGGATAACTAATCTGATCTAGCCACATAATAAATATGATAAGCACCTCAATTAGATACTCTAGAAAGTCAGTAGCATGGTATTAGAACGAACTACAAGAATATTCCCTAAGTTATTCTCAACTATATAGTCTAGCATTATCATAGTTAGTGCAAGCATACTTAGTAATCATTGCGAGACAAGACTACGCCCATGCATAGTGATATTAGCAAGGAATATGAGAAACATAGCAATCACTCCCCTGTAATAATGTTGCTCTGCCAGCCCAATACACGAGAGGGGGACTATATAAGAATCAATGAAGCTGTCAATATCACGAACCACCCCACGATCTGGCATATTGGGTACAATCACAGATAAATACGGTATAAGCACCACGCCTACACAATATCTATCATTTACCCATGGATCCGATGGATAAACGCTATACGATCCTAAGCATGTATATAGATCAAATCTAACTAAGCCAAGTACATAACTATGATAAACTAAGAACAATATAATCTTGAATATAAACAAGTAGAGCAAAGTCATCAGCAATATATTGAAGTAGAACAAAGTCATATTCATAATATTGAAGAACAAATATAATTAGAAAGCAATTAGAAGCACAATTAGAGAATTACCAAGAATCCTCTTGATAGATCCGGAAACCAATCGAAGATTGACTCCTTCTAGTTCTAATCCTATGTAGCTATGCTAATCTAGATATCTAATTGATGTGGTGGCTCTAATCTTGATCAGAGGCTTCTTCTCCCTTGATGGAACAATGAATTAGGGTTGAGAGGCTCTCTCCTCCAGGGGCCAGGGGGTCTGGTTTTATAGTCCCTCCAAGTTAATATGGGCCATTGGATCAAACTGACATAGATTGTATGGTTTAGATTCATCCTTTAGGTCGGTGGAGATCTCCCGCAAAGCAGAGTCCGGATTGGACTCATGGGCAGGGCGGGCGCCCTGACCAACTAGGCGGCCGCCCAGGGTCAGGCCCCATTTCGCCTCCGCTTCGGTCTCGTGGCTTCTGGAGTCTTCTAGATGTAAAATAATTGCGCAGCACGTTAATATCTTTACGTAATCCCGACGTGTGGGCCTTTCTTCCTTATTTCCTGATAACCCCCTGCAGAAATAGACAAATACCAAAACTCGTGGAATTCTATCAGATAAAACCCTAAGTCTAGATGTTGATTTCATTTGGATCCTTTTCTTTATTTATTTGATAATTAAATTTGATACTTAAGGACCGTCAACAAACTCCCCCAAGCTTACCTCTTGCTCGTCCCTGAGTAAGGATAGACTCAGCTATGGATCATAAGTTGTTGCAATATCTTTAAAAATTGACGGTACACATGCTTTTTAAATAAGATCTCATCTCTGGTTAGAGTAAACTGTTAAGATTTAAAACTTACTCATTTACCTTTCACCGTGGGACTTGTAACCGTCACTTCTGTCTTGAGTAGTTAAAAGATAGAACAGTCTAGTCAGGTGCCATGTCTCTTATTCTTGATCAGCTATAGCTCTGGGGTTTTTGCAGATTTTCAAATAAAACTCAGAGATTCCTTGTATGATTCTCTCAGGTCTCTCTTTTGTGGTATTTCTGGATCCTTACCAAGGCAGTGATGGTATATGTCTTCTCTCAAGATATGTGGTATTTGTGGTATGAGGCATAGTGACATTGCCTTCTCTCTCACCCTACTCTAATAAGGCTTTAATATCTGGAGCTCATAGGTGGGAGATAAAATATACATACTTACAAGACATTTATTGTATAGTCAAACCATGGATCCAAAGAAACAAATCAATAAGCCAAATCAAGATGTGCATGTGTGGCAAATGAATGGTGTATGATGATGATGGTGATAATGGTAAAAACAATGGTGGTGGAAGTCTAATTCTACTTTGCTCTTTGAGGGGATACATACCTTCCTTGCTTTTTGAAACTTTATGAGGAGAATGAGATGCTCTTCTTTTTCTTTTCTCTCAGGTGGGTATCTTGTACCCCTAATTCTACTGTCGGACACTTGTCCATTTTTACCTCTCGTCTCATTTTTTCTTTTCTTTCGAGGTTCCGAGCACTTGCTCCTTTTTATTTCCTCGTATAGATTTTTTTTTCTTTTTCTCTCTTTTTTTTCAGAGTATTCATCTCTTGAGATAATATAGCAAGTGGTAGTAACAAGATAACTTGAGCATTTATTTCACAAGGGGAAAACAGAAATATTTTTGGTTATTCTCTCCCGGGATAGGAGTAGAATATTTTTGAGTGGTTCTGGAGATAGAAATGGATGGATATATGTGGATGGTACTTCCGGAGTAGAAGTAGCATATATGAGTGAACGTGCAAGTGAAATCTTGATTTAACCACATGACAAGCTCCTAAGGGTCTACACAGCTTGACCACACTCAATGCTCATAAGCAGTAAATAGTAAATGTATGGCTCAAAGTCTAGCAAGCATGTATATATGGCTGTGGTAGGAATTTAAACTCTCATCATACAGGAACTCATCATGCAACATTTTAAAGATTTTCAAAGATAAAATTCTCCAGAATTCTAGCATCTCTAGGAACAGATAAACAGCAGCTCAACCTTCCCATATCATATCCGTTAACAACTTAGACTTCAGATCAAGTTTTCATCCCACAAGTTTAGGTCTAGGGCAAGCTTTAAATTATAACAGTTATATCTAAACTTGAGAGAGAACTTAAAATGTGCAAATTAGGCAGAGCAACTATTCATCATATCCATGCTTAAGTTTTATTTAGATACAGATTAGCATAGCCACTTTATTTATTTATTAAACACACTAAGCAAAAGACATATATATAAGCATAAAATCTTTATTTGGTTTTCCATAGTTTATGTGTATTTATATTCTAAAATAATATAAGTATAAAGATAGATAGATAGAAAGAAATACTTATCGAGATAAATGGGGGTGCTCTCCCCCAAGCTGAATTTTGACGTAATTTCTCTTGATGTAGCTAGCAGGTGGCAGAGGTGTATTTGAAAGTCAGCAGCATTCTGACAGCGATTAGAATGTCCTCCGTTTGCTAGTCTTCTTGATTCTTAAATTCTGTGGAGCTCCAATAGACAACAAAGCTTGTGGAACTGATTAAGTGTTAGCATAAATATCTAGCCTTTATTATCTTGAGACTCCTTAATAAATATTACTCCCTGTTTTTATATTTTTGTTTTATAAAGCAGAAAAATATTTATTTTATTTTTATGCCACCACAGTGAATGTACTTATGGGTTTTATGCCACTCGTCTACTCACATGGGGCTTACTGTTTTTTCATATTTTTATTTTCTTTTTAAGATAATACGAACATGATTAACTAAGTAAACTATTTGAAATAATTGAAAGGGAAAGGATAACTACCAAGTTTACCTCTTGGCAAGGCGTTCGGTGTTTTTAAGTCCTCCGAACGGGACTCTCCATTTTCTTAATCGTCCTGAGGTTCGTTGGGTGGCGTAGTCGGTACTTCCGGCAGCGCCTCCTCTTCTTGTATAGTTATCTTCATTTTCCATACCTGACTCGGTGCTACGGTCTCCTCTGGATAATTCTGTTTAAACTCTACGTCTTCTGACCTTACAACTTCTCCTTCATAGTCTGCCCATCCGTCCTTGATGATCTGCCTCTTCTGGTTGCGGTTGCGTCTCTTTCTGACCTGCTTAGATTCTTCAACGATATAGTCAGGGTCAATAAAATAACGTCGTACCTTCTCTGAGGGGAAGTGCATATGGACTTCTCCGGTTCCAATGTAGATAATTGCTTTAACGGTGCTGAGGAACGGTCTTCCAAGGATGATGGGTGGATCATACTCGTCTTCTCCCATGTCAACAACTTGAAAGTCTGTGTAGACAAAGTGATCGTCTATTTTGACTGGGACATCAGATACTATTCCTTTGACTTCTCGGAATGTCTGATCTGCCATCTGGAGCTGAATGTATGTTGGTCTTAGTGGCATGGTCCCGAACAAGAGCCGATAGGTGACTGCGGCCATTATGTTGACGCCCGATCTGGTGTCGCAAGTTGCCTTGTAGAAGTTGTATCCATTTATGGAGCAGTAAATGCTTGGCATTCCTGGGTCGTCCTTCTTGGTCAAAAGCGGTGACTTAAGTTGATGATCTTGGCCTCCATGAACTACAGTGACCATCTTAGCTGACTCGGTCCACACTTGCTTGTTCCTATTTCTCCTGTTGGTCCTCTTCCTTGATTTATGTCTCGATTAATCTTGAATTTGTGTAGTCTTGTTCTTGAAGAAAAATGTCTCCTTCCCTTTGGCGTAGAAACTGATCTTGGCAGCACTAGCGTAGATGATAGCTCCCGTGGTGTTCAAGAATGTCCTCCCTAGGATGATAGGTGCTCTCTCATCATTTCCGGTCTCTACCACTACGAAGTCTGCTGGGGCATATAAGGTACCAACTCGGACACAAAGGTTCCTCACTATTCCTTTTGGAAAAGTTATCGTCTGATCTGCAAACTGCAAACACATGGTTGTCTCTAATAAAGGATATGTAAAGAATTTTTCATAGAGTACCCTGGGTATAATGTTGACACTAGAGCCAAAGTCACAGAGTGCTTCTGGAAAGTCCACCATGCCGATGGAGATCGGGATGACGGGGCGTCCTGGATCGCCTCTCTTGACCGGCAGAAGGTCAGTAGAGAATTCATTGACGGGGTTACTCCAATTACCTGCATCAAACATGTCTACAAGATTTGCAGATTCTAATCCTTCCGGTTGTGATGGTATACCGGGGTTAGTAATAGGAACAGCAGCAACTATTTGATTTAACTGAGATTCAATCATTTTATTAAAGCTAATTTGATTCTTGATGGCAGTAGAGAAATTATCCATTCTATTATTTATATTTTCTAGCATTTTATCATTTGATGCCAATTTCTTAGATAGGTTATCCATTAGCTTTCCTTGATTAGACACTAACTCTCTCAAAGGTGGAAAATTATTATTATTGTTGTAAGAATTGTTACCTTGATAATTACCTGAGTAGTTAGGCCTCTGTTGATTCCAACCTTGATTTTGTTGAGGACGGTTGTAGTAGTAGTTGTTGTTGTTGTTGATGTAGTTCACATCCTCAAGTATCTCAGGACAGTGGTTGCCTGAGTGTCCAGTGTCTCCACACTCCTCACAAGTCATGTGAGAGTCATAGATGTGCATAACTTCCTTCTTATCTCCAGCTCTATCGTCGAGCTTCTTCATGAGCAGGTCTAGCTTTGCAGACATCATGTCTACCTCCCTCAGCTGATGCATACCTCCACCTCTCTTGCATGTTTGGGTCCTCTCTTCATTCCAGCTTTGATTGGACGCCATCTTCTCCACAAGAGCTGTGGCTTGTGGTATAGTAAGTGATAAGAATGCTCCTCCAGCTGCAGCATCCATGGTCTCTCGGGCACTGTTGCCGAGCCCATGATAAAATGTCTGCATCAATAGCCAACTCTCCATTCCATGATGGGGACATTCTAGGATGTAGTCTTGAAAGCGCTCCCATGCTTCTGGAACAGATTCATCATTTTGTTGCTGAAAACTTGTAATCTTCCCACGGAGAGCATTGGTCTTGCCCATGGAAAAGAACTTTGCCAGAAAGTTTGCTGAGTAGAGTGCCCATGTAGTATTCTTCTCCTTTGTAGCGTAGAACCACTGCTTCGCTCTTCCTAACAGTGAGAATGGGAAGAGGCGAAGTAGTATAGCATCTTTGGACACTCCTGCTATGGTGAATGTGTTGCAAATCTCCAGGAAGTGTTGTAAATGAGCACTAGCGTCTTTGTGTGCCTTCCCACAGAACTGGTTGGATTGCACCATGTTGATAAGTCCAGGCTTGAGCTCAAAGTTGCCATCGATCTCTGCAGCAGGTCCAGTGCGGATGTTGTCCGTAGTGGGAGCTGAGAACTCGCGGATCGATTTGTTCGCCATGGCTTCGAACTCTGAAGACAAGTTCCGGTGATCTTCTTGATTGGATGAAGCTTCTTCGTGAAGTGTTGATGATTTCTTCTTGGCTCTCGTCTTCTTGAATAATGCTTCGGGATTATCAACAAAATTTCCTGGAAGATGTCTTCTATTCATACATTCCCCTGCATAAGATAAAATAGAAAAATATCGGGGTAAAACTGTATGAGAGAATAGATAAGCTCAATCATATTAGTGATGCGAATGATAACTCAAAATCTTTTATTCCATTCCTGATTGGTAATCAACCTTCCCCGGCAACGGCGCCAAAAATGCTTGTTGGGTATTCTTAACATCATTACTAAAGGTAGACTAAGTTCTCTAAATCTAGTAACGGTGCCAAAAATGCCAAACCTATCCCTCACACCACTTAAGCCAAGTTGTCATCCCCAGCATGACATGAGAGACGCGGTATTGAAATATACAATTGCTCTTCTAAATAAATAATGAATGGGATCTGCAAGCGCACAGATTAATACCGATGCAACATTTTAACCGGGAAATATTCCAGGTATCGTTATTTATATTTTTACCACTGGGAAGGGATTAGCAATCATCAATATTGATTACAGAATAGAATATGAGATTGAGCATCTATCATTGCATGTATAATTGAGAACATTATATCTAACTCTTCATACAGGGATAAATGTCACATAAAGGATATATGAAATAACAATAGTGACAAGGATAACTAATCTGATCTAGCCACATAATAAATATGATAAGCACCTCAATTAGATACTCTAGAAAGTCATTAGCATGGTATTAGAATGAACTACAAGAATATTCCCTAAGTTATTCTCAACTATATAGTCTAGCATTATCATAGTTAGTGCAAGCATACTTAGCAATCATTGCGAGACAAGACTACGCCCATGCATAGTGATATTAGCAAGGAATATGAGAAACATAGCAATCACTCCCCTGTAATAATGTTGCTCTGCCAGCCCAATACACGAGAGGGGGACTATATAAGAATCAATGAAGCTGTCACTATCACGAACCACCCCACGATCTGGCATATTGGGTACAATCGCAGATAAATACGGTATAAGCACCATGCCTACACAAAGTCATAAGCAATATATTGAAGTAGAACAAAGTCATATTCATAATATTGAAGAACAAAGATAATTAGAAAGCAATTAGAAGCACAATTAGAGAATTACCAAGAATCCTCTTGACAGATCCGGAAACCAATCGAAGATTGACTCCTTCTAGTTCTAATCCTATGTAGCTATGCTAATCTAGATATCTAATTGATGTGGTGGCTCTAATCTTGATCAGAGGCTTCTTCTCCCTTGATGGAACAATAAATTAGGGTTGAGAGGCTCTCTCCTCCAGGGGCCAGGGGGTCTGGTTTTATTGTCCCTCCAAGTGAATATGGGCCATTGGATCAAACCGACATAGATTGTATGGTTGAGATTCATCCTTTAGGTCGGTGGAGATCTCCCGCAAAGTAGAGTCCTGATTGGACTCAGGGGCAGGGCGGGCGCCCTGACCAACTGGGCGGCCGCCCAGGGTCAGGCCCCGTTTCGCCTCCGCTTCGGTCTCGTGGCTTCTGGAGTCTTCTAGATGTAAGATAATTGCGCAGCACGTTAATATCTTTACGTAATCCTGACGTGTGGGCCTTTCTTCCTTATTTCCTGATAACCCCCTGCAGAAATAGACAAGCACCAATACTCGTGGAATTCTATCAGATAAAACCCTAAGTCTAGATGTTGATTTCATTTGGATCCTTTTCTTTATTTATTTGATAATTAAATTTGGATCCTTTTCTTTATTTATTTGATAATTAAATTTGATACTTAAGGACCGTCAACAATGGCTACATGGTTACTTATGGAGACCTTCTACTATGGATTAACCCAGAAGGCTCGTGAGTGCCTAGATGCATCTGCTAAAGGATCATTTTTGGATCTTACAATTGGAAAAGCAGAGATACTTTTGGATAAGATAGCAGAAAACCAAAGCTGGTTCCAAGAGGAAGCTCAACAATGTCATCAAACTGAAGAAATATCAGGAGAAGTAAATGCACTATCAACTAAGATGGAAAATTTGCTCCATTAGATTGACCAGAGGGCCAAGTTCAAAGAAGATCAAAGGGCCATTGAGACAGCATACAAATATCAACCTACCTCGAGTCAACCCAATAGCAAAGGTATGAATTCAGGTAACACTTTCAAGCAACTTTCATTAAAAGAGATAATTGCTCAGCAAACAAAAACTAATGATGAAGTTAAACAAAGGCTAGATACAAATGAATCATCTCTAAAAGATATACACAATAAAATGAATTTTCTATTAACTACCTTTGATGAGCAAAACACTCTTAATAAAAGGGTAGATCTTAAATTAATAAAGCTAGTTGCTGCACTGCCTATTGCTACTAACATTGAGCAGGTAAAGAACATAACTATTAGAGGAGGCAAAGCCACCAGGGATCCCCCATACCCAAAGGAGAAACAAAGAACATCAACACCAGTGCAACCAGCAGTCATAGAAGAAGAAAGCCCAGTTGAAGCAGAAGATCTGCTACAACCACCAAGAACTGGAGAAATGAGGAAAGATTTTTACGACACCAACTATTTGCCATTTCCCAGAAGAAACAGAGGACTGCAGTCGGATGAGCAGTTTGGTAAGTTTGTAGAGGTCATTCAGAAATTATATGTCAACATACCTCTGCTTGATGCCATACACGTACCTACATATGCAAAGTACATCAGAGATATTCTTAACAAGAAGAGACCACTGCCCACCACTGAGGTTATCAAGCTAACAGAAGAATGTAGTGCGGCCATCCTCAATAAACCACCAAGGAAGAAGAAGGATCCAGGATGCCCCACTATTGATTGCTCGATCGGAAACCAACACTTCAACAATGCACTTTGTGATCTCGGAGCAAGTGTCAGTGTGATGCCAGCATCAGTCTACGAGAAGCTTGAGCATACGACCCTAGAACCAACATCAATGTGCCTGCAACTAGCACATCAATCAGTTCGACACCCGTTGGGCATCGCCGAAAACATTCTAGTCAAGATCAGGGATTTCCTTGTGCCAGTAGACTTCATTGTACTGGACATGAGTCCTGACTCAAAAGTATCCATCATCCTTGGAAGGCCATTTCTGAGCACTGCCAATGCCCACATCGATGTCGAGAAAGGAGAAATCAAGTTCAGCATAAACGGACAAGAAGAACAATTCACATTCAAACCTAGACCAGAGAGAGACTCTACAGTGAAGGAAGTTCATGAAGAAGAACCACTCGAGACACCATCTCTGGAGGAAGATAATTCAGAAGATTAAAAGATTTGGAGGTCCACCTTGGGGGACCCAAAAATCCCAAACCCTCGCCGGGAGGTAAATCGGTATTTATCCACATTGTTTAAATTCTTGCATAATTAATTCTTGCATTAGTCATATTTATTCGTAGCATTATTATAATAATGAAAAGCCCCATATAAATAATATTTATGGTGTGTAACAACCCTTATTTATTAATTATTTTGAAGGCACAAAAATATTTTCCATTATCATTTCAATAAGTTTCAATTCTCATAGATTTTCCTGCATTATATTTAATCATAGCAATCTTCTAGAAGCATGACCCACACTCCCTGGGTCCCAAATGTCATACACCACACCTCACACACATCCCATCACATTATTTGATCCACCAACATAACTCCACTCACCAGCACTTTTCCACCGACCAACCACCACCATTGAACTATTATTTTGCATAAGAGTTAAGCAAAGGAGGGAGTGGAGAAAGGGCAGCCAGGATGGGCACCACAAGTGGGCACCCGCCCACCTATGGAGGGCGCCCGCCCTGCCCCCCTTTCCTCCTATAAATTGCCACTTCCTGCCTCCAACTTCTTCACACAAGCATTCCAGAAAACCACGCAAGTTTCAGTTTCCAGAGAAGGAGTTCTTGTAGTGAAGTAAGAAGAGAGTAGAGAGGAAGAGAAGAGTGGAAGAGAGGTTGGTAGTCTTTGAGTAAGAGAGTGAGGTTTACCTAGTAAGTAGTGATCCCGCTGTCCAAAGCGGAAGTAAAAGTTGTTTAGGGGGAGGTGCTACCAAAATAAAAACTTGTCTTGAACGACTAACCCCTGGACTACTGACATTCCGGACAGCTGACCACTAACATTTTCTCTCACATTTTCCACTAGTTGTGTGTGTGTCAACTTTTGTCTACAGGATGTTCAAGAAGGTGAAGAACGCAGGGAAGGCTCTCAAAAACATAGGTACAAGGAGTTCATCCCGACACTCCTCACACCTGTCAGAGATGAGCGTTGACCCAACACCCACACAAGCTCCATCATCTTCATCTGATCCGCAAGTTAAGGTCCTCCTCAAGATAGGAGACCTTGGACTGAAGACCTGCAGGGAAAAGGAAGTTTACCAGCAGCTAAAGAACAAAGATTTCATTCACACCCCTACTCTTGATCCAATCTTGCTACAAGAAACAGGTATGGATACTGAATTTGACTTAATTTTCTAGATGTTAGGTTGGACAAATTTTTGGAACATAACTGAGCTGGGTTCCCGTCTTCTCACCCTTGAATTTCTTTGCACTTTACAATATTATGAGGGGGGAATTGCTTTTCGGATGTTCAAACAGGACATTATGTTGTCTTGGAGAGAATTGAGTGACCATCTTGGTTTCTCTTCAAGATGCATCCTGAACATTGACTCTGACTTACCCAATTTTAAGAGACACCAGTTCTGGAGAGAGATATCTAGAGATGATTTTTATAGTGAAGCCCGAACCAGTGACATGGAACACCCCACTCTTAGGATGTTCCACAAATGGCTTGGGTACAATCTTTTCCATTGTGATGATATTAGAAAATTAAGAGTAGGAGATTTGCAACTTCTATATGCTGCTATAAATAAAGTACCCACTTCACCTGTTACACTTTTGGTTTCTCATTGGCTTAGTATACCTAGTCTTCAGGGATCAGTAGGATGTACTTCACATATCACTCGTCTAGCCCCTAATCTTCATTTGCTAGAAAACTCGTCATTGGAATTCATAGATGAGTTACGGATTTATCATGGCTATAACACATTTAGGCAAGCTCGGATGTTGAAAAAAGAGGGGAACATAATGTATATGCTATATGATCATAAAGGCAAGATTCGGTTACCTAACCCGAACCTTGGCCTCTATGTTGTTCAAAATTACTTGATTGAGATTGCAGTGACACCGGTAAACCAGAGAGCTCCACAACGAGTGGCATCTGAAAGGATGACCACCCATCGAGAATGCACCTGGTATAGAGCTGATCCCGGGCTGGAAGAAGCAACACACCTGCATTATTGCGACTACAACCCCCGAGTCCTTCGAGACCCATGGGTTCGACATGCTCAACCACAAGAGCCAACACAGGAGACATGGCCGGAGAGTCAAGAACACCAGTGGACAAACCCACCTTTCCATACGGGCAGGCACTCCACTGATCCATATGGAGCTTCAGGGTCCTGACCCCCGCCCCAATTCGATGCAGGACGCTGTCACAGAACCGACCAAATTATAAGAGTTCAAGTGTAGAAACGATCGCCAAGCAATCAAGTTTCCAAACTTGAGCCCATATAATCCCGGTAGTCAATTGAAATCACGAAGGACTTCAAACCAACTCGCAACAAACCAAGATCGTAATAATTCAACATAAATACAGCGAATGTTACATAGTCATTCATTGCCGTCAAAGCGGCACCACATCGGAGTATTAAGTTATTACAACACTGGTTTGAAGTAGCGGAAGCAAAATAATTACACACACACTTTCCAAATTCAGTTCTTAAGTTTGAGTCACTGCCAGAGTCTATGCCATCCTTCCAAAAGCATCAGATACGAGATTGGTAGAGAACCGTGCCCGACGGTTAGTCCTCATCCCCAGCGGGATGGAGACAGGTCTTGCAGAAGCCGTCATAAAAGATGTCATCTACAACAGGTGGGAATAAACCCTGAGTACGAGAATGTACTCAGCTAGACTTACCCGTCTAGTAAAATATAAAAGACACCAAGGATCATGCAAGGCTAAGATATAGAAGTAGAGCTGGTTGACTCGACATTTTTGCCAAAAAGCCTTTATTAAGACTAGCACAAAGTAAGAGCATCATATTTATTTATCATCAGCCTACCACTAGATTAGCACATGTATGACAACACATAACTTGATTATTACAAGCAATAATAACCATATCAGGTTCATCATCTGTTTTTCTTGCTATCATCATTCTCATGAACCAAGTTCATTAGTGAATGCTACGTTTGCCGCTGCTCTGTCAAGTTCTCACTGACCGGGAGAGACGGCGATACAAATCGAATTCCTATCCAGCTGGAGGGTTATTCCTAGCACTCACCCAAGCATCTCCCGTCGGAGAGCCCCCGGGTCACCTTTGGTACAACTCAGGAATCGCGGCTCCGATCAGCGCCGCACTCCCAGGGCTACCACTCTGCCAGGGAGGTCAGGAATTTTAACTCACCTGCCTTTGGGCTTACGCCAATGGTCCCCCGCACACCGCACTTCCTCCGGTAGTGCGCACTTTATACTTGCCGGTCTTCCGGCCTGAGTTATACAACTCGGCTTCGCGGTCGGAACGAGTTATCCGGCCAACTAAGTGTTAGGCATGCGTTCAACATGACAAGAGGACGTACAACGATCGGTCCTTAGCTGCCACAGACGGAGTTACTACAACCTTGCACAACTCCGCCCAGCTTAAGTCAAATTAATCAGGTTCCATCCACGATAGCACATATAGACCACCGTGATCCGACATAACCCTATATCGCGCAGGTGACAGGATATCACCTGACTTCTACCGATTTAAGCATGGCTATGCTACTACTCGATCCTAACTCTATAACCAGGTAGTGGTAAGATATCTGAACAAGGATTAAGTAAAATGCAGTAACGGTTTTATCACAACTCCTATACTTAATGCAGCAATAGATATAACATATTAAATAAACTTTCAAAAGTAAAGGGAGACTTAGAATGCTCCGGGGCTTGCCTTTCACGAACGAAGCTGGCTCGTGACTTGGACACTCAACTTCTTCTTCTGGCTCCTCGGGTCCGACTTGCTAGACCTCCACCTCTTGGCTGCCCTCCTGGCCTTCGGGATTCACTTGCAGATCGAAGGAAACTGCCGTGTCCGATGCACCTATTGCATGCTCGGTGAATAAGAAGGTGTGCATATAAAAGAATGAATGCTTGATAACATAATAGATTCACTGGACACTCATTTATGGAGTACACAGTTATAACAAGTTCACACAAGCTAACAAGTTAACCTAGTCCAAAACTTACCATGATACTAAAACAGCAAGCCACATAAAACAGGAGTAACTCAGTAAATAAATTATAACTAATGATAGACAGATCCAACAAATATAAGTGAAGATATTCTGGAAAGCTTATCAAATTGTCTACAAATCATCTTTAAACATCTCAGCAAGATTCAGATATTAAACCAGTCATTTAAACAAAGTTCCAGGTTCTGTCCCAGAAAAACAGAGAGCACCTATTTCTGGAACCCGACTTGGAACAGCTATAACTTTTAAACTACTTGGCCAAATGATCTCAAATTTAAACCACAGCTAGTTCAATAAGTTTACAACAACTTTGATTTAGACATGGTCCACAGAAAGCCAAGTTATCATTAAGCAAAAGTTAAATCACTTCCTTGCTGTCCAGAACAGCCTTTAACCCTTTAATTAATTATTTGATGACATAACCAAAACACAAACCATGCCAACCACATGGCTTATGAGCACAAGCATATCACAAGATTACCAGAACATCAGATGATAACCCTCAAACATATACTTAACAAGGCATTTATTAATTACTTCTAGAAAGAAGCATAATTACAAGATGCCTAGTCAAAGTGCTCAGAAAAATCTACAAAAATTACAGGAACACAGGTAAAGCATCAAAGCATCACCATAAAAATTTCACAGCAATTGCACATACCAAATTAAAGATATGTATTTAACATGTGCCCAAGTGTTTATTTCATAATTTTAGAAACATGACTTATATGGTGTCAAACAACAGATTTCAAATTATTTACATAGGAGGAATACCATAAACATATTTACTACCAAAGTAGAGCACCAGCATAAGCACCAATTATTTTATATTATTTAATCAAGGAAACAAGCTAAATTTCAATCATAAATTACATATCAAAGCTGCAGTACTCCAAAAATCATGAAATATTTACCAAAGCACTCAAATATCATACAGAGGCTACCATAAAATTTTCAGAGCAAACTAAGTAGTATAGCAAGAGATATGAATTTATCCATGAATAACAAGATTAAATCCTTAATAAATATTTTCCCAGAAAACATGGTTCATTTTATATTTTTATTAAAAACTAGCCATCTCATGGAATACCACAAAATTGGTTTCACCATTTTTGGATCTCAGAAACAGGAGATATGATTTTTGCAAGAAAGGCAAAAATCAGGATTTTGAATAAAAGAAAAGGAGGGAAGGAGAGTGACGCTGACAGTGGACCCCGCCTGTCAGGGTCGTCTTCCTCACGGCCGAGGCGACTTTCGACGGCGATTTCTCCGCGACGGCGAGGTCTCCGGCCAAACCCAGGGCACCAACGTGATCCCCAGACTCTAGCGACTCGATTGACCCCCTTTTCCCCACGGCGGAGCCACCGGAAGGGGCTCGCCGTCGACGATGGCGGCTCGGCAGAGGTGCTCGGCGTTACGCCGGAGCCCTCAGGCCGGTAGAGCGCGACCTAAGACCTTCTACAGCACCAGCGAACTACGGCGGAGCTTCCTAGGTACGCGGCTTGGCTTGAAACCTCGTGGAACACGCTCGCCACGAGAGCACCCATCTCCGGCGGAAACACGGCGGCGCTGCGCATCGTGTCCGGCGACGGAGAGCTCGGTAGAGCGTCTACCAAGAGGCGCAAACGCTCGCTAAGGACCTACTCTACCTCTACGACCTGACCAGAGGAGACAAGAGGCTTCACCGGGCTCGGCATTGGGCTCGCCGGAAAAGATGGTCACGGCGACCCGATTTGGGGGAAGAAGGGAATGGCGGCTCACCGGTGGATTTCACGGCGAGATGGTCGGTGGAGAATGGAGAGCGGTTCACGGCGGAGCTGTGGGTGGAGTTTGGTGAGCAATAGCGCAGCAAGGAACGCGCGTGAGCTCGCCGGAGTACGCTCGCGACGGAGAGCTCACGGCGGCCGCGTTTCTGGCGAGAGGGGCGAGGCAGAGCGGAAGTGGACGCATCCACTTGCTCGGGGCGTCGCCGTGGACGTCATGCGCGCGCTGGGAGCTGACGAGTGGGGCCATCGCCGACGTACGGACGACATCTGGCGGACAGGTGGCGCTCTGGCCATCCCCGACGGTGAGCTCGGCTTCGATTCAGAGAACACGGCGACTGACTGACAGAGCGACTTCGACAACGGATAACTCCCAAACCAGCCCAAGATAGAAGATGATGCAGTTGACAAAGTTGGAGTTTCAATCGAGTTCTACAACTTTGTCGACAAGAGAAAAAGCCAGATCGGCCGGGATTGAGAGATATAGAGTTTTCAAAATCGATCAAGCAAACTGGTTTGGTTCCAGGACTTAGAAAATTTTCTAAGTGTTGGAAACAGCCCCAAATCTGCTTTGTGGGTCACTTTTGAGCTATTTGTGATCATTTTCATGAGATGGCCATAAAACAACTTTTGTTCCTTATAAAATTTGCTACAACTTTTCTGTAGGAAGTTTTGACATGCAAACGTTTTATGAAACACTTTTTAAAAGCCTAAGCAAAAGAGGTTTCTAGGGCCTATTTGCACAAGTATGACTTAAAGGCATATTTTGGAGAAGTGATCAACATGAACATTGTTCCCAAGGTTAAGTTAAGCATAGATAAACTAATTACCAAGGCATAGAGCACAAGCACAAGCATGGTTCACTCAAACATAGGCATAGGAAGCCTATTTAAGCAATTTAAATCACATTTTGCATAGAATGACATGGCTCAAGATAGATGATGATCATGATATGCTTTGAGTAGATGATGATGCCTATGCTATGCACATGATCCATGCAACCATAAGACTGGGGTGTTATAGCCCTCCCCCCTTACAAAAATCTCGTCCCGAGATTTGAAAGCTTACTGATTTTCGAAGAATGTTTTGTAAACTTCTCTTAAATAATCCTCCGTCTCCCAAGTAGCATCTTCTTCCCCGTGGTTACTCCACAACACCTTGTAGAGCTTAACCACACGACTACAAGTCTCCCGTTCCTTGCGATCAAGAATCGCTATGGGTTTCTCCTCATACACCAGGTCTAACTTCAACTTGATGTCTCGAACTTCAACTCGTTCCTCCGGTACACGAAGGCACTTCTTTAGTTGTGATACGTGGAAGACAGGGAAAATAGCTCGAAGCGCAACTGGGAGTTGAACTTTGTACGCCACATTCCCTTTCTTTTCGAGAATCCGATAGGGTCCCACATAACGAGGTGCAAGCTTTCGTTTGACTCCGAAGCTTCGTACACCCTTCATCGGAGACACCTTGATATACACATGGTCACCAACTGAAAACTCAATCGGCTTCCTTCTTTTGTCGGCATAACTTTTCTGACGAGCTTGAGCAGCTTCCAGATGTTGCTGGATGGTATGAACTTTCTGCTCTGCTTCATTTACGAAATCGATGCCATAATACCTTCGCTCTCTGGCTTCTACCCAATTCAACGGGGTTCGACACTTTCGACCGTACAGGGCTTCAAATGGAGCCATTTTGATACTCTCCTGATAACTATTGTTGTAGGAGAACTCAGCTAATGGCAACCACTTAACCCAGGAACCCTTTGAAGAGAGAGCACATGCCCTCAACATGTCTTCTAGGATTTGGTTAACCCGTTCAGTCTGACCAGCCGTTTGGGGATGATAAGCAGAGCTACGGACTAAATGAGTACCAATCTGCTCATGCAGACACTCCCAAAAACGAGCAGTGAACTGCAGTCCATGATCGGATACAATAGTTCGAGGCACACCATACTGACGAACAATGTGCTCGAAATACAATTCTGCATATTGATGTGGACGATAGTCAGTTCGAACCGGAATAAATCGAGCAACCTTGGTCAAACGATCTACAATCACCCAGATGGAGTCGTAACCCTTAACAGAAGTTGGGAGTCCACTGATGAAATCCATGCTGACTTCATCCCATTTCCAACCAGGAATTGTCAAGGGTTGAAGCAAACCAGCTTTCATGTGAACAGCCTTCACACGACAACAATTGTCACAACGAGCGACAAAAGCAGCGATCTCCTTTTTCATCTTTGTCCACCAAAACAAAGGTTTCAGATCCTGATACATCTTACAACTACCAGGATGGATAGAAAATTTGGATGAATGAGCTTCAGATAAGATCTGATTTCGCAACTCGCGGTCTTTTGGGACCACTAGTCGATCTTTGAACCAAAGAATTCCATTCTCATCGACCCAGAAATGCTTGGTTTCTTCTTCCTTCATTTTCCTCTTTATATGGTGGATGCCTACATCTGATTGCTGCAATTCGATGACTCGATTGAGAAGAGTACTCTCCAGAGAAATCTGGTTGAGCACAAGTGGATACATAAGATGTGACAACAACGGATCTTCCACTTGCATTGAGTGACAGTGCGCCTTCCGACTTAAGGCATCCGCAACCACGTTTGCCTTGCCCGGATGATAGTGCACTTGCAGATTATAATCTTTAATCAACTCAAGCCACCTTCGCTGCCGCATGTTCAGTTTAGGTTGAGTGAAGATATACTTGAGGCTCTTATGATCGGTGTAGATATTACACAGATTACCCAGCAAATAATGCCTCCAGATTTACAAAGCATGAACAACTGCTGCCAATTCTAAGTCATGAGTAGGGTAATTGACCTCATGCTTTCAAAGTTGGCGCGAAGCATACGCGATCACACGACCTTCCTGCATCAACACACAGCCTAAACCAATGCCTGATGCGTCACAAAAGACATCGAAGGGCTTTTCGATATCAGGTTGAGCTAGGACAGGAGCTGATGTCAGCAATGTCCTCAACTTGTGGAATGCCTCTTCACACTCAGGCGTCCACACAAACTTCTCATCCTTCTGAAGTAGACGAGTCATAGGCTTGGATATCTTTGAGAATTCGGGAATGAATCGACGATAATATCCAGCCAGACCAAGAAAACTCCGAACCTCGTGTACCGAAGTTGGAACTTTCCAATCCAGCACTTCTTGAACCTTAGCCGGATCCACCGAGATGCCTTCTTCAGATAAGACATGGCCCAAGAAAGGTACTTTCTTCAGCCAGAACTCGCATTTGCTAAACTTAGCATAAAGCTGATGTTCGCGCAAACGCGACAACACTATACGCAGATGCTCTGAATGCTCCTCTTCATTGCAGGAATATACCAAGATATCATCAATGAAGACCACCACAAACTTGTCCAATTCAGGCATGAACACCGAATTCATGAGATACATGAAGTGAGCAGGTGCATTTGTAAGACCGAAGGACATGACGAGATACTCATACAACCCATACCTCGTCGAGAAAGCTGTCTTAGGTACATCTTCAGGACGGATCTTGATCTGATGGTACCCAGATCGCAAATTAATCTTGGAGAATACTTTGGCTTTAGACAACTGGTCAAACAAGATATCAATGCGAGGTAGAGGGTATTTGTTCTTGATGGTTACCGCATTTATGGGACGATAGTCCACACACATGCGCAAAGATTGATCCTTCTTCTTCACAAAGATAGCCGGACAACCCCAAGGAGATGAACTAGGACGGATAAGACCCTTCTTCAACAACTCATTTATTTGGGTCTTAAGCTTAGCTAATTCGTTGGGTGGCATTCTATAAGGTCTTCTAGAGATAGGAGCGGTACCTGGAATCAATTCAATTTTGAACTCCACATCCCGATCCGGAGGAAGCTCGGGTAAATCATGAGGAAACACATCTGGGAACTCACACACCACCGGAATGTCCTGAATAGACTTAGATGTAACTGTATTCATAGTGCTACGGATTTGAATATCCCGAGGGAGTTGCACTAGAAATGCCTCCTTGGTATTTGGGTCTTTCAACATCACTACACGAGTGGTGGTGTCGATAAGAACTCCATTGCCACTCATCCACTTCATCCCCAGAATTACATCTATGCCCACACCGGGTAGAACAACCAAATCAGCAATAAACTGACGGCCTCCTATTTCCAGAGTTGCCCCCAAAACCACTTGATTGGTGGAAATATCATTTCCCGCAGCACTAATAGAATAACTGCCCTTATCAAGTGTAATTGCCTTGAGATTATGCTTAGACACAAATTCAGAACTCACAAAAGAATGTGATGCTCCTGAATCAAAAAGCACAAGTGCGTCATGTTGATTGACCAGAAACTTACCAGCCGTGACTACCTCACCAGCAGGGATTGCTTCCACAGTTGTGTAGTGAACACGCCCCTGGTGGACGTTCCCCTGGTTGACCTTCTTTGGCGGGTAGGGACAGTTGCTCTGCCAATGCCCGGTCTGATTGCAGTTCCAGCACGGACGGTTGGCAGGTGGAGTCTTGGCATAGTTGGGACCCGTGTTGCCCCTAGGAAGAGCAATAGAGTACCCCTTGCGAAAACCCGTCTTGGCCTGATTCTTCTTCATTGGTGGGCGGTACCGCTGGTTAGGCGTTGGAGTGCGGAACGGTGGCTTAGCTGCCACTGGAGCCTTGGACTGAGATGACCCTGCCCCGGCCTCAAAAGCCCTCTTGCGAGTTTTGGTCGCAGTGTACACAGTATTATAGTTCTCTTGAGTGAGAGCATCACTGACAAACTCATTGAACGTTGCACACTTAGTGCGGCCCATAGTCTTCAGCAACTTGGGGCCCAAACCCTACTTGAAACTAGCAATCTTTTTCGCCTCAGTGTTCACAAACTCAGGAGCATACCTAGACAAATGATTGAAAGCATGCAAATACTCCTTCATAGTCTTGTTGCCCTGAGTTAACTGCATGAACTCAGTATGCTTCATCTCCATGACACCAGGAGGTATGAAATGCCCTTTAAAAGCATCACGGAACAGATTCCAGTCAAGCACAGTGTCGGCTGGAAGAGCTTCCCGATACTGATTCCACCAGATGCTTGCTGGGCCCTGCAGTTGATGAGCTGCATACTCTGCCTTCAAACCTTCAGTCAACCGAAGCAAGCGGAACTTTCGTTCCACCGTGTTCAGCCATTCTTTAGCTTGAAGGGGTTCTTCAGCTTCTCTAAAAGGTGGGGGCTTTGTATCCATGAAGTCCTTGAAGCTACTGTACTGATTAGGAGCTGGCCCTTCATGTGCACTACGGCCACCCTGATTCGCCATCCGATTGATGGTCTCAGTGAGCATCCTCTGATTTTCCACCATCATCTGCATTAACTCAGCAGGATTTGGTGGTGGAGGAGGAGGGGGTGGATTCATGTTTGCACGCTGTTCCACTCCTCGGGTGCCACGAGACATCTGTAAAGACACAGTCAGTGAGCATTGATGATGACAAGATTTGCCGTAGAAGAACTTATTTTTATGCCTGAAAGTATTCGAGAGAATAGCTTTACAGAAAAGGCACAATAATTCGATTCCACAAACAACATCACCAATCCAACACATGACAGAGATATCCGCAATATGCACCATAATGGAAAACATCGTCATAACATAACAAACATGTCAAGGTTACACATTAGGTCCATACAGTTATTACACCATCATAGTACATGCCATGAGTCAAGGTCAAAGTTCCGGATTACAACATGGTTACAAAAGCACCACGGCTGGCTGGCATACTACAAAAGATCCTCACAAAACACTACTCACTACTCCCTACACTCCAGGCTCGTCGTCCGAGTCAGCGTCGAAGATCGCCTCTCCATCCTCATCGCTAACCGGCTCAAGCTCCTCGTCCTCCATGTCCTCGTGCAAAGGTGGTGCAGCCGCTGCTGGTCCATCGACCTCCATACCATCATCGTCGCCCACTATCACCTAAGGTCCCACCTCTGGATACACGGGTGTTGACGGTCCTTAATGCTCATATTTAACCATCAATTAATCATGGAAAAGGATCCAAATGCAACCAACACCTAGACTTAGGGTTTTATCTGACAGAATTCCACAAGTTTTGGTGTTTGTCTATTTCTGCAGGGGGTTATCAGGAAATACGGAAGAAAGGCCCACATGTCGGGTTTACATAGAGATATTAACGTGCCACACAATTTTCTATCATCTAGAAGACTCCAGAAGCCACGGGAACAAAGCGGAAGACGAGAGGCCTCAGGGACAGGGCGCCCGCCGTAGTCCTGAGGGCGCCCGCCCACCTGTTCTGCCCAATCAGGGTCCAATTAGGGGACAACGCTAAACCGACCTAAAGGATCAAGGAAAACCGCACGATCAATGTCGGTTTGATCCGACGGCCCAGATTCACTTGAAGGGACTATAAAACCGGACCTCCTGGCCCCTGGAGATCATACCTCTTCTACAGAATCAAAGCTAGGGTTTCAATTCTTCATCCAAGTAGAGAGGATCCCTCTAGTTCTTCTAGTTCTACCTCTAGTTCATCTAGATCTAGTTCTAGTTCATCTAGTTCTAGTTCTAGTTCTTCTAGTTCTAGTTCTAGTTAGTTCTAGTTGTAATCTAGAAAATAGGGAGAGAGAAGAGGAGAGCGGAGGAGGAGCCGGATCTGTCGGATCTTCCTCAACATTGTACTTTTGCAGCAACTGGTTCGTTCTTCATCGTTCTCTAGGTTCTTCAATTCATAACTCCTGAGTTCTCTAATTACTTTTATTTACATTCAAGTTATTTATTGGATTCCCGCTTGCATCAAGTGCTCTAGTCTTTATAACGCTAGAGTAGTAATTAATAGATTAGACGTGGTGTTTAGTCTTGCGATTACCTGGAATTGCACCCAATCCTACGGATTGTTGTGGTAGCCCTAGGGTAGTGACAGCCCTAACGATCGACGTATTCCACCACGTTCGGATCGGTGTTTGTAGGACCGTAGTCAGACCTTCCTAGCCCCCTTCTCATCTCTTTCTGTGGTTAGTGTTCTGATGTCCCGATATAGATAATCTTGAAGTAATTCTTGATTCTTAGATCAACTAGAGAACTCTCAGGAAACTTCCTCTCTTCCCACTAAAAATAATTATATAGTTATCCTTGGGCGATCTTGGATCTTAATTAGTACACTCACGTTCTCTGTGGAAAATCGATACTCTGGAATACTCCCGGGTGAAAGCTACATCGGTATCCGTGCGCTTGCGGATTTTTCTGTTTGCGTTTAAAATACCCAACAAGCTTTCTGGCGCCGTTGCCGGGGAACGGTAGCTGTGCTAGTTTCGAACCAAGTCGTCCGTGTATCCTTTTTCTTTTCCTTTTTTACCACACTCACCTTACCATTTTCACCATACCACATGGATTTCACTCTAAGCATTAATGAGCATGGAATTTATTTCATAGCCACTTCATTTTCTCCATGCTCATATGCAACATCTTCACAATCCATTGGTCTCTCCAACATCACCACATTCGAGATCTCCAACCCCCACTTCCTTTCTATTTATAGAAACTTTAAAAGGGTGGTTGTCGATGCATATGTCTATAATAAATTTTGCAGATCTCGTTGAGTTGATCTTGATATAGGTCAGCGTTGGAGGGGAAACCACTTCACTGACATAAATTGATGGTTTCCCAAGGACAAGCTTAGTGTCCTAAAACAAGCACTGATCAGATTGTAACATGAGCTTTTAATTATTTGCAACATTACCTTGTGTGTTGAGCATATAAGGATAATTGTAAAAATATTCCTTCGGGTATTCTTGTCACTAACCTTTCCAGGATTGGAGCAAGAAGATCGGATGAATGACAAGCACAAGGTATGTCCAACCAATCATCATACAACATTGAATTAAATTCATCCAAACTTGAATTTTGCAAAATTCAAGCTTGGGGGAGTGCTTTATATAAAAACATCATTTGCCATGTTGCTATGTTGGTTGTCCCTACCTTTGAGACATGCTCAATTTGTTAAATAGTAATCACACTACTTCATCTCCACTTGAGTAGATCTCTATAAAAGCCATCACGCTACCTTTGTTTATCCTAGTAAGTGTTAGTTTGGAAGTACTGTACATACTTCTATTGGTTTTTAAATTAAGCATGGTGCTTAGGTTAAACAGCCTTCCTTAATCTAATTAGACATGGAGTCTAGTTTGGTTATTGAACTAAAAACTGCTTGTGTAGACATTGGTATATTTTGTTGGACTAACCCCAGCAGGGAAACTTTCAATATTGACCTGGGAAGTCCTGAGATAAACTCACATTGGAGACAAAGAGAGACACACATGAAGTTTAACAATTTACACAAGGAAGGCATAGCTCACAAGAGATGATCCATGGAGGTGCCACAAACACGATGCACAACCGCTAAGAAAGGAAAGCTTCCACAAGGTGATACTGTACCATCACTCTTCAAGTAAGGTAACATCTTAAGGTACTTGACTATCACTTCTATAAGTTTCTCCTTGGTTCTGGCGTTCACATGAGTAAAAGAGACAAACATGTAAGATTTACAACTCTAGATTAACCAACCCAATCGATTCAATATGTTTAGTCCTTCCACCTTTGTGATCCCACACTCCTAATCATATAAGCTAAAATATTGCACACTCAATCTTTGGAAGATATATTTAAAAAAAACAACATAAATATAGATAGATTATCTTTCCATAAGGTTGAGTGATCTGATCTGACAAATATTTTAAATGTTACACTCATGGTCTTATTATCCATCAAGTTTGTCTTGCTCACTATGCTTGAGGTTAGAGAAGAATAAATACACTTTTGGTTCTGTTGGTGTTTTCCACCAACAGGGCCCATGCACTTGATCTCTGCCTTGTCTCTTTGAGCAGGTACACTTCGAGCAAAATATGAAGCACTTTTACAACTCCCAGACTCCACCAAGTGAAGAACCTAGATCTAGGAGCACAAACACACTGGAGATACTAGACACTCAGGCAATCACTGCCCTGAGATGCTTGAGGACGTAACTACTGGAGTAACCCCGTAGTGGAAGTAATTACTGACCTTCTGCCGGTCAAGAGAGACAACCCAGGACGCCCCGTCATCCCGATCTCCATCGGCATGGTGGACTTCCTAGAAGCACTCTGCGACTTTGGCTCCAGCGTCAACATTATGCCCAAGCCTGCAGATCAGACACTAAGTTTCCCAAAGGGAATATTGAAGAACCTCTGCGTTCGAGTTGGTACCTTGTACGCCCTGCAAACTTCATGGTGATAGAGACTGGTACTGATGAGAGGGCACCCATCATCCTAGGGAGGCCATTCTTGAACACCTCGGGAGCTATCATCTACGCTAGTGCTGCCAAGATCAGTTTCTACATCAAGGGGGAGGAATGAGACGTTTTCCATGAAGAACAAGACTACACAAATCTCAGAGCAATCCCGACATGAATCAAGGAAGAGGACCAACAGGAGGAACAGGAACAAGCAAGTGTGGACCGAGTCAGCTAAGATGGTCACTGCAGTTCAAGGAGGTCAAGCTCGTCGATTTAAGTCACCGTTCCTGTCCAAGAAGGACGACCCTGGTGTTCCAAGCATCGAGTGCACAATCAATGGATATTCCTTTCAGAAGACACTCTACGACACCGGATCTGACGTCAACATAATGGCCGCAGTCACCTATCAGCTCCTGTTCGGAACCATGCCCCTAGAACCGATATACATTCAGCTTCAGATAGCAGATCAGACATTCCAAAAGGTTGAAGATTTTCAGATTATTGACATGGGAGAAGACGAGTACGATCCACCCATCATCCTTGGAAGACCGTTCTTTAGCACCATTAAAGCAATCATATACATTGGAACCAGAGAAGTCCACATACACTTCCCCTCAGAGAAGGTATGCCACTGTTTTACTGACCCTAACTATATAGTTGAACACTCTAAGCAGGTCAGGACAAGAAGAAGACAACGCAATCGCAACCAAAGGAGGCAAATCATCAAGGACGGATGGGCAGATTATGAAGAAGTGGTAATATCTGAAGACATATAGCTTGAACAGAATTGTCCTGAGGAGACCGTAGCACCGAGTCAGGTGTGTAGAAAAACGATAGTTATACATGAAGAGCAAGCGCCGCCGGAACCACCGACTACGCCATCCAGCGAATCCTAGGACCACTGAGAAAACGGAGAGTCCCGTTCGGAGGACGTAAAAACACCGAACGCCTTGCCAAAAGGTAAACTTGGTAGTTATCTTTTTCCTTTCAATTATTTAAAATAGTTTTGTTAGTTAATCAGGTTCATATCATCTTGGAACGAAAATAAAAATGTTGAAAATAGTAAGCCCCATGTGAGTATGCTCATGGCATAAAACCCATAAGTACATTCACTGTGGTGGTGTAAAAATGAAATAAATATATTCCTGTCCTATAAAAATAAAATTATAAAAATAAATTTATGATCCTACTAAAGAGTGTAACATTTATTGAGGAGGCTCAACATGATAAAGGCTAGGTATTTATGCTAACACTTAACCAGTTCCACAAAGCTTTGTTGTCTATTTGAGCTCCACAGAATTCAAGGATCAAAGAAGACTAGCAGACGGAGGACATCCTAATCGCTGTCAGGGTGCTGCCGACATTCAAATACACCTCCGCCACTTGCTAGCTACATCAGAAGAGATTACGTCAAAATCCAGCTTGGGGGAGAGCACCCCCATTTATCCAGCTAAGTATTCTACTCACGTTTATACTTTACTCTAATAATAAAAAGATGCATAATCATATAAACCCAAATAAAGATTTTGTGCTTATATATATCTTTGCTTAGTTTGCTAAATAAATAAATAAATAAAGTTTGCTATGAACCCTCATGATAAGCTCTCACATGGAAATGATGAATAGTTGCTCTGCCATGGCTAGTTCTCAAAATTGAAATCTCTCTAAAGTTTAGGCATGACTGGTATTAATTAAGATTTGCTCTAAACCTGAACTTGTGGGGAGAGTACTTGATCTAAAGTCTAAGTCGTTAACGGATACGATATGAGAAGGTTGAGCTGCTGTTTATCTGTTCCTAGAGATGCTAGAATTCTGGAGAATTTTATCTTTGAAAATCTTTAAAATATCACATGATGAGTTCCTGTATGATGAGAGTTTAAATTCCTATCACAGCCATATATACATGCTGGCTAGACTTTGAGCCACACATTTACTTTACTGCTTATGAGCATTGAGTGTGGTCAAGCTGTGTAGACCCTTAGGAGCTTGTCATGCGGTTAAATCAAGATTCACTTGCACGTTCACTCACACATGCTACTTCTACTCCAGAAGTACCATCCACATATATCCATCCATTTCCATCTTCAGAACCACCCAAAAATATTCTACTCCTAATCCGTGAGAGAATAGCCAAAAACATTCTCCTATTTCTGTTTTTCCCTGTGAAAAAAAAATGCTCAAGTTATCTTGGTTACTACCACTTGCTATATTATTTCAGGAGATGAGTGCTCTAAAAAAAAGAGAGAAAAAAAAGTATACGAGGAAATAAAAAGGGGTAAGTGCCCGGAACCTTGAAAGAAAAGAAAAAAAAGTGAGACGAGAGGTAAAAATGGACAAGTGTCCGACAGTAGAATTAGGCGTACAAGATACCCACCTGAGAGAAAAGAAAAAAAAAGAGAAAAAAATATAGAGCATCTCATTCCCCTCGAAAAGTTTCAAAAGAGCAAGGAAGGTATGTATCCCCTCAAAAGAGCACAAGTAGAATTAGGCTTTCACCATTGTTATCCCCATCATCACCTTACACCATTCATTCGCCACACATGCACATCTTGATTTGACTTATTGACTTGTTCTTCTGGATCCATGGTTTGACTATGCAATAAAAGTCTTGTAAGTATGTATTAGCTGTCTCCCACCTATGAGCTCCAGATATCAAAAGCCTTATTAGAGTAGGGTGAGAGGAAGGCAATGTCACTATGCCTCATACCAAAAATACCACATACTTTGAGAGAAGGCATACACCTTTACTGCCTTGGTAAGGATCCAGAAATACCACAAAAGAGAGACTAGAGAGAGTCATACAAGGAATCTCTGAGTTTTATTTGAAAATCTGCAAAAACTCTAGAGCTATAGTTAATCGAAGAACAAGAGACATGGTGCTTGACTAGACTGTTCTATCTTTTAACAACTCAAGACAGAAGTGACGGTTACAAGTCCCACGGTGAAAGGTAAATGAGTAAGTTTTAAATCTTAACAGTTTACTCTAACCAGAGATGAGATCTTGTTTAAACGCATGTGTATCTTTAAGTTATGAAACCACTGCAGAAACTCTTGAGTTCATCTTTGCTCAGGGACGAGCAAAGGTTAAGCTTGGGGGAGCTTGTTGACGGTCCTTAATGCTCATATTTAACCATCAATTAATCATGGAAAAGGATCCAAATGCAACCAACACCTAGACTTAGGGTTTTATCTGACAGAATTCCACAAGTTTTGGTGTTTGTCTATTTCTGCAGGGGGTTATCAGGAAATACGGAAGAAAGGCCCACATGTCGGGTTTACATAGAGATATTAATGTGCCGCACAATTTTCTATCATCTAGAAGACTCCAGAAGCCACGGGAACAAAGCGGAAGACGAGAGGCCTCAGGGACAGGGCGCCCGCCCTAGTCCTGAGGGCGCCCGCCCACCTGTTCTGCCCAATCAGGGTCCAATTAGGGGACAACGCTCCACCGACCTAAAGGATCAAGGAAAACCGCACGATCAATGTCGGTTTGATCCGACGGCCCAGATTCACTTGAAGGGACTATAAAACCAGACCTCCTGGCCCCTGGAGATCATACCTCTTCTACAAAATCAAAGCTAGGGTTTCAATTTTTCATCCAAGTAGAGAGGATCCCTCTAGTTCTTCTAGTTCTACCTCTAGTTCATCTAGATCTAGTTCTAGTTCATCTAGTTCTAGTTCTAGTTCTTCTAGTTCTAGTTCTAGTTAGTTCTAGTTGTAATCTAGAAAATAGGGAGAGAGAAGAGGAGAGCGGAGGAGGAGCCGGATCTGTCGGATCTTCCTCAACATTGTACTTTTGCAGCAACTGGTTCGTTCTTCATCGTTCTCTAGGTTCTTCAATTCATAACTCCTGAGTTCTCTAATTACTTTTATTTACATTCAAGTTATTTATTGGATTCCCGCTTGCATCAAGTGCTCTAGTCTTTATAACGCTAGAGTAGTAATTAATAGATTAGACGTGGTGTTTAGTCTTGCGATTACCTGGAATTGCACCCAATCCTACGGATTGTTGTGGTAGCCCTAGGGTAGTGACAGCCCTAACGGTCGACGTATTCCACCACGTTCAGATCGGTGTTTGTAGGACCGTAGTCAGACCTTCCTAGCCCCCTTCTCATCTCTTTCTGTGGTTAGTGTTCTGATGTCCCGATATAGATAATCTTGAAGTAATTCTTGATTCTTAGATCAACTAGAGAACTCTCAGGAAACTTCCTCTCTTCCCACTAAAAATAATTATATAGTTATCCTTGGGCGATCTTGGATCTTAATTAGTACACTCACGTTCTCTGTGGAAAATTGATACTCTGGAATACTCCCGGGTGAAAGCTACATCGGTATCCGTGCGCTTGCGGATTTTTCTGTTTGCGTTTAAAATACCCAACAACGGGTATAGGGCGAGGAATAGGGTGTAGCAAGTTGTTGAGACGATGAATCTCCACAAGACCAGCCTCAATCTGATCCTGCAGATAGTTCTCCCGCTCAAGCGACTGAACTCGGTGTATCTCCCATGCTCGGTGCCTGTTCTCCGACACGCGGAGTGCAGTGTCCCTCTCACGAGTGATCTGCACCAAGTGCTCCTGAATGGTCTCCCTCTCTCTAGCTAACTGGCTCATCTGATCCTGCTTATGATCTCTCTCTCTAATGGCCTTCACCCACTGCTGCCTTCGGTACTCCGCAATGCCTTCCCAGTCATTGCGGTCTTTCTGAGCTTGCTCCAGGAGTCTAGCTTGCTTGCGAAACTTGCAAGAACGCTTTTCAGCCTTCCGTTGCATCTTCTGAGCTCGGTGAACAGCTACCATCACTTGTGCATAGGTGTCCTCTCCCTGACTGATCAGCTTGAGCACAGCCATCATAGCACTCATAGCAGGACTAGAACTCTCCGCTCTCTCTCCCCTGCCTCAAACCAAAGCACAACCATCAGCCTGTTTCCATTCCACTGCTGCGGGGTCAGCACGGGGAATGGAGGCCGCTGGTCCTCCCGTCAGCTCATCACCACACCTCTGACAGATATCGAGCAGGATAGTCTGGGCTGCAACCTGAGCTGCCTCCCAAGGAGTCTGCCCATCTGAGCTACAAGTTCAGCCTGTCCATGCAGGCTTGTCCCCATGTGGAGGGACAACTCCACTGAACGAGTTAATGTAACCTCACGCGCATCAGCTGCCTGCCGTCTTACTCCC